>NC_133664.1:42479932-42788241 GCF_037893015.1 Macrotis lagotis
AACAATTCTTAACCTTGTAAATAAATGTCACAGAAAAAAGCATGCTTGTGGTCTGGAATATGCAGTACCCGCCCAAAGGAGGACAAAAAAGGATTTGTATACTAGAGTCAGCATGCCCAGATCCTGTGACCAGGGGCCAAGAGCCCAGGGTCATAGTCATGGTGTGAATTTGAGAGGCTGTGGTGGTGAGAATTCTCAGTTTTCATTCAGTTGGGCATTTATTCTCAAAAGGAATCTCGTTTCATCCAGAATATAAACCTGTTCCTACAGATCACATCCCCCTTATTTTTATAGACAGGTTTTATTTTTGACATTGTTTTCCCCAACAAACACCAAAACAATTACCCTGAATCTCCACATATACAAAATGTGTTTCCCCAAAATACTTCAGTAAAAAGGGTTTAATAGCACAGATTCATTTCAACAAATCCTCGTTACCCATGGATAAGAAACTACTATATCCCAGGACCTCTATTAGAGGATAGGGATTCAAATGCAGAAACAACACAGTCCCTGCCCTCAAGGAGCTTACTTCCCACTAATAGTTCATGTCAGTTCCCACTTTTTTAAATGAATAGAGGAGAGAAATGTATGGATCCTTATCTGATCAATGAATCCAAGACATTTGGACCTGCTTGCACTGGAAGAAGATAGATCTTGCTAAGGATCTTTGTCCTTGGATATACCTGCAATCTCCCCAACCAGAGACACTCGACATTGAGCAGCAACAGGTGATGAGCAAGAACTCTTTTTTTTTTTTTAGGGCTCTCATTATATTTTCTGGGTGGATTCCTCCTCTCTTGGGGATACATTCTCTTCTATGATGATTCACAGTTATAGAAGCCAAGAGTAAATTGCCAGTATCCTCCCTGGAAAATCCCAAGAACAAATGATGTTTTAAGTTTTGTTCATAGATGCTGAGAAAATGTCTTTATAAGATAACCATAAGAACAGAAGAAAGTAGATGGTCTCCCCCAAACACAAAGTGCCCAATAGAGGAGGGGGCAGGTTTTCTCTATGTGTTTTAAAACTCACTAATCATACACAAAGTTTCAGAAGGAGAAGTAAAAACTAATTATGAATCCCAAGATTTTTTCTGAATATTTGATGCACACTTAGCCTTATCTGACTTGTGAAAGAGCCTTGTGATAAGCCAGCAGAATAACATAGTGAAAAGTGCAATGGACTATAAGTTAGGAGACAAGGGTTTGAGTCCCTGTAGGGTCACGAGCTAACTGTGTGACCTAGGGAAAGTGTGTTACCTTCTCTGGGTCTCAGTTTCCTTAGCTTAGATACATTCAGCATAATATCTGGCACATGGTAGATGCTTATGAAATTCTGTTGATTGACTAGAAAGAGATAAAACTAAGATGTGACAACTGGGACTTTGCCCCTAGGCACCAAAATTTAGAGTGTGCTGATGTCATGTGTTACTTCAAAAGGCAGGACTAAATTTAGCACCTAGTTTGGAAGAATAATTCAAGTGAAGTCAAGTTAGAAAGCACTTTCTATGTGGGATAGATTGAACTAAGTTCTAAGGATACAAAGAAAAGTAAAAAGTCAGTCCTTGCCCTTAAAGAGCTTTAATGAATATGTAATATATTAATATAATATACATAATAGCATAAATAATGAAACAGTCTATAATGTAATATTGAAATAATGAGCTAAAATAGGATGTTATGAGATGATGAAGATTCTGCAGGTGAGTTTCTCCATGGTCTAGCATTTTACCCTGGGGTGCTCTCCCTAATAACAACCTCCTCCTAGGCTGGATTTCTCCTCACGGAGGGTATGGGGTAAGAGGTAGTGGCTAGGAGTTCTGAAATCTCTCTCTCTTCCCCTCATCTCCTCAGGTCAGAGATCACTCCAAGGTTTCTATCCTTTTCAACTAAATATGTCTTAAAATGCCAGCTCAAAGATACCTTTCATGTTTTCCATAAGACTCAGAATTGCTAGTTATAACACTCAAGTTCCATGGTCAGGTCTCCAACACTCATGTTCTTCAACATTCCCTAAGGGTAACGCAGCAAGGAATGTTGAGTTACAGTCCAAGAACAGCACGGAGGAAAGTCAAGTAATTCAACTCAACAAATATCTCCTGGGGGAATGGGAAGGGTGGATGCTACCTGAACCCTCTGGTGCTTCAGCAAAGGGCGAGATGCTAATGGTTATGGTGGTGAAATGGTATGTATGCTCAGGGGCTCAAGGACAAACATTTTTCCAGGCTCAAACACACTCATCAGACAGACAACTTTAAACAGTTGTTTCTCAGAGAGCATCTCCCAGCAGGCTTTACTGCTACTGCAGATAATGCCCTACAGCTGCACTGGGAAGATGTGTAACTACTGCCAGATGTTGCCAGCATCTTCTCTGGGCATGGAGATAAACCATCTGCTGGAGAGTGGGGAGCTACAGGGACCTGAAGCATCCTGCAAGCACACACACACACACACATGAAGCCATGGGGGGATGGGAATGGTGGTAGAATGTCTAAGCAGGTAATACTTCAAGAGAATAGGAAGTCAAGGAATTGAGCTCACTCCTCACTTTGTCTTCAACCATTCAGGACAGCTCTCAGCTCATTCAAACAATCAAATACAGTCTTTCTGGATACACAAGAATATTATACTTACTCTGTTCTCATCATTTGGAAAAAAGCAGGTTCAGAGACTAGAGTTCACAAAATGTTATTCATTTGAGGACTACTGTATGAAGCTCTACTCCTATTCATATGGTATAGGATGGAAAAATAGTTATGAAGTCCTTGCTATATTTCTATCATACAAGGTAGTTAGTGATGGTAATAGCCTGTGTCTTCAGGTCCCTAGTAGAATCTCCAAAGAAGAAACTGTCTGAGACTTGAAACCCTCACCCCTCCTTAACTCATAAGCTCCTCACCCAGGACTTTCATTTCCACCAATAAGAAGAGAGTCATACAGTATCACCATACTAATGGGCTTTGGAACAAGAGTTATGCTGTATTTCTATTGTACAGAGAAGCTAATAATGAATACTGGTCTGTATCTCATACCTTTATTTAGTGGGTTGGAACCCTGGGCTTGGGGTGAGATAGATGGATGACTGTCAACCATATTCTAATATCATGACTTCTACTGTGACAGCTGCCTTCTCAATTTGGAACACTCATCAGTTCTTGGGACCTTTTCGCCCTGGAACAACCCCCTACCAATGGGCACCCCTGCTCTCTTACAAGTTTTTTCCTTAAGTCCTCTAATTGGGGGTTGGAGCCAGGCTAATCATACTTCATTTTCCTCTTGACTGTGTGTCTACCTCTCTGGACTTTGCCAGAGTACCCTCGTGTGAGTTCCATCTCTCCCCTACCTCTTTAGCTCCTTTTCGCATGTGGCCTTCCTCCTTTGGTATATAAGCTCTTTGAGAGCAGGGACTGGCTTTTTGCTTATTTTCTTACTTTGAGCACAGTGTAATTTTTACCTTGATTATCTGAGAGTCTCAGCCACTTCACTCTACTGTAGCTATTTGAATTTTGTCACAGTTTGAGAATGAAGAACAATAACACAAGGGTTGAGGTTTCTGCACCGAGAGAAGGACTACCAGAGCAGGCGTTGTGAGTTAAAGCTTGTCAGAAGTGGCTCACATCATTAAACCTTCTCCTCTCATGGGTGCTGTCAGTATTTGTGGGAAGGAGTGAACCAGGTTCTCAAGAGAAGGCTTTATATTAACTATCTTTACCATGTTATGTGAGAGCAATTGTTTATATTCCTTTGGACAGAACACCCATGTGGCTAGAGGGAGAGAATGATTTCCCTCGTGGCTAGAGGGAGAAAAGGGAGACAAGGGAAGAATGAGTTCTGCCCAAAGGAAAATAAAATTTGATAACTGAAACCTCACAAGATATCCTAGGGTTTATGGGCTAAATTTTTTTCTTCCCTACCTATTTATTCTATTATTTTAAAATACTGGGACCATTAATTCTTTTGTTTCCACGTAGTTTCATTTATATATTTTTTTTGAAATTGAAAGCTGGAAAACCAGGTTTCAATAAAGCCCACCGGGAGTCAAATAGAGCTAATTGACTATGATTGCCTGCTGTCAGAGGCAAAGGGAGACACTAGGGAGTGGCTGGCAAGGTCCTGACTTGAGACATCTCCATTATAGAAATCTACATTATGAAGCATGGCTATCTCCCCAAATGGGTCATGAATATCTTCTAGAAGAGGGCATAGACTATCCCTAGAGAGGAGCAGAGATACCTCTAGCATGGAGCATAGACATCTCCAATATGGAATATGGAAAGCTACACCATGAGGCATGGAAGTTCAGAAAGGATTGTTTAGGAAAGGGGTTGGTTAGTTGGTTGGTTGGTTGGTTCTTGTCCTTCATTATTGAAGTGGACCAAAATGACATCACTATATTTGAGGCAAATCAAGGTGTTTGACTATGGCTTATCAGACCAATATGACTGGAATACTCTACCACAGATTGGGCACAAATAGTTATGCGAACACCTGGGGTGGTACTTAAACATGTATGTCGTGTTTCCTTTGAGCTGCTTCAATTCTGCCTTCCACATAGAGTGCAGCCCCCTCACTGATGAGGGCACGCCGTGCTGGGCGGTCCTGTGCTAGTGTCTCCCATGCTGTACAATCAGGAAAGGGAAGTGGTTTGGAGAAAGAGGGTGACAAGAAGGAAGAGGAGAGGGGTCCAGAGCCACAATAGCCAGTACAAGAAGTGCTCAGGAAGATGAGCAAAAACCCCAGAATTTTTTGAATTATCATACTCTGACTCTCTGATGCTATGATCTTCTAAGGAAATAGACTTTAATTTGACAAGAATTATTTTAGAACCTACATACCAGGCACTGACTGTGTTAGATTCTAGGGATATAAAGACAGAAATGAAAAGAATTCTTGCTCTTAGGGAGCTTACTTTTTACTTTTATGTGATTGTTCCTTAAGTGCCTGCAGATACAACCAGGAGCTGGACAGAGTTTTGTCTGAGATTAAAATAAGAAAAAAGACCAGACCCAGGAATGGAGTCAGGCTCAATTTTTTTCACAGCCTTTGGTAGGTTATAGACTCTATGGCATCTTTCATTCTTTCGTGAGTCAATTCTGATCCTTTAATAAATACTTGACTTCTCTATGATAATCTCTTGTGCCAACAGCTCACCTTCTTCCAAACAAAAGAAACCCAATCCTGAAGACCTATTCCTATGAATAGTCAAGGCAACATGTAAGTGAGGGAGAGAGATGAGGATTTTTATTATCTTTCTTCCCCCAAAACAGACAGAAAAAAAGGGAGAAACAACCTTTACAAGATTTGGAGGCTAGACAAAAATCAGACAGAAATAAGAGCAAGGCGTTGCTATGTCATATGCTATAAGAGGGCAGAGGTCCCAGCTTGTAATGTAAGAACACTGTCTTGTTTTGTTTAGACAAGGATGCTAATAGCAGACAAATATACAGCCCTTTAAAATCTGCATAAGGGCAGCATCTCTTTCATCTCATTTGAATGCTATAACAACCTCGCAAAGGAGCTACTATCAGGTTTCTTATGCCCATTTTAGATAAGAAAACTGAATCAAAGAGAAGCTAAATGACTTGTCTCTAAGAGTTCCTTGAGAGCAGCAAGAATTATGTTTTTGGAGGTTTGCTATTTTGGGTTTTCCCTTCCTCTTTTATCTTCTAGTCATGTGGTAGATGATGATGTTTGTCCTTTGATCTCAAAGAAGACCATGACATCATATGATGCCATGACAAGTACCTGAATTGGATTTGGGTTAGGGGGTACTGTGCTAAGTCACCAGTCTCAGAACCATGTGGCCAGATATGAACCAGGATAGCTGGAGAAGGACCTGGCAATCAGGGTGAAGTGACGTGTCCAAGGTCACACAGCCAGTAGGTGTCAAGGAGGTGGGATTCCAACTCCCATCATTCTGACTCCAAGACTGGTTCTCTATTCACTGCACTACCTAGCTACCCTCCTGTGATAGATACATGTTGACTTATTGAGAGACTATTGAAGTTGCCTCCCTTTGGAAACCCGTTCTTACTTTTTAGAATCTCATGTATGCTTTTTCAGGGTAAATGAGAGTCTTGGGCAATGGCAAGGGGAATTTTTGGTAAGGAGCATTCTTCCATGGGTCTAAGGATTCAATCTGAGCATCTCTTCCTTGGGAGAGGGTAGTGTCTTAAAAGAGATGGAAGATACAGCAAGTCTTCATTCAAGAAACCCATGCCTCACTTAGGGCAAGTGGGATGGAGCCAGAAGTATTAAGGAGAGAATGCTTCAGTGGATTATATCCATACTCACAATTTACTCCACACTCTGTTGCTGTCCTCTGGCCCATTGCTCACCTCAAAAAGGACTTGCCAAGAAACAATAAAGACCTGTCACCTTTTCCCACCCCCAATAATCTAGTTTATGATGATATTGTAGTGTCTTACAGCTGGTTCTGCCTGCCTCTGGAAGAGGTGCAACTGGGGACCCTGTCTCCAGACCCCTCACTCTCTCCACCCCCAACAATAGGGTAATTGGCCAGTATCTACCATCACCAGCTAATGACATCACTGCTCATTCATTTGTCAGCAGATAAGCAATCAGAAATTTTGGCACCAGTGGGAAGTCTTTACAGAACCGGACTTGGAATCAGATAGATCTGAGTTTGAATTCTGCCTTAGACAAGTAACTATGCAATCCTGGGCAAGGGTCACATACTCTCTTAGTCTCAGTTTCCTCATTTTCAAAATGGAAATAAATGATACTACTTCAGAAGATTGTTTTGGACAGGTAGGTGGCATAGTGTAATTAGTAAGATTCATCTTCCTGAGTTCAAATCTGACCTCAGATACTTCCTAGCTGTGAGACCCTGGGCAAGTCACTTGACCCTGTTTACTTCAGTTTACTCATCTGCAAAATGAACTGGAGAAGAAAATGGCAAACTTCTTCAGTATCTTTGCTAAGAAAACCTTGAATGGGGTCAAAAAGAGTCAGACATGACTGAAATGATGCCACCAATATATTTCAGAGGGTTGTTGAAAGAATAAAATGAAGTAACATATATAAAACATTTTACTAACCTGAAAGTGCTGCTTAAATGCCAGATATCATCAGCAAGAGTAACAACAGCTTTTTTTTGGTTGTTTTAACAAGGCAGTGGGGTTAAGAGACTTGCCCAAGGTCACACAACGAAGTATTAAGTGTTTGAGGTTGCATTTGAACTCAGGTCTTCCTGACTCCAGGGCCTGCACTCTATTCACTGTGTCACCTAGCTGCCCCCTAACAATAACTTTTAAAGAAAAATTCACTTAAAACAAGGTTTGGATATATGGTGGGGGGACACAAGGTCCCATCAAGGGAGAGACCCAGGGTCTTGCCATCTTTTCTTCTTTCCAGATGTCTCTTCCACTTGTCAGATTCAGTATGCCTATATGGCTTCCTTCTCAATGCTAAAGTGACTCCAAGAAAGGGGAACAAAAGGTATGTTAGGAAGCTTGCCTCCTTTGCCTATTACCTGTCCTTCCGGACAGCATACCTTTTGTAACAAAATTAACAAAATTTGGCCAACCAGGTGCTAGGCTCAAGTGTGTTTCTTCCTGCAAGGGCTATCAGTGTCTTAAGATAAAGTTCCTTTTACTAGATTTCTGAAAGTCATCATTTCTCAAACTAATTTGACTCAGGAAATTTTGAGCTTTGAAATATATTAGGAAAATCCATAAATGCTTGCTTAGGGTTGGGAAGCAGAATCTAATAGTAAGAAATACTCCTAGGATTAAAGAGGGTTGAGGACATTTTAGAGCAAAACAGAGGAGATAAAATTTATTTCTGTATCTTTCCAAAATTTAACACAGTGGTTTTGATGCCTGTTTTATTTAATATTTTGGAGAGGAAGAGTTTACTAGCTTTAGTTTTCTTACTTGCAAAATGAAGGACTTGGAGCGGATGATTGAATTTAGTTTAACAAACATTTCCCAATTTCACTTGCATTGAATTTCTCATGTATTCCCATGGAACAGTCCACCAGGGGCCCATGGAAAACAGCTTGGGAAATGCTGGCAAATAGAAAAATTCATTCCTGGTGATTCATTGCAGCAAATACTGACGCCTGGTAAATCTACTGCAGATCCACATTCAGCCATGTCACCGGCCTTTGTTCTAGCCCCATTCTCCTATTGCTCCTGCCCTCACTATATTCCAAGAACTGAAGCATTATCATTGGCTCTTCTTGGAGCCAAATCACTCCCAGAGCTTCCTAATCAACTAGGGGATGCAATGGGTAATTCATAATTAGGAAGACCTTAGTTCAAATACTCCCTCAGATACTTTCTGGTTTTAGGATCCTTTAGTAAGTTTCTTTTTGGTTTGTGTTTTGTTTTATTTTGATTTGTGGGTTTTTTTTTTGCAAGGCAATGGGGTTAAGTGACTTGCCCAAGGTCACACAGCTAGGTATGGCACTCAATAATAGTCAGATTTGAACTTAGGTTCTCCTGACTCCAGGGCCAGTGTGTCACCTAGCTTCCTCTTAGTAAGCTTCTTAACTTCTTGGGGCCTCAGTTTCCTCATCTGGTAGATGGATTTGAAGGCCTTCAAGGTCCTGCTCAGTTTTCAATCTATGATACTTCATAATGTAAACTTGGACAGGCAGTAAAATGAAAAGACAATTGGACATGGAGTCAGGAAAGTTCCAGGTTCAAATATTACATTTTACTCACACAGAAGTTGTGTGAATGGGGGCAAGTCATTCACAGTGCCTTATCTTCAGGCTATTTTATCTTTAAAATGGTAACACTACCTTTCTTATCTATGTCACTGGGTATTTGGAGAGCAAATGAAGTGATGCATGAAGAAGACAAGGATAATGCCAGCTATTAATCAAGGGCAATGACTCCTCTATTTTTGCTTTTGTGTGTCCTCGCATGGCGGTTTGGACCTAGTAGGTTTTTACAAAAGGTATGCTTTCCGGAAGGACAGGTAATAGGCAAAGGAGGCAAGCTTCCTGGCATACCTTTTGTTCCCCTTTCTTGGAGTCACTTTAGCATTGAGAAGGAAGCCATATAGGCATACTGAATCTGACAAGTGGAAGAGACATCTGGAAAGAAGAAAAGATGGCAAGATGCCCCGAATTGGCTCACACATAAAACTTAAATGGAAGGAGGAAGAGAGAATGAATGTTCCAGAGAAAACTGGAAGGATCCAACCTATTTGGAAATCGAGGAACAAGTCCGCCTGCTCACACCTGCAATTCATAGCTACCCAGTGTGTCAGAGCTGGATGGGATCTTCACGATTATCTTAATGATTCCAACTTCTCAGTTCTTCACAGTTGGTGTCGTGCTTATTCCCCTTCACGAACTTCAGACTTCATCCAAAAAGGACTCTGTGTGGCTTCCTTTCCTTGGCATTCAATCTCCCACCTCTGGGACTTTGCATAGGCTGACACTTCTGCTTCTTATCATCCTGGCCAACAGTGTGCTGGGAGTCAACTCTAATGGCTTCTGTTTTCTTTTATTGGGATTCCATCTCCCCATTTATGATGTACTGGGGCACTTAGGTGGTGCCATAGTCCATAGAGCACCTGGACTGGAGGTAGGAAGGCTTCTTTCTGAGTTCAAATCTGGTTTTAGCTGTATTAGGAAGAGGCAATACTAATATAAAAAATGTCATTTCAGAAGGGAGAGAGAGAGAGAGGAGGTGGCAGCCAAACTGAATTTTGAAAGAAGTTTAGGATCAGGGTTATGGTGATATTTGTTTAACAACTGGCTCTCAGTCAGGGTAAATGGCACCCTTTTAAAATTTATTTTTATTATTGTGTTTGATTTAATTAATTTAATTTAATTAGCACAATTTAATAATTGTATTATTAACATTTTCTTCTTCACTTACTTTACATCTAGATAATCAATAAGACAATAAATCAAGCTGTGGTTTGTACCCTTTACCAATTTCCATGGTGAAAATACTCATTCTGAAATGTTAACTATCAACTCTCTCCAGTCAGCAAATATGTAGTATTAGTGGATTTCCAAGATGTGAAAGTTCTCAATGAAAAGTTAGTCTGAGATGGCTCCAGCACATCCCTGGGAAAGCATATTACCTGAACCCAAATCTAATTTCAAGTCCAATGCTCCATTGTACTGATTCTCTGGGTTTTTAAAATTAAAATTTTAATCTATCAAGAACTTATTTTTCTTTCTTCTACCTTCCCCCCAAAGAGAAAAATTACAAATATAGTCAAGCAAAATAAATTTCTGTATTGGTCTTGCTCAAAAATGTCTGTCTCATTCTGCATTTTTAGTCCATTATTTCTCTATCCAGATTTGGGAGAGGATGGATGAGGAGGAGCATTCTTTATTCTTTCTGTTTTTAATCAGAACAAAATGATTGACTCAGAATGATAAGAAGCAATCTCACTGAGCATGGGAGCAACAGGAGAAAGTATACAGTAGTTACTTCTATTATTGTAATTTTAGACTTATAGACTGAGTGTAAGAGGTTCTTAAAAATGGTGTATTTGACAATATTTACAGAGTAAGGCAACAGCAAGAAACAGAACTAGGAAGAGGTTCCTCATAGCCCAAAGGGCAGCTAGCTAATGCAATGGATAGAGCTCTGGATCTGTGGTCAGGAAGACCTGAGTTCAAATTTGACTTCAAACAATTCCTATCTATGTGACCCTGGGCAAGTCATTTGACCTAATTTGCCTTGATTTCCTTATCTGTCAAATGAGCTGGAGAATGAAATAGCAAACCAAAGTGCCTTTGCCAAGAAAATCCCAAATGGAGCCTTGAAGAATCAGACATGTCTTAAACAACTGAACAATAAAACCTACCAGTCCACAGTCCTTTGCCTCTACAATCCCTTATAATTCTTGCTGTACATCATTCTTCCCTGATTCAGTGCCTTTCCCTTTGCCTTTCTTTGCCTTTCTCAAGTGAAAAATTCCAAACGATGATGACAGATTGGGTCCCTGTACACGTAATGTCAAAGGAGAGCCTTGGAGTCTGTGTAGGACGAAAAGTTCCAGGAAAGGGGCACAAGACTCTCCCTCTTTAAGAGGTGATTCTGGGGTCCCACATGCTATCACTCATATGCACCCTTCCTCACCAAATCTGACCATGTAACTCCAGTGGCTCCCTATCACCTCCAGAATCAAATATAAACTCCTCTGTTTATCATTCAAAGCCTTTTATAATCTGACCTTCTCCTTTTCCAATCTTCTTCCAGCTTCCTCACCCCTACTTACCTTGTTATGCAGTGTCAATGATGGCTCTGCTGACCCTCACATTTGATGCTCTACCTTCCTTCAGGCATTCTGCTAGATACTCTGATCCCCAAGTCTAAAACACTTTTCCTCCTCATCTCTATCTCCTTGATTTCCTAGCTTCAGCTAAAGTCCCAATTTCTACAAGAAGCCTTTCCTAGTCCTCTTTAACTTGAATGTCTTCCCTCTGAAGTTAGTTTCAATTGAGATTGTCTTTATTTTGTTCATATGCAGTTTAGTTTGCTTTTATTGGTTGTCTCCCCATTAGATTGTGAACTCTTTGAGAACAAGGACCTGTTGAAGGTGTGGTTTGGGGTTTTTTGGTTGTTTTTTTAATGCCTTTCTTTGTGTCACCAGCACTTAGCATAGTATCTAGCTATAATAGGTATCTGATAAATGCTTAATGATACACTGATAGGAATCCTAAATCAAAAGAAAGCCTGCAGCTCTGTCATTCTCAACCTGGGGTGCTTTCCAGGGGATTAATAGTGACTAAATCTTAAAGCAATCCTACTAGAGGAAGGTATTTTTCTTAGACCCAAACCCAAATGAGGAACTTACCAAACTCAGACCAACAAGAAATGACTAGACTTTGCTAGGGTTCAGACCACTTGGGGAGTACTGAAAGTTTTTAGATCCTCAGTCTGAGTTGTTCCTGAGATCCAGAAATAATACAACAATCAATGGCCCCAAGAAAGCAGATGAAGAACCGAAGATAATGCAAAGTCAACCTTGCTCAAAATACAATCTTAAGAAGACAACAATTCTATATGATCTTTAAGCAAAGCCTCAAAGAAAAACTTAACTTGGGCACAATGTCAACTAGAATTTCTAAAAGAGATGAAGTAAAAATTTAAAAAAAATAGTTTAAAATGTTATTATAAATGAAATGAGAGCACTAAGGGAAAAATGGAAGATTAAGTGGGAGCCATGGAAGAACAAGTCAGAAAGTGAATTAAGGATGTGACTTAAGAGACACAAAATACTACCCAAGCAATAGACACACACTCCATGAAAAATAGAATGGACTAAATAGAAGATAATGACTGCATGAGTAACAAGAAGTATTCAAGTCAAAAGAAATGGAAATTGGAAAATAGCAAAAACAACTGACCTGGAGAATTTAAGAATCATTGAACTATCCTAAAAAATGACCAAATAATAAGGGCACAGACATCATATTTCAAAAAAATTACAAAAGAGAATGCCCCATATATTTTAGAATTGGGAGGAAAAGTAGAAATAAAAGAATAGCCTGGTTACCTCCTGAAAGAAACTTCAAACTGAAAACTTCTAACACTATTACAGTAAAATTCCAGAACTTCCAGATCAAAAATATATACATTACAACTATTCAGAAAGAAAGGATTCAAATACCAAGATGCAACAGTCAGGATCACAATTTATCAGCCACTGTAAGGAAACAGAAAACTTGGAATGAAAATTCCAGGAAGTAATGGATATAGGCTTAAAGCCAAAAATAATTAACCCAGAAAAACTGAGAATAACCCAACAGGCAGAAAATTGATCTTTAATAAAATAGAGGACTTCCAAGCATTCCTGATGAAAAATTAGATCTGAGAAGAAATTTTAAGGTGAAAATTCAGTAATAAAGAGAAACATAAAAAGACAATATCATTAAAAAACCATAAGAGACTAAACAAGGATGAACTTTTTACATTTTAATATAAGAGCATAATTATGTATGTCTCCTCTGAATTCTAGAGGGACACTTATAAGGCAAATTTATTAAGGAATGATTTTGTTTTATTTTGATTATTTTACAAATAGAATAAAAGGGAGAGGAAGAGAAATATATTGAGGGCTGGGGGGACAGAATGAGATAAAGGATGGGTAAACGCTTTCCCAAAAGTTGGCTATTCAAATAGAAGACTAAATAAACAAGGAAGAAAGAGTAGGGAAAGAGGGCAAAACTTGAACCTCTCATCTGAGCTGTTCAAAGGAATGAAGAATAGGATACAGAAATATATTTCCTTAACCGGAGAAACAGGAGGAAAAGGTGAGATGGGAAGAATAAAAAGAGAGGATAGATGACAAAAGAGATTATTTCTAAGCAAAACAAAGAATGTAAAAATAGGAACTCTTCTATTGTGTTCACAAAGAAAACTGAAGATACACTCCAATTAGAAAATAACTGGATAAATTATGGCATGTGAATGCGATGTAGGAAATTAAGTGGGGCATGAGTTTATATATGAACTAATGCAGAATGGAGTGACTGGAACTGGAAGAGGTTTTATATAATAATTAATATTGTAGGAACAAACAACGTTTTTATTTTTTTAATATTTTATTCAAAATTTTGAGCTCCAAATTCACCTTCTTCCTCCCTCCCATCCCTCTCCTTTCCTTGTTATGGTAAGCAATCAGAAATAAGTTATACATGTGCCATTATGTAAAAAATGTCCATAGTAGCCATTTAGTATATGAAAACTCAAAAGAAAAAAATGAAAGAATGAAAGTGAAAAATAACATGTTTCGTAGTAAATTCAATCAATATCAATTCTTTCTCTGGAGGCATATAATATGCTTCATCAATGGTCCTTTGGAATCATTTTAGATCATTATATTTCTGAAAGCAGCTAGATCATTCACAATTCTTCATTGAACAATATTGCTGTTATTTTGTACATTATTGATCTGGTTCTATTCACTTCAGTATGTATCAGTTCAATTAAGTATTTTCAGAGTTTTCTGAAATTATTGTTTGTCATTTTTTTACCTTAATATTTTATTTTTCCAATTACATATATAGATAATTTTCAAATTCCTTATTGTAAATTTTTCTCCTTCCTTTCCTTCCCTCCCTTCTCTCCAAGACAGCACTGCTTGTCATTTTTTTATAGCATAATAATATTCCACTCTAATTATATAACACTACTTGTTTATCCATTTTCCAACTGACAGTAACCCTTCTCAATTTCTTAGCTACTACTAAAAGAGTGGCTATAAAAATTTTTGAACAAATAGGTCCTTTCCCATCTTCTTGGATGTCTTTGAGACCTAGAAATGGTATTGCTGGATCTAAAGGCATGCATAGTATGGTTGCCTTTTGGACATAGTTCCAAATTGCTCTCCAGAATGGTTGGATCAGTTCACAACTCCACCAATAGTACATTAGTGGAAGACAAACAACTTTATGATATTTGGAAGCTCTAATCAATGTATTGACCAGTCCCAATTCCAGAGGATTCATAATAAAATATGCTGTCCAACTCCCAATAGGGAATAAGTAACCCAGAGTATAGATTCAGACTTTTTTTTTAAACATGGGCATTGTAAGAATGTTTTGATTGGTTACATATACTTAAAACATGAGTTTATTTTTCTCAGATTTTTCCACTGATTGAAAACAATAAAATTTACTTTGAAAAAATCAAGTTTCAAAGATCTAGAGGCACTCACAGGCAGAAAAGAACTCTAATTTTATCAGTCATAGAGATCTTTTCCTACATCAGAACTAGTCCCCTATAGATAGGCAGCAATTAACATCTGCTGGGGGAAAAACTGGATTCTAGGGAGAACCAGAAGGGGCTATTGTTAGCATCAAGAAATAGAAGTATGCGAAAATGATAAGATCACATCCCTCAACACTGAATATGAAAGAAAATTTCCTATGATTTGGCAATGTTCACAAATCATAATAAGGACATCCATGATGCCTGATGGGAGGGAAGGAGAGAAGTACTATGGTTATAAAAAAATAATCAAGAGTAGCAACTAGAGGAGAGCTGTTGGGAAAAAAGAGCAACATGATAGACAAAGGGAGCTTTTAAAAAAGAGCACAGATATGAAATAACAATTCCTAAGTCCATTCATAGCAGTACTATAAGTCTCAGAGTGTATACTGCACTAGGGGCTAAGGAAAAGAATGGTATGCTAGAGGTGGGAATAAAGTCTTTTGAATTTCTATGGTCTTGGATATGAATCTGGAATCCTTTAATTATAACAAAAACTATTAAATTTAAAGTCATTCTATTTTGAGTCTTATGAGCCTACATGTTTTTAAAGGAGTGGGATATTATCCTTGGAGTTGTCCTAAAGATTGATGCTCTGAAGTTCCATTTGGAATGACGCAAAAAATTAAAGAAAGCATAAGGGCCCCTACTCAGTCATTTCATTTTAGAAGGGAGCCTCTTACAACAGGACTACATTAAACTTCTTTTGTGACACTTTATAAATCTGCCTTTTTCCATTTGTAAAGTGAAAATAATTACAAAAATAATTTGTAAAATGTAAAATGAAAATTTATGCCACCTAAGGGTTGGAGTAATTGTGAACTTTGTAATCTTTATATATATATATATGTGTGTGTGTGTGTGTGTGTGTGTGTGTGTGTGTGTGTGAAATATATATATTTTTACCTAATAATTTGGTGCTTGGGAGCACCAAAGTTAGAACAAAGATCAGTAAGAATTGTTTTTTTTTAAAAAAAGTATTTATTGGGGCAGCTAGGTGGTGCAGTGGATAGAGCACTGGCCCTGGAGTCAGGTGGACCTGAAATCAAATCCGACCTCAGATACTTAATAATTGCCTAGCTATGTGACCTTGGTCAACTCACTTAACCCCATTGCTTTGTTTAAAATTTTTTTTCCATTTCCCACCATTCATCAGGTGCACACTGGTCCTATGACCACTCATAAACTGCTCCTAAGAACTTGTAATATTACAAACAAGCATGTTAGGAGATGGTTTTTTTTTTTAAAAGGGCCAGGGAGAAATGGAGTGAAAATTAAAAATTAAATGAAGTTTGGGATTTTCAGGAGTCTCTCAAATGTGATATGTTGACCATATAAAGACATTCTGGCTCTTGACAAACTATACTAGTGGGCAGATATATTAGAAAAGTTTCTGTTCCAAAGCTAAGAGAAAATCTATATCACAAACTAGGGAATAGATTTAGTTATTTTGTGAATGACCATCCATTTTGAATTTAATGCAAGTATTTTCATTTCTCTCTCTCTCTCTCTCTCCTCTCTCTCACCAATATACTAAGGACCCAGAGGTTAATATATAGGCAAAAAAGTGGCATAGTGCAATGAACTCTGGACCTAGAATCAGGAAGACCTGAGTTCAAATCCTATCTTCAGACATATTACTAGTTTTGTGACTGGGCAAGTCACTTAAATGCTATCTGCCTCAATTTCCAACTGTAAAATTGAAACAATACTAACACATTTCCCAAGATTGTTGTAAAGATCAAATGAGATAATATTTGTAAAAATCCTTGCAAACTTTAAAGCACTATGTAAATGCTGTCTATTAGAGCCAATAAGAGGAAGACTGAACATCCAAATAGTTATAAACTAAGAGGCAGAGAGAGAGAAATGGGTAAAGGCAAAATCTAGGCTATGAAAAAAGGGATGGGGGAAATCTTTTTTTGTCTTCTGTAAGAGGGTCAGGAAAGGTTATATGATGAGGGGAGCTATGAGTCAGTACTTAAAGTTCTCTGAACAGATAGAGATGGTAGGTTTTGCTGTGAGTTCCCACTGATGATGGCAAGATAAAAGGAACAAGAAGGAAGGACAAGGGTGGAGATGGAGAGTGATAGAATACATAGAGAATCGAAGCAAGTCTTATTACAGTACTCCATCTTAAATGAACTACATAGTACCCAAAAGTAATCCATGGTGCTTAGCAGTTTGCCCATAACTTAAAACCCAAGATTTTCCAGAAAGTTCTCTCCATCATAACAGAAATATATGGCTTAGAAAATTCTACTTTCCTCCCTGAGCCCCCTTCCCTCAATTCACCATGAGGACATGGTCTGGGGGGTGATGACAAAGCAGGTACAGCCTCCTCACTGAGGTCATGATCTCATTGCAACAGCTTAATCTGGGAACTGTGGAAAAATCCATAGACAGAAACTTGCTGTTCTTATTTTCTATTGCTGCAATACTCTGCTCTGTCCCCTGACCCTGCCTAATAAAATATGTGAACATTTTAACTCTAGATGAATAAGGACCATTTTAAGATCCCTAAATTATGTCTATATTATAGTAAAACTGGTTTGCTCAATCTTTCTTTCTTTCTTTCTTTCTTTCTTTCTTTCTTTCTTTCTTTCTTTCTTTCTTTCTTTCTTTCTTTCTTTCTTTCTTACTTTCTTGCAAAGCAATGGGGTTAAGTGACTTGCGCAGGGTCACATAGCTAAGTAAGTATTAAATGTCTGAGGTCAGAGTTGAACTCAGATCCCCCTGACTCTAGTGTTGGTGCTCTATCCACTGTGCCATCTAGTTGCCCCTGCTCAACCTTTGTTGAGAGCATTATGTATATACATTCCTAACTCCATTCTTTTAGGGTAGCTAGCTAGGAGATACAATGGATGGAACACTGGACTTGGAATCAGGAATATCCATCTTTCTGAGTTCAAATCTTGCCTGAGACACAAAAAGAATCTGATAATAAGAAGTTTCTGTTGTGACAAGGAGGGTAGTCGGTGGAGCAGTAGATAGAGTACCAGACCTAGAATCAGGAAGACCTGAGTTCAGATCCAGGCTCTGATACTTACTTGCTCTGTTGACCCTGGGCAAGTCACTTAATCCTGTTGGACTCAATTTTCTCATCTGTAAAATGAGCCAAAGAAGGAAATGGCAAATCACTCCTCTAGTTTTACCAAGAAAACTCCAAATGTTATCATGAAGACTCAGACACGACTGGAATGACTCAATACAATATCTCTATACTTTTAACCAAATTGTTCTCCCTTCTGTGAATGCCTTCCCATACTTGTCTAATCATCTATAAGTTTTACCTTTATTTCAGGGTCTAATTCTGCCTTCTCCACCAGATCCTCTATGACTAATCTTTCTCTCCTCTGAACTCCTACTGTTTATCAATTGTAGGTACTTGTGGCTTATTTATTTGGGGTACATTTTCTATTTCTATTTCCCCAAACTGTACATGCCTCATTTAATGTAAGCTATTATTATGTTTCTCTTTTTCCCAAGTATATATCACAGGGCCCTGCAAAAAAGGTGAGAAGAAACAAAACTACTGACTTTCCTTAATTCTTTAAGGTTCACAAAACATTTTTTATATGGACTAGGGCTAGAGGTCACCTGCTGATAATGGATGTCCAATCAGGCCAGTAGTTAATAAGACAGGAGACTGGCTGTTCTTTGGAAAAAAGCTTAGACTTCTATGGGGCCTCCCCTGTGGGCATAGATATTGCAGGGCAGTGGAGAAAGGAACAGAGAGAAGCTGCATTTAAAAAAGGATTCTTAAGAGAAATAAATGGAAGAGGGAGATAAACAAACTACTTAACCCAACAACCATGGATGCCATGAGACAGAGAGAAAAGTTATGGTGTAAGTGAGGAGACATAAATGAGTTGCCACATAGAACAGTGATGCCCTGGCATCTCCAAACCCCAATAGAATCCTGATAATCTGGGAGTCAATTTTGGAGGCTTCAGAGGATTTTACCTTGACTCAAAAAGGAGTCAGACATCCATGTTATCCCTAGACATGCAGCCGAGAGGAGACAATATATTCTCATCCCATCTGCCCATAGTTTAGAGAAAGTTCCTTTGCCCTTGGTACTCTTTTCTCTTTAGGTATTTTTGGGTACCACTCTCTCCCAGTTCTCCTCTCTTTCCAGTTTCTTACTTCTCCTCACCATGTACTCTTTAAGACAGGAACACTGACTTCCTGGCTGTTCCACCAACGAGACATTCCATCTCTTGGCTGCAGACATTTTTTCTGGCTGTCCTCCATGACTGGAATGCTTTCCCCTCCTCATCTCTTCTTATTGGCTTTCCTGGCTTTCTTTCTCAGCTTCCTGTAAGGCCCAGTTAAAATCCTATCTTCTGCAAGAAGCCTTTCCAATCCCTCTTAATTCTAGTGCTTTCTTCTCTGTTAATTATTTTTATTTGTCCCGTATAAAGCCTGTTTGTAAATACTTGTTTATTCGATAGCTCTCCCATTGGGCTGTGTTGTTGTGTTGTCCTCCTTCATAATTGAAGAAGACTAGGACGTCAGATGAATGCACATTTTGTATGTTACAGTGAAGGGAATGTTGTGCAAGGACACTCTTCTCCGTAGGAGCTCCTTGGCGAGAGGGCCTGTCTTTTGCTTCTTTTTTGTAACCCCAATACTTAATACTTTTAGAGATCTTAATTAAATTTTATGTTTGGATTTATGATGATTACATGGTCTAGAAAAAGGAAATCGAGTGCGGCATAGCTGATTACCTAAGGTAGTCACATTGAATATTTGAAATGTTACCAGAGATTTCAATGAAAAACTTCAGGAGTCCAGTGTTTAGACACATTTCATCTCATTTAATCCCTACCAACAAAAGGCCTGTAAAGTTGGCTCTCGGGCAATATGATTATCCCCCTTTTACTGTAGGAGAAACTGCAGCTCAGAGAGTCTGTCACCTTCCTCAGTCAGCTAGCTACAAAGAGGCAGGGGCAGGCTAGACCAGAGAGCTCACATTAATATAGTGCTTTGAAACTGGGAAAACTTCTCACATTGTTAACTCATTCACTCCTCACAACAACTCAATGAGGCATATACCAATATTGCCCCCATTTTACAGATGAGGAAACTGAGGCTCAGAAGGGTTAAGTGACTTCCCAACTTAAATCAATAACTCAGTTCTTTCTTGAAGTTCAATACTTAATTTGTGTGTTTGTGCATAAGTGTGTATGTATGCATGTATGTATGTGTATATACATGTATACATACACACACACACACACAGAGGGAGAGAGAGAGAGAGAATGATGAACTCCTTTGGCCCTCTGGTGAAGTCTATGAGACCTTTCTTTAATATTTTCCAATGCATAAGATAAAATGCAAATAATTTCAAATGATGTAATTATTTGATTGAGTCAATAACAATATTTCTATACTTTTAATCAAATTGTTCTCCCTTCTGTAAGTGTCTTCCCATATTTGTCTAATCATTGAGACGTTCTACCTTTATTTCAGGGTTCAATTCTGCCTTCTCCACAAAAATCTTCCATGACTGATCTGGCCTTCAGAGACCTTTTGCTCCTCTGAACTCCTATTGCTTGTCAGTTGTGGGAGCTTGTGTGATTATTTATTTTGTATGCAATTTCTATTTCCCCAAATAGCAAATGAGCCCCTTCAATAATTACAAAATGATTACAAAGATTTTGAAATGTAGTTATCCAGTTGTTTTTTTTAAAACAAATTACCAGGTTAAGAATCTCTACCATATCTACTCATGCCATGTCTTTACTCTATAAATGCCCAGTATTGATGAGGAAAAAATTCATTGCAAATGCAATATTTTAGAAAAAAGGATCAATAAAGAATTATCCCCAGGGTAAATAAACTCTCTTTTGAGGCATCATAGAGGATTTCATGTCCTTTCCAAATGGAAATCCAGAAATTGAGGGAAAGTGTCATCTGAGGTAGAATGGCAATTTTGAATGGATCTTCATCCATGAAAAAGTCTCTTTTCTTTGTCCCCAGTACCCCTCCAGCATCAGCTGTCTTCTCTAATGTTCTGTCAGGATTAGCTGACAAGACAAGAGCTACATTTGTAGACAATAAAAGCATGTTGTTCAAACAAAGACTGACAGAATCTTTCTCGAGAGTGTTGATGGAATTGCCATCACCCAGACACTATCTGAAGGACTTGAACATGTCTAGTTTTTAATTGCTTTGCCCTCCTACACAGAAGCAGTTTGGCGCATTAATTAGGGCCCTTTAGCACTTCTTGATTACATGCCTTCTGATAGAAAGCACACTCTGAAATTTTTGGTTAACAGAGGACAGGAAACCTTTATCCAATATTGCAGGATCCATTCTAATAGGCATTTCTCTAAGGTCTATCCCATAGATTTAGACCTATAATTTTAGACCATAACCTTTGAAGTCATCTAGTTAAGCCCCTAGTCAGTCAACAGAAACTGTGCTAAGCAGTTGAGATCCAATGAAAGGCAAAAGCATGCCCTGTCCTCACTCTATGGAGGAGTCAAACCGTAATGCAGCTAGGTACATACAAGATAGAGACAAAAGTGATGGGTGGTGGTTGTTAATGTTGCTGCTGTTTGCCTTTCATTCTTGAAGAGGACCGTGACATCATGGAGATGATGCCATGACAAGCAAGTGAATTGGATACAAGTGAGGAGGAGGTGTGCTAAGTCACCAGCCTCACTTTCTCTTCCAGGACCATCTGAATCCAGTGGCAAGATATGGATCAGGGCAACTGGAGATGGCCCTGGATACAGTGGTAGAGTTTGACCTTTTTAAGGTAGAGTCTTTAATAGTTTTGACTGAGGCAATGCCATTTCACTGATTAAGGATAGATCAGAAAGAAATGAGACAGAGGTGGACTTCTAATCTAATCCCCCCCCCCAAAAAAAAACCTTAAACAGGGAGAGAAATAGATGGTTAACTCAGGCACTAGTGGGAAAAGATTTCCTATGTTAGGAAATATTTGAAACTGAATCCTTAAGGAAATCAGGAAAACTCAGAGCCCAAAGCGAGGAGGGAAAGCATTCCAGACATAAGAAACAGTCAAGGCAAAGAAGTGGAGATGGAATGTCACCTTCAAGAGTAGCAAGTAAACTACGGTGACTGTACTACAGGAATCAGAGAGAAAAGTGTAAGTAAGAGGACATAGGGTGATGCCCTAACTCATGTGAATTGGACTTAAGAGAGACAGTTACCTAGAGCCATCAGCCTTACTCTCTCTTACAGAGTCATCAAAGTCCAATGGCAGGTCAGAAGTAAAGACCATTGACAATGGCCCAGGATATAGAGGATATCCTTGGATCCTTAGATGTCTGCTTAAGCTCCTGTTTTAATTGCCTTCATAATTGTCAGAATAAATCATTCTCATCTACCCATTCCATTGGGAGAAGTCTTCACTTGCTTGGGGTAGATATTACCCTAACTCACAGACAAGTTTGTGGCCATTTATCTTCAACTTGCCAAGATGGTTTACCAGGGTGACTCTTCAGGTGCTATAGCTTCTTGGAACCACAGGTGAGAATTGAGCCAAGTGAACAAAAAGGTGAATGACGGGAAGGGGACAAGTTGTATAAACATGCCAAATAGAGGATTTTATGTTTGATCCTTTTGATAATAGGGGATCATTAGAGTTTATCGAATGCAAGAAAGGTAAGGGGAATAGATAAGTTCAGTCTTTAAAAGAATGAACTTGGGGCAGCTAGGTGGCATAGTGGATAAAGCACCGGCCTTGGAGTCAGGAGTATCTGGGTTCAAATCTGGTCTCAAACACTTAATAATTACCTAGCTGTGTGGCCTTGGGCAAGCCACTTAACCCCATTTGCCTTGGAAAAAAAAGGCAAAAAAAAGAATGAACTTTAAAATATGTCTTGGCAGTTGAATGGAGAATGGAATTGGTAACTCCTGAAGCAGGGAGACCAATTATAAAGTTGTTGTAATAGCCTGGGTGAGAGTTGATGAAGTCTCAAACTATGATTCTGTGTGAGGAGAGAGGGGGACATATATGAGAGACATGAAGTTGAAAATGACAAGATTTGGCAACAAGTTTTAATATGTGGGGTACACGAGAAAAACCAAAGATGCCACCATCTTTGTGGTGTCTGGGGAAACAATAATGACTGTGGAAACAATAGAAAAATTCAAAATGGAGATAATTTGAGGAGAAAAATAATGAGTTCTCCTATTTTCCAAATGAGGAAATTGAAGCCCAGGCATTTGCCTGAAGTGACTCACCCAAGATCATATATATAAAATGACCCATCAAAGATCTGAATTTGAATCCTCTAGTTTTTGAATCTAGGGTGATTCCATCTAGGAAAAAAAATGTATCCTCCCTAGAGGCCCAGAGCACTGGAGCTAGAATCAGGAAGACCTGAGTTCAAATCAGTTTCAGATCTTTACTTATTACCTGAGCAAGTCACTTGACCTTTGCCTATCTCAATTTTCACATCTGAAAAATGGGGATAATTAATAGTAGTACCTATCTCTCAGATTATTATGAGAACATAAAAGATCTTTGTGAAGAATTTTTCAAGCCTTAAAACATTAAATAAATGCTAGCTATCATTATTATTCCCAACTTTTTCCAAACTATAGTGGCTGGAAGTTGCAGAGGAGAAAAAGAATGAAAGAGAATGGAAACATGACCTTTGAGAAAATCCCTTTACCTTCCTAGCCCTCAGTTACCTCATCTGCCTAATGGGGATAATAGTACACTACCTGGTTCATTGGGCTGCCATAAGGAAAAGACTTGATAGGCAATAAAATGCTATATAGATGAGAGCTAACCTTAAAGCCTGAAACCAAATTAAGAAGAAATACTAAAGTTAATGGATTACCAGGAGCATGACTAGATTTCATTTCACAGTTGCACAATCTTGTTGTCTTTTAATCTCTAGCACCTAATACATAAAGGGATAGGAACTGGGCCTGGTATTTTATCAGTTTAGGGAACTTCTAAATGAGGAAACTCCTCCCAGATCGGGCAACTACTCTGCACTGTATAATTCTAGAACACCCAGAGGTTAAGTGACTTGCTCCAGGTCACAACCAATTTGTGTCATAACAGATGCTTAATTAAATGCTTGCTCAATTGAATTAGAATTCAACTATTCTCAAGTTGTTGCCTGCTATTCATCTATCCGTCCATCCACAGCTTATCTTGTTCACACAAATATTCTCTCACAGATACTGTATAGCTAGATGTCACAGAAAACCATGGGTTTTCACCATGGTTTTCACCATTCTCCATAACAGGTAAATCAAAGGATAGATAAATTTTATTATCCTTTGCACAAAATTCCAAATTGCTCTCCAAAATGGTTAATATCAATACTGGGTCTATATCCCAAAGAGATCATATAAAAGGGGAAAGGACTCACATGTACAAAAGTATTTGTAGCAGCTCTTTTTTATAGTGGTAAAGAATTAGAAGTTGATGCCCATCCATTGGGGAATGACTGAACAAGCTATGGTATATGAATGTTATGGAGCACTATTTTTTATAAGAAATCATGAGCAGCCTAACTTCAGAAAAGCACGGAAAGACTTGCATGAACTGATGCTGAGGAAAGTGAACAAAATCAGGAGAAGATTGTACACACTGACAGCAACATTGTGAGATGATCAATTATGACCGATGTAACTCCTCTCAACAGTTCAGTGACCAAGGACGATCCTGAGAGACCTGTTAAGGAAAATGCCATCCACACCAGAGAAAAAATATGAATTGTGAAAGCAGAGCAAAGAACACTATGCTCAGCTTCTAAATCCTCTTTTCCAATTTTGCTTTCTTCCTCAAGTTATTTTTTACCCTTAGTTCTAATTCTTCTTTCACAACATGACTAATATGGAAATAGGTTAATCATGATTGACTATGCACAACCTCTAGCAGATTGTTTGCTCTCATGGGGAATGTGGTGGGAAAGGAGAGTGGTAGAAAAATGTGGTAGTCGAAAGCTTTCAGAAGAATAAATGTTGAAAATTATCTTTACATGTATTTTTGGAAAAAAAAAGTTTGGAGCCATTACAAAAATAATTTTAAAAAATGACTGGTGACCCAAAGAACACTGGAGAGCCAAATGGAAATTAGAAACATCTGCTACTTTTGTTTTACCGAGTGGGATAAAAGACATTGCCAAGAATGGATAAAAATGAGAAAGAAGTTACAGCTGGAGCAACCATATAAGGATGACCCACAGGTTGTCTGGCTGATAGCCAGCAGGCATTTATTTAGGGCTTGCAATTTGCCAGGCACTTCCCTCAAGGAGCTTAAACTCTATTGGGGAATTCAACTTGTTAATAACTGAGTACATATAAGATATGTTCAGAATAGTTGCAAGCTACCAGTTAGGCATCAGCAAAGTATTTTTTTTTTAAATCCAGAAGAGAGCCTCTTAGTTACTGGACAGAAACTCTACAGAAGATTCATAGAAATGATGATGGAAAAAATGTTGGAGATGTGATCTAGTTTGGGGTTTGAAAATGTGTGAATGAATTCACAAAAGGCTGACTCTTGACCCAGAAATGTTTAAAGACAAAAATGGTTTATTACATGTTACTGTGGTTAGCAAAAGCTAAGGGAGAGAGAGAATCAAGGCCCTGGGAAGGGACTGATCCCCTGAGGGGATTAGCAGCAGCAGCAGGAGACAGCTGTAAAGCAGAAAAGAAAAAAAGAAGGAAAGTAAAGGGCAGTTATAAGTTGTTCTGACTAAGCTGATCCCATGGGGATCTGCAGCACATGAGAGTTTATTTGGTGGATCACACTCCCCAAGAGTGGGTTGGCATCCCAAAGTTAGATAGCCACTCAACTGAGGAGAGGGTGATATTTTTAAATAGGCAGAAAATGAGGTAATTAGGGATATGTTGATGGGGGTAGTAACTCAGAGAGCAGAGATGAAGGGTGTATGGGCTAGGAAAGGGGTAAGGGAGGAGTTAAGGGAAGGAGTTGAGGTGATTCCTCTTATCATGTCTCAGTAAAGAGATAGCCTTTAGGGCACTTCAGTATCTTTATCAGAATATCAAAATATAACAGATGGGAGCATCAATCTCCCCTTCTAGAAAGAGAGCTTTCAGTCTATAACAGGGGTGGGGAATTTTTTTTTCTTCCAACAGTCTTTTGAATACTTATAACATTGTTGGGGGTTATATTTGGTCAAACATTTAATTAATTCATCTTTTAAAAAATTTCTAGATTTATTGAGTTTTGAGTCCCTGCCTACAGTTGCCTTGGCAACACCACACCAATACATCCTGCTGGTGGAGGTTCCCCACCCTTGAGTATAGATTCAACAATGAAAGCTATTTTAGACTACAGTGGGATAGGAGTATGGGATAGATGACTTTCAAGTGCTTTCTGTGACATAATGAGATGTAAACAATGAGATGGGAGATTACTTCAGAAAAATAAAGGTTAGTTATAGAACATTTTCCTTTGCCTACTATTTCTTCTGCTATGGAAAAACATGGATGAGAGCTATCCTTGATGAAAAGGGCTTGATGGGTTGCTATCTGTATTGCTGGATCACCCACATTGAGGAGATCCTAGATCCATTAAATGTTCAGTTACATTTAATATTTCAGGACTTCAATAGGTCCATATTCTAGAAACAGGAACTCTCTCTATATTATAGTTCACAGAAATTTTTCTGAAAGCTACAGAAAAACAAAATAATTATAACAAGTAGCGATATAATTCATAAGATATGCATTTTTTTGCAATCTGAATGTTGTTACTGTCTGCCTGTCACCAGGAGACAAGCCTGAGGATCGGATGCTGGAACATTTTTCAACAGAAGATCATGACAGCCAAGTGATTCCCAGTATTTCAGAAGCAGATGATCCTGTGCCTCAGGATCCAAATGACCAGAATCACCAATCAATCTTTTATTAATAACTTACTCTGTGACTAGTATAATTTTAAGTGCTGAAGATAAAAATAAACATAAAAACAATCTGCCTTTGGAAGCTTTTGTTCTGATGATACATGGAGGTCAACTTTGGCCATCACCTTCCCCCCATGCCAAAATCATTAGTGTTTCTGCACAAAGGATATCACACATCTGGAAGGCTCTCCTCCTCCCCTTCCTCTTAGAATACTTAGCATCCTTTCCCCCTTCCTTTTAGGTCAGGGAAATGGATTCCACAGACCTGTAATACTTTCCTTCCTCTCCACATCTTAGATTCTTAGTGCCTCCTTTTCCTTTCTTCTAGGATAGAGATTCTTTTTATCTTGAACCCTTTTGGCAGTCTGGGGAGCCTTTGGATCTCTTCTCAGAAAATTGTTAAGGACATAAAATCAAATGCAGAGGATTACAAGGGAAATCATGCAGAATATTCTAGACTAGTTCCTGGAAGGTAGGGACTGTTTAATTTCTATCTTGGATCACCAGTGCTTACCATAGGGTTGTACATATTGCAGATCCCGAATAAGGGATTGTTGCATTAACTGGAATTTTATTTCAATGGGGCCCCAGATTTCTGGCCCCCAATCCATTGCCTTGTATGAAGTGAGATCTCATTAACCATCCTGTGCATGCTAAAGAGGAATGTAGAAATGAATGATTTCTAGGGGGTGTGATACTGAGGACGTAGATCAGCCCTCCCTTCGCTCCAAAGACTAGGCTCATCTGTAAAACCATCAGGCTCACTTTTCCGCCCCAAAGCTGGAAATTTGATGCTGAGAAATCATTCAACTAAAGTGACTAGGGCAGCTTGGCTCACTAGGAGGCGAGCAAACATTCTGGGCTAATCACCCTCCCAACTACAGGAGAGAGAGATTGAGCTCAGAGGGAGCCCTACTTCCTGCTCAGCCACTACAAAGGAAGGGAAGCTAAGTGGCCCTCTTTTATAGGTGCATTCAAAAAGAAAAATTAGCAATCCTGTCTTGAGGCAGACAAAGCTGTTGGGTCCAGGCAAAGGGAACAAGCTATAGCATAGATGAGAGAGAATGGGAGGAGTTCGTGCATGCAAATCACCGAGAACCAGAAAAATAACTAAAGTTTTGAGCTAATAGAGAGCTTTACCTTCCTCATCTGTGATGATGAGAAAATGGAGGCCCAGGGGGTAAAAGTGATTTGATTGAGGCTACAGAGCCAGTCAGAGCCAGGGAAGGATTGATGAAGCATGAGCCATTTCCAGCCAACCTCCTGTCATGCTGTTTCTCCTTGGACTACTACCTCTACCTCCTCCCCATCAGTAAACTTGTCTCTACGCTGGCACATTTCCTAGGTTAGGTCAGCTTTTGCCTTATCTCTTGCTGGGGCTAAGACCTCCATGTCACTCTTTGACCTGCTCTACACTATGCCATCTTGACCACCCAAAGCCCTTCCAGTCTTCCTTTATGCTTTGTCTTCCCCTATTAAAATGTAAACTATTTGTGGGCAGGAACTGTCTTGTTTCTATCTATCTATGCATCTATCATTTATCTATCCATCCATCCTTTTATCTTTTAATCTATCTCTATCTATGAGCAACTAGATGGTGCAGTGGATAAAATGGCAGTCCTGAAGCCAGGAGGACCTGAGTTCAATTCTGGCCTCAGACCCTTGCTAGTTATGTGACCTTAGGCAAGTCTTATTGCCTCTCAACTAGGGCTATCTCCAGTCATTCTGATTCATATCTGGCCATTGGACCCAGATGGCTTTGAGGAGAAAGTGAGGCTGGTGGAGTTAGTACAGCACCCCTTCACTTAAATCCAATTCATATTCATGTTATGGCATTACCTTTCTGATTTCATGAACTTCTTCAAAAATGAAGGATAAACATCAATTTCTATCTAGCAACCTATCTATCTATCCATCCATCTATTAGCCTATCTCTAGCCATCCATCCATCCATCCATCCATCCATCCATCCATCCATCCACCCATCCATCTGCCTATCTGCCTGTATTTGTATCCATCTACAATCTATCTATCTATCTATCTATCTATCTATCTATCTATCTATCTATCTATCATCTATCTATCATCTATCTATCCATCTACCAACTCATCTATAATTTATTTATCTATGATCTATTTATCATCTCCATCTCTCTATTTTCCATCTATCTATCTCTCTATCCACTTTTATCCCGACTTTCAGAGCAGCCTCAAAATCCAAACAGTCCATGAGATTGGTAAGAGGAAGCCATTGTGTCTGGATTGCACCATCCAGGAACCTTTCTATAATGTTGTCCATGATATGGAATTTCACCCTGTAGATAAAGATGATTCATAATGACATGCTTTTGATGGGGAATGGACCTATATGAAATAAAAAAAGAACATAAATGTTCAACATTTTTTCTAGCAGCATTTTTTCATATTGGCAAAGTAGTGGAAATTGAAGGGATGCCCATCAATTCGAAAAAGGCTAAACAAGTTGTGGTTTATGATTGTGATAGAATAGTATTGTACTGTGAAAAGCAATGTAGATTTAGAGCATTTTTTTCATATCTCTAAGGATTGCTTTGATTTCCTCATCTGTAAGAGAAATGCAAATTAAAACATCTCTGAGGTACCACCTCACACCCCTCAGACTGGCCAATATGACCAAAAAGGACAATGATCATTGTTGGAAGGGTTGTGGGAAATCTGGGACACTAATACATTGTTGGTGGAGCTGTGAACTCATCCAACCTTTTTGGAAAGCAATTTGGAATTATGGCCAAAAGGCAAGAAAAGTGTGCATACCTTTTGATCCAGCAATACCACTACTGGGTCTATATCCTAAAGAGATTATGAAAAAAGGTTAAAACATCACCAGTACAAAAAAAAATGTTCATAGCAGCTCTCTTTGTGGTGGCAAAGATATGGAAACTGAGGGAATGCCCATCAATTGGGGGATGGTTTAACAAACTGTAATATACATATGTGATGGAACACTATTGTTCTATTAGAAACCAGAAGGGATGGGAATTCAGGGAAGCCTGGAAGGATTTGTGTGAAGTGATGCTGAGTGATATGAGCAGAACCAGAACAACATTGTACACCCTAACAGCAACATGGGGGGTGATGATCAACCTTGATGGACTTGCTCATACCAACAGGGCAACAATCAGGCACAATTTTGGTATATCTGCTATGGAGAATGCCATCTGTATCCTGAGAAAGAATTGTGGAGTATGAACAAAGACCAAAGACTTTTTATGTACCTTTAATTTAATTTTTAAAAAAATTGTTGGGGGTGGCTAGGTGGCACAGTGGATAGAGCACTGGCCCTGGAGTCAGGAGTACCTGAGTTCAAATCTGACCTCAGACACTTAATAATTACCTAGCTGTGTGGCCTTGGGCAAGCCACTTAATCCCATTGTCTTGCAAAAACAAAAAAAATAATTGTCTAATTATGTAATTCTGCTATATCTAATACTAGATATTTCTTCCTTAAGAATATGACTTCTCTCTCATCACATTCAACTTAGATCAATGCATACGGGAATGATGTAAAGACTGACGAACTGCCTTCTGTGGGGGGTGGGGGGAGGGAAGCAAGATTGGGGGGAAAGTTATAAAACTGAAAATAAATAAAACCTTTCTAAAATTAAAAAAAGGAATGAGGAATATGGTTTCAGAAAAACCTCTGAAGACTTATATGAACTGATACAAACTGAAGTGAGAAAAACCAGGAGAATAATGTACACCATTAAGAGCAACATAATAATGAAAATCAACAGTGAAAGACTTAGTTACTCTGATTATTACAATGATCAATGACAGTTTCAAAGGACTTATGATGAAAAATAGTATCCCCTTCCAGAAAGAGAACTGATGGGCTCTTGAGTACAGATTAAAGTCTCTATTTTTCACTTTCTTTTTCTACCCCACCCCCACACCATGGCTAATGTGGAAATAGGTCTTGTATGACTTCATGTGTATAATTGGTTTGACATTTCTTATCTTCCCAATGTGTGGGGGCAGACGTGAAGGGAAGGAGAGAATTTGGAAATGAAAATTTTAAAATTTAAAGATTTAAAAAAAAAAGATCCCTGGATGCAAATGCAACATCTATATCAGATTGTCTTCTGTTGGGAAGAGGGGGATGGGAAAGAAGGGAAGGAGAAAAATTGTAAAACCCAAAACCTTTAAAAAAAAATGACTGGTAGAAATGACTGTTTTATGTAATTGGAAAACAAAACATTTATATATAAAAGAAAAAGAAAAACAAAGATACCTGGAATACAAATCGAGAAACCTGAGTTCCAGTCTATTTTCTGATGCTTGGTAACCTTGTGACCCTGGGCAAGTCTCTTAAGTTCAATGAACCACAATTTCTGAGACGTAGCTAGGTGGCATAGCGAATAGAATGCTGGCTTGATCTTGGAGTCTGAAAGACCAAAATTCCAATCTTGTGTCAGACACTTACTATCTGTGTGACCCTCAAGTCATTTAACCTTGATGTGCCTCAGTTTCCCTATCTATAAAATGAAAAGAATAATAGCTGCTACCTCAAAGGATGATTGTGAAGGATCAAATAACATGTAAAGTGTTTTACAATCTCAGAGTACTGAATAAATACTAGTGTTGCTATTTCTATGGGAGAGCAGTAGAAAATTAATCTGTAAAGATAAATTAGGTCCTGACTGTGGAAAGTGAAGGATTTAAATTTTATCTTTTAGGCAGCAGGGGAGTGTTAAAGGTTTTTAGTCAGTGGAATGATATCCAAATAGTAGGAATGCAGATTAATTTGGGATTCAGGGGTATGAGGGATAGATTGAAAAGGACAATCAACAGGGGAGCCAGGCAAATCATCAGGCGAGAGTCCAAATATGAGACATTAAGAGCCTGGATTATAATGTTTGGCAGAGGAAAGAGAAAAGAATGTACAGATATAAGACTTGGTGAAGAGGGTCAGACTTGATAATCTCTCAAATCTCTTCTTGTACTAGAATGCTTTTGAATCCTTGATGAGATAGTCTACATTGAAAAACACTCTTTCCCACCAAGCTCAGACTATGCCAGACCTGCCTTCACTGTCCCCCTTAACATCCTCCTGAGGGTATAAGTCATTGGCAAAACCAGTAAAAGGTCAAAACTCCATGCCTTGATTTTTAGCAGGTAACCACCAGAAGAAAATAAATAGTCTGGGTCAGAATGATTGTATCATAATTTGAAAGTTGAAAGAGTCCTTAGAGGTCATCTAATCTTTCCTCCTCATTTTCTTTGTTCAGAAACTAGACTCAGGGAGATAAAGTGATTTGTCCAAATTCAAAGAAGCAGTAAGAGGCAGACTTGAGATTAGCAGTCAAGTCCTCTGATTCCAGATCCAGTGTTCTCTCCACTGCACATACCACCAGAGTCCCAGTGCCTTAGAATCACCCATTAGCTTATAAGTAAGAGTAAGGGGGGCTTGTCTGGTCTGTCAACAACTCAGAATAATCATGGTTATTAACTTGTCTAGGGGAGGCACAGTCAAAGAGGGATGAGACTATTCTAGTCATTAAGGTGCTGCCATCAGAGTAAACTACTATTTTAATTAAGAAATAATGAATGGGGAGAGTTCTGAGATAATGACATTATTGTCCACAAACAACAGCTTCCTGTGGAGGGTGAGTCTCTTTGCCTACATTGGCCTTCATTTTTCCTTTTCACTTAAGGAAGGAGGAAATAAGAAGTTTTCTTGTGTTTTTTTTAAATTTGAGGACAAATGCAATCATTGCATTTGACTTGGCTAGAAAATGAAACCAAATCCAGTAGAATTTGTCTATTCTTTGTAACAAGCACTCTTAGCCATTATTGAATAGTTGGCATGATGTGTGAAGCACTTTCCAAAGTGATTACTCCCAAATACTAATTGATTTTAAGTGATCGGTGCCAATATATAAATGATAATTCTGTTCTGAACTAATTTCCTTATTCAATGTCATACCAATAAAAGATTGCTTCAAAGAACTAAAATAACTAGCTAAATCTATCTAGAGAAGCAAAAGTTCAGGAATCTCAAGGAAAATTATGAAAAAAGAGTGAAGGAAAGGGGTCTAGCAGTACTACATCTCATCCTGTAGTTTTTTGTGTTCAGCCTTTTCAGTTGTCTTTGGCTCTTTGTGACATAATTTGAAGTTTTCTTGGCAAACATACTGTTTGTGGAGTGGTTTGTATCATAAATTGAGAGTTGAAAGAGGCCTTAGAGTCTTTCCCCCTTGTTTTACTTTTTAGGAAACTAGTCTCAGGGAAAGAAAGTGATTTATCCAAATTCTCAGAGTTAGTAAGTGGCAGACTTGGAATTAGAAGCCAGGTCTTCTGGTTACAAATCTAGTGTTCTACCTTCTGTTCATACCATCATGCCAGGGTCTTAGAATCACGCATTAGCTTATAATAAGTAAGAGTAAAAAAAAGTCTTGTTTGGTTTATTTCTGTGAGCAACCCAATTTCCTTCTCTGATTCATTTTATGTATGAAGAAACTGAGAACAGGATTAAGTGACTTTCCCAGGGTCACACTACTAGTGAATGTCTGAAGGAATTTGACTTCCTGAAGATGTCTTCCTGATTCCCACCCAGTACTCTATCCACTCTGCCAGCTACCTAGCAGTAATAATCATCAAAACAATTTGCTACAGGTTAAAAAATTAAAGGGTCATCAATGAAAGAGAATTGATAGAGAACATTCAGAAGCCTATGAATAAAGTAGTATTATGTTTGATATACTCAAAATCTCAGTTACTGCAGTAAGGACTTACTATTTGACAAAAACTGTTGGGAAAACAGAAAAGTACTTGGCAGAAATTAGTTATAGGCCAACATCTCATACCATATACCAAGATAAGCTCTGAATTGATAATTGATTTAGACATATAAGATGAGATCACAAGAGAATTGAAGGAGCTAGGGAAAAATTGCTTTTCTAAAGTATTGATAGGGAAGCTCCTATTTAAACTCAGAAGTTAAGATGGATAATTCTAAATCTTGGCAGCAAGTTTCTCTGATTAAGATCCCTTTATCCAGAACACATAAGAAACTGATTCAAATTTATAAGAAAAAGAGCCTTTCCCTAATAGATTAAAGGATACGAAGAAGTAACTTTCAAAGGAAGAAATACAAGCTATCAGCAACCAAAGGAAAATATTCTTCAAAGTAGAAAAATGTAAATTAAAGCAACTCTGTGTTTCCATTTTACACCCAGATTTGCACAGATGACAGAAAAGATAATAATAAATGTTGGAGGGTCTGTGGGAAAAGAGGCACCTTAATACACTCTTGGTAGTTATGATTTCATCTAACCATTATGGAAAGCAATTTGGAAGTGTTCTGCAAATCATTAACCTGGGCATATTCTTTTAGTCTTTAATACCACTACTAGGCTTACACCGTAAAGAGATCAAAGAAAGAGAAAAGGGACTCCCATGTACAAAAATATTTATACAAGTTCTTTCCTTTTTCTTGAATCTCTTTGGGTTTAACTCCAGTGGTGGTAAAGACTTGGAAAATAATGAGGTTTTCATGAAATGGAAAATGACTAAACAGATTATGGTATATAAATGTAATGGAATAACACTACTATTGTGCTGTAAGAAATCATGAAATAGATGGTTTTAAAGAAACCTGCAAAGAAAATTTGTAAGAACTGATACAGAGTAAAGTGAGAAGAACCAGAATAATTTATACAACAACAACAACATTGTAAAGATAAATAGCTTTGAAAGACTTGAGAACTCTGATCAATACCATGACTAACCAGGATACCAGAGAATTAATTTTTTAAGGTTTTTTTTGCAAGGCAAATGGGGTTAAGTGGCTTTCCCAAGGCCACACATCTAGTTAATTATGAAGCATCTGAGACCAGATTTGAACCAGGTACTCCTGATTCCAGAGCCGGTGTTTTATCCACTGTGCCACCTAGCCGCCTCCATACCAGAGAATTAAAAATGTGGTATGCTACTCAACTAATGAGAAAGATGATAGAGGCAAGATGCAGAAGAAGCCATAATTTTCAGAAATGACCAGTATAGGAATTTGTTTTGCTTGACTATCTATCCTTGTTACAGTGATATTTTAAATTTTTTATCCCAGTTGGGTAGAAAGGTGAAGGAATAGAGTAGTCAAAAAATAGAAGAAAAAATAGTTATCTATTTAAAGAAATGCACAGAAGACAATAGAAGGAAGGTTAGAGAGAATCACAGGCAAGTAGGATAGTTTTGAAAGTTATATGTTGAATTTACTATCTCTATATATTATTATAAGCATTTTATTTAATGAAAAGCAAACTGCACATAATAAAGATTACTTTTTCTTACAAAATCTTATTCTCCTCTAATATTGTATATACAGAAATGCACATTTAAGTTCAGAAATATTATTTTTATTTTTACTATTGAATTTTTTTCTTTAAACAAAATGCAAGTTGTTCCTAGAAATCAAGCAATATAAGTAAAATGTTCTTATTTTATGATAGGTATATGGAAATGCCTGTTCTATTTGGTGTTTGTTAAATCCTAAGGTGGCAAAAATACTGATGGTCACATATCTTCTTGTTGCTGTCTTCTAGTATCTGGCACTTTTAATAATAGTAAATTGCAGTAGGAAATTGGGTAAAGTTTGATTTTTTCCCCCCTTCAAAGTCATTAAAAATATGGGTAGGGTAAGAATCTAAGGGGAGAATCACTGTCATTCTGCTTTATGCTCTTTTGATATTGTGGGAAAGCCAGCATAATTTTAATGACATAGATTAAGAGCAAGGAAGAGACCCTAAAGTTCGTCTAATCCTTTATTTTCCAGGTAAAATTAAATGAATTGCATGGGATCCCATAGGTAGTACATTAGGCAGCTGGGTGGTACACCTGATTTCCAAGATTGTGGTGAGAATTAAATAAAATAATATTTGTAAGGCACTTTGCAAACCTTGAAGTGATATATAAATGATGTCATCATGGATGAAGTTTAAGGATCAAACAGAGATGAAGAATTTACAGATTTAATAATCTAGAAATAAGAGGGACATATAAGTTTATTATGTTTCTCCAAGCTGGCTGTGTTCCAAGACCTAGCAACTTGGGAGAGGACAGGGAGAAACTTTTAAAAGGAAAGCCAAACAAAGTGAGGATACGTGGGGAGATATGGGCGGGGGGGAGTTAGGGAGGGATGCCTTCTGTGCAAGGGTGGTTTATATGAATCAGAAATAGTCAGGGGGCAGTTATCTCATTATTTGTGCAACATTCTGTTAGCTAAACATTCTTTGTGGATCTCAGTCTCCCTTCCAGGGGCCATTTATGGGTCATGATAACTTTGACATGCTGTATGGAAATCTTTATAGGATACAGAGTATACAATATATTGTGTTCTGACCAGATACAAAGTATGTGAGATAGGCTCTATAAGCTCAAGGAAAGGCACAAAGGAACAAACTTTCCAAGAGATATTACAAAAACACAATGTTCCTTTAACGTCCATATGAGGAGCCTTTTTGTAAGTAGGCAGTCTGTGTGAAAAAATATAAGTTAATTATTTGCTCTCTGTCTAGCATTTCCTCTTCATTAGTCTTCATCATCATCATCATCATCATCATCATCACCATCATCATACTGTGATAATTAAAAAGCTTCAGAGACATACCTTCTGTATTATTTAATCATTTTGTTAATAAGGCCAGGAGGCTATCAATAAAAGGATGGTGATTTGGCCTTTTCTCTTAGACCAAAAGACAATCATGGTGGCAAGACTTAAAATTTATACTCTGCAAAACAGTGGCTGGTCTATCAAAAAGCAATAGAAATCTATTTGATTAAGGTGGTTGGAGGTGAGTTATATTAAATGAAGAGCTGAGTTTCTCTTGGATAGGGAAAGTATTTCTATAGCAGACCATTTGGCATAGTTTTAGTCTATCAATTCAAAGAATGTATACCCCCACTCAAACCTGAACAGAACACAATGGGTTTCTCCACCATAGATTAAATGCCTTGCAAGATTGGGAGGGTTCTGACCAAGATGGAAGAAAATCAATGCCATCTCGTTATCAATAATATACTTTAGACTGAACTTTTAAAGGACTTTTTAAAAAGGGGGAGAATTCCAAATCTACCCTGGATTATTGATTATTTATAATCATTTCTCACAATACCATTATCATTATATCTGTATTCGAATTCAGCATACTTTCCGCTGAACCATTTTGCCTTGTGGTATCATAGATTTAGGAGTCTTAGAGATTTTCAGGTCCAACCCTTTCATTTTTTTCTTGTTTTTCAAAAAATTATTTATTTTTCATCCATATGCACATGTGTATTTTTAAATTACAAAATCTCCTTCCACCTTCCCTTCCCACCCCAACCCCTCAGTCAGGTTAGCATTACATATACATATTTTGGATAAACATGTTTACATATTAGTCACTTTCAGTATGAAGAATTAGGATTAAGGGAAAGAAATGTATGAGATAATTTTTAAAAAGTGTTCATCAGACTTGGAAGGGTTGATTTTGCTTTTTTTGTTTTGTTTTGTTTTGTTTTTCTTCCTCTGGACTGCTGAGAAGAGCTGCTTCCATTAAATCAACCCTCTTATTTCACAGGAAATGATGGAGTTTAGTTTTAGATTGAGTAGAGTGAAGAATTCATGGACTCAGTGACCCAGAGTCATGGGGACAGATACATTTATTTACGCTTGAGCAAAGCGAACTAAGTTCTAAGGCCTAGTAAGGTTTTGAAAACAGGGAGGAAACATTTAAAGGGAGAGGTAAAAAAGGGAGGGTAAACTGGAAGAGATTGGGGAGGACTTGAGAGGGTTCTTTCTGAGTAAGTGTGGCTTAGGGAATCACATCTGAAATAATCAAGCTTAGTTTGCTTGTTATTTAGGTAATGTTATCTGAACATTGTTTGTGTGCCTCAGTGAGCCAGATGGTTCTAGTCCAGGTCTGGAGCATGACAACGTTGACATAATGCACAGGATATAGAATATATGACATGGGGTTTCTGATCAGGTATAGGATAGTGAGATAATCTCTATTAGTCCAAAGGCAGTACAGAGAGACATAAAATAGCAAGTTTCCCAGAATTATTAGAGAAATATAACATTATAAAAATGGTGACTTTATAGGGAGAAAGCCAAGTTAACTATTTGCTTTCTCCCCAGTATTTCCACTTCATCAGAGACAAAATACTCAGTCTTAGAGTTTAAGTGATTAGCCAGGGGCACAAGTGTGTGATTCCTTAGGGGTGATTTAAATACAGCCTTCTCCTCCCACTTTGCAAGCAGCTCTCTTAGTTTACTCTCAAGTATCCCCTGGTTTTGTAAGTATATTTTCAGAGCACTGAATATTCATTTACCCAGGAGTTGAATCAGATAATAAATTCCTCAAAGAATCCATAAGACTCCTATGGGTTCCTTTAAAGGACTTCAGCCTCCCAAGGGATATAGCATTGCTTTTTATTTTTGTTTTGTTTTTTCAAGGCAATGGGGTTAAGTGACAAGATCACACAACTAGGTAATTATTAAGTGTCTGAGGTTGGATTTGAACTCAGGTCTTCCCGACTCCAGGGCCGGTGCTCTATTGTGCCACCTAGCTGCCCCAATAGCATTGTTTTTTGACAGAGTTAAAAAGACCTCTGGTCCTAGTCAGAGACCACAAAATCCCCAATCTGCCTGGCCTAATCAGTCTTCTGCCTCAATTCCCACCTACCACCCTCTCTATTCAGGCTTATCCTAATAAGTAGTTCTTGAATATATTCTGGACTAATTTCCTCCCAGGTTCACTTGAGCATCCCTCACTGTATCCTCAGCTCAGATTATCTGGTCTCTATCCCTGACAATTGGATCATATCCCAGCTGCCTCTAACACATAGTGGTCTAACCAATGGCCCTAGCCAAATCTCATCTTTTTAACTAATCATTCTTGATACCAGAATGGATGGCCCTTCCAACTCATATAAAGATATTACATTTCTTGTACCAATTTTGGGTGATCTCCAGTGATCACTGTACCAACACACATTCATTAAGCATTTCCCATACTGCACTAGACTGGAAAGGCAAAGACTGAAAAATAAATGGCCCCTGTCTTCCAAGAGTTTACATCCCACAAGAGAAACCAGTATATACAATCATTCAATAAAGCAAGCATTTTAAAAATCCTTTCTAATTTCCAGTTTCTCTGCTACTAGTTACTAGGCCTACCAAGATAAAAGTGAAATGGCAGTCCCTGATGCCAAGGGACTTCTATAGGAGGAAACAACTCGGGCACCTTCAAGTCAATGAAGCTTTCATTTAAAACTGGGTGGGAAACCTTTTTCTGCAAGGGCCATTTGGATATTTATAACATCATTTGCCTGCTATATTTGGTCAAACATTTAATTAATCGGTCCCTAAAAAGTTTCTTAGATTTACTGAGTTTCAAGTCCCACCTATGGTTTCTGTGGCAGTACCAGACCAAATAGTACATGAGTCAGACATTCTCCTCCTCTGATTTTAAACTATTAAAGCTTGAAACCATGCTAAGATTTTGGGGACACACTATATATTCATGATATGTCCAAATAAATACTGAGTAATGGAGAAAGATGACTAATGGGGAATTCATCAGGAAAGGTACCCATAGAGAAAATCATCCTGAAGCTCTGAAGACCATTGGAGATTGTAAGAAGTGGAGGTAAGAGGTGGCTAGGTGGATAGAGCACTGGCCCTGGAGTCGGGAGGACCTGAGTTCAAATTCAGCCTCAGACACTTAATAATTGCCTAGCTGTGTGATCTTGGGCAAGTCACTTAACCCCATTGCCTTGCAAAAACAAAACAAAACAAAAAAAGAAGTAGAGGTGATGAAAGAATGCGCCATCTATGGGAGGCAGCCCATGAAGAAGCAGAGATGGCAGATTGAGTGTGTTATGCAGGAAGATAACATCAAGGTCAATTTGGTTGGCTGAAGCTGGGCTTTAAAGTCATTTCACCCTTAAGACCCACCCTCTCCCCTACTTATCACATGAGAGATGATCTCTGAGTTTCCTCCCAGTTCTCTCATTTTCCAGTCATTTTCATTTAAGGGATCTCTTAACCAGACATCCATTGATACACTACATCAGAAACTCTAGTTTCTTTTCCCCAGCCTCCCCCACAGGGCTTGTCAAAGCTCAGGGAACAAAAGGAAGGTCTCATCAACTTGCCTTTACAAAAACCACCAGCCTTGATGGCTTAGTCAATAAAAGTATTGACTAGTTTCCTGATGGAAAAGATAAGATGAAATTCAAACACATTTTCAATGACAAATGGTGGCCATCAAGGCAAGAGGCTTTTCTTAAACACTTAACTTTAAGAAAAATAAGGTAAATTTAAACAACTCCTGAGTTAGGTGGCTCAGGTGGTTTTTCTGTCCTGTGGTCATTAGCTGGGACTCAGCTTCAGAACATTATTTATAAATATATGTGGGCCTGGGAAGAATATTTTGACAGCTGTGGAGCCCAAAGCTATTTTTTCCTTCAGTGATACAAACCCTACTTCATCCATCTAGCCAATATGAGCATGTCACCGCCTATGTCATCAGGCAGAGAAACATTTATTAGAAACTCTGAAAGCACTTCAAGTCAGATTGAGACCTGTGAATTGAGTGAGGCACCTTCTGGGGAAGTCTTGCTTTGCTTGGAGAATGGATTTCTTTGCACAGGCTTCTGAGAAGCACCCAGGCTTGTCTACTCTTAGTCCACCAGTCCTCTCCTAAATGGGAAAGAGGCAGGGAAGGATCTACTGTGCTTCTAACAGTTTTCTTAACCTGAAGCGTCATGTGGCAGAGAATCTGTCTCCAGTTTCACATCATCAGTTATCCGCTGGGAAACTTGAATTGACTCAAACAACTTCCCTAAAATATAACTCATTATCTTTCCTCCCAGATCCATTCCCTAATTTTCTAAATTTCCTCCATCATTCTAGTCACCCTGGTTTGTAGCACTGGAGACCTTCTCAATCCTCCTATACCCATTCATTTGCCAAATCTTTTCAATTTAACCTTTGGAATACCTCTTGCATCTGTCTCCTTCCCTATCCTCACATAATCACTGACCCAGTTCAGATTCTTGTGATCTCTTGCTTGGACTATTAAAATAGCTTTCTAAGTGGCCTCCCCACTTTACATCTCTCCTCTCATGCTCCACATGGATATCAAAGCAATATTAATAAAGCCTAGTTCTGATGATGTTATTCCCCTGCTCATAAAGTTTCAGTAGCTCCCTATTCCCTTTAGGATCAAATGCATATTCCCCTATTTGGCATTTAAAGCTCTTTACAATCCATATTCAATCTACGTTTTCATGTTTATTATGTGTGACTCCCTTCATGGATGCACTTTTCAATCTAGCCAAGGTAACTCTCTTGGTGTTCCTCAATTATGACATTCCATCTCCTATTTCCATGACAGGAATGAGATTCCCATCTCTTAGAATCCCAAGTTTCTTTCAGAACTCAGCTTAAGAAAAATCTCCTTCTCTGAGGCTTTCCCTATCTCCCTGAATTCCAGTGTTTCTCCTCACCCAATATCCTGGGTTTACTATATTTGGATAGAGGATAAATAGATAGATAGATAGATAGGTAGATAGATAGATAGATAGATAGATAGATAGATAGACAGAGAGAGAGAGAGTGAGATAGTAAAATAGATAGTGAGATAGATTTAGATGATGGATGGATGGATGGATGATAGACAGGATATAAATAAATATGTATATATATACATATATATATATATATATATATGTTAGTATTTATAAACAGAGGTAGTTTCATTTTTAAAATCTGCTTAACCAGCACCTAGGACAATGTCTGGCACATAGTAGGCATTTAATAAATGCTAACCAACTGACTGACAGGATCAAAGCCCCTTTGTCTTCAAAGTATAGCGAAGTAACAGAAGTTGAGAGAGGAGACAGATTCAACTGTCCAGGGACAGAAAGGGCAAAGGAAGAGTCTGGGCTCATAAAAATAGAACACAATTTGTACCTTCTAGTCCCTATGGTCTTTTCAGCTGGAGTCCTGGGGCAAATGCTACCAGCTTGGCTTGATGAACAGAAGCCTTGGGAGGCCTGCAGCAGCTCACCTAGACATTGTCTTAAATAGGAAGCATAATAGGATGAGAAATAAAGGAAGCCACATCATGCTTGTCTTCTGAGGTCCCTAGCTTTCTTCACTAGCTAATGCCTTCCCCTCTAAAGAGATGCTTAGTACTGTGTTAAGCCCTTTACAAATACCATCTCATTTGATCTAAGGCTTTATTGTTCTTCAGTCATCTTTCAGTTGTGTCCAACTCTTTGTGAACCCATTTTGGGTTTTCTTGGTAAAGATACTGGAATGATTCACCATCTTCTCCATCTCATTTTATAGACAAGGAAACTGAGGCAAAGAGAGTAAAGTGACTTGCTCAGGGTCACACAGCTAGTAAGTGTGAGACCAGATTTAAACTCTTGGAGTCTTTCTGACTCCAAACACAACACTCTATCCACTGTACCACCTAGTTACTCAGATGATCTAAGGCTGTGTTCCATTTAGTTAGTATCTTGTATGCTCTATATGTTTTTATGTACACATTTTTTTCCTATTATAGTGTAAGCTTCTTATGGGTAGGGTTTGCTTTTGCTTTTTTTTTTTAATCTCAGCACAGGAGCTGACACATAGTAAGTACTTAATAGATTCCTAAGGCTTGATTGAAATCACATTAGAGACCATTCACAATATTCAAAGGCCAGTCAGTAATAACTATTCCCCTAGGTGACCTTTCCTCCTTAGTTGCCCTGAGTGTCTTCAAAGCTTTCCAGTAGAATTAGTTAGAGGGCAGTGAAGGCAGCTCACAATTTCCAATTCACCAGGGTGTTTCCTTCTTTCTCCATCTTTCAGTCCCTTAGGAAGATATAAGTAAGAAATCTCTTTCCTGACAAAATTCAAGAGCCTTTCAAAAATATTCATCCATTAAATTTAACTTGGTTGCCCTTTGGCATGCTTTCTCTATTTCAGAGATGATTCATAGAACCCTGAGGATGGCAGCCAGCACAGGTATACTGTGGTTAAAAATAACTCGTGTATATAAAAAAAATTAACTCATATATGACAAGATAGTGGGATCTATTTAATGAGCTTAATCTTTAACCTCCAGAGATATGACTGCATCTCGGGATTTGGAATATCCAGGGCTGGTTTTACTCCAGCCTTCCCAATAGGCCTTGATCTTTGTGCAGCCATATCTTATCATTGGACTCATGTCGGGGCAGCTAGTGTCACAGTGGATAGAGCACCGACCCCTGGAGTCAGGAGGACCTAAGTTCAGAATTACCTAGCTATGTGATTTTGGGCAGGTCACTTAACCCCATTGCCTTGCAAAAACAAAAACAAAACCCCCCAAAACAAAAAAAAACATAACTGGACTCATGTCTTAGGTGGTGGACTCATGTCTTAGGTGGCTTAGGAGAGTGAAGAGTATTTGCCTTAGACCCTTTCTAAGTGTATGAACCTGGGTAAGTCACTTTGAACATCTCTGTGCCTCTTCCATTTTCTCATTTATATAATTGAGGCTTGACCTTCTGAAGTTCCTTCCAACTTTTAGTAAATGAATGTATACAAAGCAAGTAGATTAGAATGAAAAGGACAACCCTCTATGACCACTTGATCACGATCATATGAGAATGTGTCAGTCATGAAACGACCAATTTCTTTTCCTTCATTCTTGCCTACTCTGGTGGACTACAAATTGAGACTCATTTAGTCCAATTCATCCAAATATTCAAAGTAAAGCCACTTACTCACATTAAAATATAGTCCTTTATGTGCACAAGATGGTAGATAGCCAAATATAGTCGTTCTCTCACGTTCTTTCATTCTCAGAGGAAAACCCTTTTCCTAACAGACTTGTCTGTCTGTTAAAACTGTTTAGTTCTTTCGCCTCCTTGGAAATTTCTGTTTCCTCCATTCTACAATGACCTTTCCTCATCATATCTTGTTCATACTTTTATTTTCTTATTTGTTCTTTGCTATAAAAAGTTGATGGCTTAACTCTGTGAAGATAGCTGATTTATAAATGATTTCCACATTTGTATCCAATAATTCCCTTTCTTAAGATGATCATTAAATTCATTTTTATGTTGTCCTTTAGATTTAACTAAGCAAAATCATTGCCCTAGTCTCACTTATCATCTCTTGTCTGTACTATTCCAATAGACTTCTAAACTGTCTCCCTATTTCTACCATCTCATTTCCAATCCATTCCCCATTGTCAAATTGCTATGTCTAAATCCCAGGTCTATGTCACTACCTAGCTTGAGACAATTGAATGGCTCCCTATTATTTCTTTGACATTAAAAATTCTTCACAATCTGAGTCCAACCTGTCTTTGGAGAGGAATTTCATATTATTCTCCTTCCCAACTCTATACCAGACTAATTGTTCTGTTTGATATTCCCCATAAATATAAAACATCCTGTTTCCTGCCTTTATTTGGTTGTACAATGCCTTAAATGTCCTCCATTCTTACCTTTACCTCCTAGAGTTCCTAGCTTTCTTCAAAGTTGAGGTCACGTATCATTCCCTATAAGAAGCCTTTCCTGATCCCCCAATTAACTCTCCGGCCCCTATTACTCTGTGATTACTTGTGTCCCCCTGCACCCCTGTGGAATGCAAACTTGTTGAATGCAGGGGCCATTGCTTTTCTGGTTTTGTGTCCTCAGCATATAACAATAATAATAAATAATAATTAGGATTTACTCCATACTTGAATGCTACCAACCATTTTACTTTTGATCCTTACAAAAATTCTGAGAGAGAGATACTTTTATTCTCCTCATTTTACAGATGATGAAGCTGAAGTAGGCAGCAGTTAAGTGACTTGCCCAACATCTGAGGTTGGATTGGACATTGACTTGTTCTGACTGCAGTTTCAGCGTTCTATCCACTGTACCACCCACCATCCCACCTAGCGTACAGTAGGCACTTTAAAATGTTTATCGATTTGAAATAGGTCAGATTTATGCCATTTTAATTGTATATCCTATCTTCTCATTGTTATTATCTTTTCAATTCAAAATTTATTTTGATAATTTCTGCAACTATTTGATGTATGAGTGCAACCAAAGAACTAATGCAGAAATGCTTCCTACATTGGGAACCAATCATATCCTCTCTGTTAAGGTTCAGTCCTTTTCATTTTTGGCAATGTTCTTTGTTGCTTACTCTGTTCAGAGCCACCTCCTCCTCTCCTTGAAGAAAGTGTTCATGATACACAGGTAGGAACTTCTTGTAGTCAGCAAGTTTAGGGCATTCATTCCTTAATCCCAAATCATAGTCTCTCACATTTTTCACAGTTCTCTCCTATTGCAGCTTTGTATAAAAACAAGCCATTTTATTTTGCGTGTAAGTAAGCGAGGGGTCGATTAGCCCAACTATTCCATCACACATATAAAGTAGCTACACTGAGATACTTGATTCACTTCACTAAGGCATTAAACTCAAAACAAAAAATCCTTGACCAGTTTGGAAAGAGCAAAATGCTTTTGTCTATTGGATAGAAGGTAATGATATTTCATAAGACTTATAATGGGACCAGATGAAACCTCAGTCACATCCTGGAGGGCTGGGACTAAAATCAGCAAACTAGTTCTCATCAGACTAGTCAGTCAGCTTGGAGATGAAAACCAAAACTATTGCCTTTTCTTAAGAAACACACTTTTTAATGAGGAACGCAATATGTAAATTATTAAGTAACTACAAGATAGATATTTTCTGAGAGGATGGAAGTCACATTAGGGGGGACCAGGAGAGGCCTTCTATAAAAGGTAGAATTTGAGCTGAATCTTGAAAGAAACTAAGGAAGAGAGAAGGTGAAAGTGAGGAGGGAAAGCAAAGAAACGCACTGCTGGGAAATGGAACATCATGAGGGAGGAACAAGTAGACAGAGATGGACTGCAAAGTTCATTGGGCCAGTGAAGATTATTAAGCAGAGACAGCTTATAGCTTATATAGTCCTGGCTGTTTGAGGACAATGAAAATCAACCAGATGATTTAAGAGGAGTTGCCATAGAAAAATCAACAGGATTTAACAAGTGATTGTTTTTGCACTCAGGCTGTATAGGATTAAGTTCAGACAATAGACTTTCTCTAAGGCCTCTTGACTTTTTAACTAGTGAGGGCTTCTCATTCTCTTTTGTCTTGGGTCTCTACAGCAGTATTTCAATCCTAAAAAATAAAACGGAATTGATCCCACGGTAAAAGCTTCAAACTTAGAATGGATTTGGTATTGATTGGTTAAATTGATCACAAAGAAACTTGAAAAAAATTATGACACAAATGAACTTGCTAGTTATCAGTTGCTAGCTAACAAATCCCTCAAAATGGGAAGTTTCAGGGCACGCCAAGCTAATGTCAGTAGCTTGTAAAAAAATCCCAAGTTCTTGGTTGCCATTCAATAAAGCTATGAAAAATAGAACAGTTCTACAGAATCTCCAAGTTGGCAGGGACATCCAAGATCACCTTGTCCAGACTAGATCCAAACCAAAAATGCTCTCTCCTACAAACCTGACAAATGGATATTTCACAAAGACCTCCCACAGAGGGGTCTCCTTGCACTATGTGACTGTTTCAATTATTTAAGGAATTATCTCTTGATATAAAGCCAAAATTTTTTTCTCTATTCAGCTTCCAATCATTGCCCTTTGGTCTGATTTCTGAAGCCAAACAGAACAAGTCTGACCTCCCTTTGACTGAGTAATTTCTGATTTTTGAAGACAAGTACCATACCTTCTCTCTCCTCCAGATGGAACAACCACAACTCCTTCAAATGAGCCACATCTGGCATCTTCCCTCATGCTTGGCATCCTGCTCATCTTTCATTTGTAAGTCATAGTCCCAGCCTTCAAGGAGTTTAGATCTAATTGGGGAGAAAGGGTTAAAAAACAATGAAAGCAATATAAAATTGAGGCAAAATGAACAACATAGAGCAATGGGTATTCTAGAAATTCAGAGAAGAAGGAGATACATGAAAAAAGGAGTATGGAAACAGCAATGGACTTGGGGTCAAGAGGTGTGTTCAAATCCCAGTGTATAATACTGAGAAAATCCTTTGAACTTCCTGAACCTCAGTCTCCCCATTTGTAAAATGGAGATACTAATACTTGCACTATCTACATCTTATGGGAAGATAGATGGAAAGTTTTTTTTTTAAATCAGAGTGTTCTCTCTTGTTCTCTCTCTCTGTGTCTCTCTCCCCTTCACCTCTCTCTATACATACTTACATATATATATATTTCTCTCCTTCCTTTCTCCTTTCCTTTCTCTCTCCTTCCTTTCCTCCTTCTCTCTCTTCCTTCCTCCCTCCCTCCTCCTTTCCCTCCTTCCTCTCCTTTCTTCCCTTCTTCTCTCCACTTCTTTTCTCCTTTCTTCCCATCTTCCCTCCCTCCTTTCCTCTTTTCCTTCCTTCCTTCCTTCCTTCCTTCCTTCCTTCCTTCCTTCCTTCCTTCCTTCCTTCCTTCCTTCCTTCCTTCCTTCCTTCCTTCCTTCCTTCCCAAAATCTATGATTTCATTAGTATAGAGGATTCCCTGTTAGGAACTTTCTCTACCAGTGCAGATTGGCACCTTCTCTGCATCTTAATGCCATTGAGGGATTGTGACTTGTCCCAGGTATCAAAAGTAAAAACTCAGACCTTTCTAATGCTAACAACTTTATGCTGCCCTTTCTATTTTCATATGACCTATTGATAACCGGACTAGAAAAGTCCAAGAAATACTCAGAGAAGAAGATAGGTTTGTATTGAATCTAGGTGGAATTTAACTAGAAGAAAGGAAATGGAAAAGGCATAGTAAAAGGCTGAGGTGGAACAATGTGAACAAATATTTGGAGTCAGAATGAGCATGAGTTACTTTGGAACCAGTGAGTCAAGGCTGATTGGGATATGCAAGGAAAATAGAGAAAGATTGGGCTAGATAAGCAGGGCAGAGGCAGTATACAAAGATCCTTGAATGCTAGACTGAGAAATTTTTACTTTATACTTCAAGAAGTTGAGAATTAATAGAAGTAGGGCAACTAGGTGGTACAGTGGATAGAGCACTGGCCCTGGAGTCAAGAGGACCTGAGTTCAAATGTGACCTCAGACACTTAATGATTACCTAGCTGTGTGACCTTGGGCAAGCCATATTTCCCCAGGAATTCCTCTCCCCCTTGAAGTTACTTAACTTTTAATTATATCTCAGAGATCCCTTGAGGGCAGGGGGCTATTTCTCCATATCCCCAATACTTAACCCAGGGCCTTCATGTTATAGTAACAAATGTTTGTAGAATTAACAAATGACTGAAAGACTGAAGATTTATAATCTGCTAGTCTATTGAATGAACTGAAGAGGGGAAGACCTAGAGGCAGTGAGACATGTTAAGAGGCTATTGCAGTGTTGGGCCTTAGATTAGAGATTTTTTAACCTCTTTGGTAGTATGTCAAGTCATTCTCAGATTAATGGGGTTTTTTTTTTAGGTTTTTGCAAGGCAATGGGGTTAAGTGACTTGCCCAAGGCCACACAGCTAGGTAATCATTAAGTGTCTGAGGTCGGATTTGAACTCAGGTACTCCTGACTCCAGGGCCAGTGCTCTATCCACTGTACCACCTAGCCACCCCTCAGATTAATGTTTTAAAATACATTAAAACAAAATTCATAAAAGGAAACAGGAAACAATTATATTGCAATACAGCTATCAAAATATTAAAAAGATAAGTTCATTCATCCCAGGAGTTAAATTGGTTAAGGGATTGATGCCAGGAGAATTTTGAAATATTTGGGGATAAAACAGATAAAAAGAGGTAAAGGAAAGAGAGAAAATGACTCCCAAATGAAAATAGAGACAGTAACAAATATATGCTTTCCAGATTTGAAAGAATGCTTTCCCATTCTCTCAAATTCAAGCTTGTAAGACTTCTTTTCCAACTCTATGAACTGTTAATCTTAATGGAAAGGTTTGAGCTGCATTAATCATGTGATTGCAATCCACATCTGCTTGCTCACAGTAAGACTGTGCATGTTGCATGTTGTTCCTAGGTTTCATGAAATATCCCAATTGTTGGTTGGTCCAGGACTGCTCTCAATACATCAAAATGTGAAGGGTAAAGACAACACAGAACATTTTTCTTTTAAAATATTTTTCTTAGTTCAACTCATAGCCTTTTAAAAAAATTCAACTTTATTTTATTTTCAATTCAAAATTCTCCCCCTCCTACTAATCACTCCACCTTCAACCACTGAGAAAGCAAGAAAAACAAAATCCATTACAATTAAGCAAGCAAAACAAATTCTTCCATTCACCAAATTAAAATTAATCAATCCTCAATATGCTCTGAGTCTGACACCTGTCCATTTGTAGGAGGTAGCACTGTTTCATCATTAGTCTTCTAGAACTGATTGATTTCTCTGTATTGATCAGAGTCCTTCAAAATTGCTTGTCTTTACAGCATAGTTAAGCTATAAATTGTTTTCTTGGTTCTGTTCACTTTACTTTGCATCCGTTCATATAAGTCTTCTCAAGTTTTTTTTAAATCATCCCCTTTATCATTTCTTAAAGCATAATAACATTCCAACTTATACATGCAACAGAATTTGTTCAGCCATTCCCCAATTGATGGGCACACCCTCAGTTTTCAATGCTTTGCCACCAGGAAAAAGCTGATGGAAATATTACATATAAATGGGGCCTTTTCCTCTTTTTTCTCTGTTCTAGCAGAGATGTTGTTAGGTCAAAGGGTATGCATAGTTTAATAGTTTTTTGGGGTATAGTTCTAAATTTCTTTCCAGAATGGCTAGACCAGTCATAGCTCTACCATCAGGTCATTAATGTATTTATTTTTCCACAGTCTTTCCAGCATTTATCATTTTACTTTTTTTGTCAGTTTGGTCAATCTGATGGGTGTGAGGTAGTATATCAAGTTGCCTTAATGTACATTTATTTAATTCTTGGTGGTTTAGAACATATTTATACAGCTATCAATATCTTGAATTTCTTCTGAAAACCAAAACATTTTTCAGGAAAGTATATTACAGCAATTCCTCAATTATATCATTCTCCAATTGATAAATGATCAAAGAATATGAACAAGCAGTTGTCAGATGAAGAAATTAAAGCTATCTAAAGTCATATGAAAATATGCTCTATATCACCATTAATTAGAGAAATGCAATTTAAAACAACTCTGATGTACCACTTCACACCTATTAGATTAACTAATATAATAGAAAAAGGAAATGATAAATGTTACAGGGAATGTGGGGAAACTGGGACACTAAAGCACTATTGGTGGAGTTGTGAACTGATCCATCTTGGAACTATGTGAGCAATTTGGAATTATGTGAAAAGGATAATAAAACTATATATAGTCTTTGATCCATCAATACCACCACTAGTTCTGTATCCCAAAGAGATTATCAAAAAGAGAAAAAGGCCCACATGTACAAGAATATTCATAGTAGCTCTTTTTGTAGCGGTAAAGAATTAGAAATTGAGGAGATGTCCATCAATTGGGACATCACTGAGCAAGATATGGTATATGAATGTAATGGAATATTATTGTTCCATAAGAAATGATAAGCTGGCAGATTTCAGAAAAACCTGGAAAGGTTTACATGAACTGATTCTGAGTGAAGTGAGTAGAACCAGGAGAATATTGTACAGAGTAACAGCAACATTGTGTGCTGATAAATTATTAGTGACATAGCTCTTCTCAGCAAGACAATGATCAAAGACAATTCTAAAAGATTTGTGATGAAAAATGCCATCCATATCCAGAGAAAAACCTATGGAATCTGAATACAGATTAAAGCATACTATTTTCACTTATTTTTAATTTGGTTTTTGTTTTTCTTTCTTATAGTTTTTTCCTTTTGTTCTGATTCTTCTTTCACATTATGGGAAATATGTTTGACAGGATTGGACACATATAACCTATATCAAATTACTTGATATCTTAGGGAAGAAGGAGGGAAGAGTAGGGGGTAGAAAACTGTTTTAAAAATGAATGCTAGGGTGGTTAGGTGGCGCAGTGGATAAAGCACTGGCCTTGGAGTCAGGAGTACCTGGGTTCAAATCCGGTCTCAGACACTTAATAATTACCTAGCTGTGTGGCCTTGGGCAAACCACTTAACCCCATTTGCCTTGGAAAAAAAAACTAAAAAAAAAAGAATGCTGAGGGGCGGCTAGGTGGTGCAGTGAATAGAGCACTGGCCCTGAAGTCAGGACTACCTGAGTTCAAATCTGGACTCAGACACTTAATAATTACCTAGCTGTGTGGCCCTGAGCAAGCCACTTAACCCCATTGTCTTGCAAAAAAAAAATCTAAAAAAAATGAATGCTGAAAAATATTTTTACATATAATGGGGGAAAAGAATGTATTGTAGAATATGGCATAATATGTAACTCTAATCCTAATTCTGCCAGATTGTTTTGTAATTGTTTTCTTAGCAGTTTTTGTTAAGTAGAGTTTCCCCCTTTTAAAAAATATATCACAGACTATAAATCTATCTCAATGCAGGTGCTTTAACCAGATATAATAACTTCCTTTCCTGTCTTTTAGATATCTCTTATGAAGCAACTCCAGGTTAATTTGAATAGTCTTCCCAACCTGTCTCAGAGGGGTAGAAAAGTAAATGGAAAGACAGTAGGGACGCCTCTCCAAACCCTAATTGTTAGTAGGAAGTAGTGCCATGGTACATTGTCTAGACTCTGGGAAAGAGATAAGTAAATAATTCTTCATAAGACAGAATAAGGGGGCAGCTAGGTGGCGCAGTGGATAGAGCACCGGCTCTGGAGTCAGGAGTCCCTGAGTTCAAATCCAGCCTCAGACACTTAATAATTACCTAGCTATGTGGCCTTGGGTAAGCCACTTAACCCCATTGCCTGGCAAAAGCCTAAAAAAAAAAAAAATGAAGGACATAAGACAGAATAAGAATGAAGGTCCGTAGTGTAGAGAGATTTTTTTCTTAGTCATTTAGCTAGTGTCAAATCCACATGGACCTGTTTTTAAAAAGAAGTTTTAGAGAAGTTCCCTGAGGAAGGTGAAAAGTGTTCTTTGCTGGAGCAAGGCAGAACAACCACAGCCAACAAGACTGAAAGAATTATGGAAATTATTGTAGCAGTGCAAGTAACTGAATTACCAAAAAATACAGCTCTATAAAAGACATTGGTGATAGAAGTTGAGTGGTAGGAAATATAGAGACAGCAATCAAACAAGGCCCCCTCAAGAAGTAACTATATTCTGGCTATGTTCCAGAGATAAAGAATGATAGAGAGCACCTACAAGTGATTCCAGATTAGATTTTTCAAGTAAAGAGCAATGAAGCCAAAAGAACCCTATCAGGAGGCATCAAGGTGGATTGTAAATTAGAGAAACTTTACAAGTTTACTGAAGAGTATTGCTCACATGAGGAAGTCTTTTATCTATCTAAGGAGCTCATGAGTCTTTGCTGTATCCATTAATTTGTAAACATTTATTTATATTCTGAGCCTTGTAAGAAAGAGTGCTTATAAGGGGAACTTGTGGTTATCCTTAAGGGATTACCAGATACTAAAATTTTTAGGTCATCTACATGGGGACAATAAGTCAGAGGAATGAGTATTCTCTAAATTATACTCAACCCTTGTGTTTGAAGGTAGGAGGCTGTGACAATTATTACTTAAGCTTGTGGAGACTAGGTGAAATGAAAAAGAAGGCAGGTAAAGGGAATGGGAGGGTAGGAAGAAGATGGTTGCAATGCAGAGTCTATGATAACAAAGAGATTGCCTTTAAAGCTTCTCTGAGGTACCACCTCACACTTCTCAGATGGCCAATATGACCAGAAAGGATAATGATCATTGTTGGAAGGGTTGTGGAACATCCAGGATCACTATTACATTGTTGGTGGAGCTGTGAACTCATCCAACCTTTCTGGAGAGCAATTTGGAACTATACCCAAAATGCAACAAAAATGTGCATACCCTTTGATCCAGCAATACCACTACTGGGTCTATACCCTGAAGAGATAATGAAAAAGGGTAAAAACATCACTTGTACCAAAAGATTCATAGCAGAACTGTTTGTGGTGGCAAGGAATTAGAAATCAAGTAAATGTCCTTCAATTGGGGAATGGCTTAGCAAACTATGGTATATGTATATCATGGAACACTATTGTTCTTTTAGAAACCAGGGGGATGGAATTCAGGGAAGCCTGGAGGAATTTGCATGAACTGATGCTGAGTGAGATGAGCAGAACCAGAAAAACACTGTACACCCTAACAGCAACATGGGGGTGATGATCAACCTTGATAGACTTGCTCATTCCATCAGTGCAACAATCAGGGACAATTTGGGGCTCTCTGCAATGGAGAATACCATCTGTATTCAGAGAAAGAACTGTGGAGTTTGAACAAAGACCAAGGACTATTCCCTTTAATTTAGAAAAAACTGATATCTTATTGTCTGAACTTGCTATCTTTTATACTTTATGTTTCTTCCTTAAGGATATGATTTCTCTCTCATCACATTCAGTTTGGATCAACGTATGCCATGGAAACAATGTAAAGACTGGCAAATTGCCTTCCGTGGGGGTGGAGGGAGGGAAGTAAGATTAGGGGAAAAATTGTAAAACTCAAAATAAATAAAATCTTTAAGTACAAAGTGGAAAAAATTATTGTTAAAAAGAACCTTTACATGTAATTGGAAAAAATACTATTAAAAATTTGAAATAGAATTAAAAAAAAAAGAAAGAAATTGCCATTGTGAATTGGAAAAAAGCAGGCTTTTTGTTTCATTCCTATCCATAAATTGCCTGCAAGTAATCAGGACCAGCTCCTGCTTTATCATTTTGAAGAAAAATATTCATCAACCCAGCTGAAATGAGAGGTTTTTGAAGAACACTTGTATCCTGCATTTCCTTTACTCTCAACCTCCCAGGATTAACTCACTTCCTCTTCACCAAAACATCTGGGACTTGTCCTGATAACTTTAAGTCCAGCTGAGGCTGGGTAGCAGCCAAGTTTCCCAGTCCTTCCTCCATCACTGATCCTGACTGAAAATCATTTGAACTCATAATCTTCTCCCCCCCCCCCAATCTTCTCTCCCCTCTTCTAACAGGAACAGATGCAGACTGAAAAATTTCCCCCTCTGGCTGCCCCATTTCTCCCTTCCCATCTCCCAGCTAGGTCAGGGTCACCTTGTTATATCCCTTCTCCCCCTACAAACTAAGCAAATGATTTGCATTTTTTATTTATTCATGGCATAACTCTTCCTTAGCAGAGAATTAACTGTATTATGTTATTTATTTCTGACCCAGACAGATAGATTAAAATTCTTTTACTGGGCATTGGTGAATAGAGTACTTTAAATATCTGTCTCTCAAAATCAGATTTAGCCCAGAATTCAGTTGTTAGGGATAGATTAAATTGTTTCTTAGAATACCAAAGGCCTGACTGCCCTCTGTTAGAATCTGACCTCAACCATCCTTACTTCTGAGATATCAGAATAATGAGATCTCCTGCTCAAGTGGGTGTTAGGAAGATGCCTAGCTTCTGAGGGCTGACTTTTCTCTAGGCAACTTGAATTTCATGATTGATGAGATAAATGTGAGAGCAGCTGTGAGTGGAGAAGCAACTAACATTCTTGGTAGATAGAATAATTTAACTTCTAACATTTGGGGAAAGAGAGCCTCCCAGGGAGGATCTAGTTGTGTGTCCATAAAATGCAAAGCATGTGGCATTTCAAACCTGGAAGGCGCCTTAGGGATCATCTAGTATTTTACTATTGAAGAAACTGAGGCCTCCTCAAGGGGAATGGTTTTTTGTTATCCAACAATTACTTAATGATAGGTTGGGGCTTGACCTGAAGGCTTGATTCTCTCCAATGCTCTCTTTTTTCATGAATTTGTATGATGTCATGTAATAGGATTATTCAAAATAAATATGAAAAAAATAATTTGGAATATTTACAAAAGAGACAGACAAATAAAGTGCTAGGTAATTAATATACAAGCATGATCATGAAAAGATCATGAAAAGATAGTGAGGGAGGGCAAAAGATAAGAGAGAAGTAATTTTCTTTGGAATATGACCTTTAAAACTTCTTTAGAAAATAGATGATGGAGTTATTACTTTTGGAAAATGATGGACTTGATACAATTTCAGTCTCACTCTGAGTCTTTCTTTCAGATTTCCTGACGTGGATGAGGATTTAGGGAGAGATGTGATCATCCTGCCCTAGAATGACTTGAAACAAGTCTTTCACATCCTTCAGGCTGTATAAGTAGTTTTGGAACAGAATTCAAGTGAGGAAGTTTCACCCTATGCTTTCCTTTGGTTTTAGGTAGTCTCCATATAGACTTTCTTTATTGTTTCCATATTCCTAGAATTCATTATTGAAATTATGAATTCTAGGAATATGGACAAAGATTGCAACCTTGTTCATAATTTAGCAGATGGTCTTTAACAGTACCTGAGGCTGAAAAGATTCCTCACATGCTATTCACTGTCCCTGTAAATTTTCCAACCCCTCCCTGGCCATCTCTCCCTTAGAGATCTTGGCTCCTTCCATTAGGATCCCATGAGGTTAAGGATCACCGTTGGTTTTGTGTTGTATCCTCAACACTTAGAACAATAATCAACACATGGTAAGCCAAATATGTTTCCCCCATTCCTTCATTTGCCCTAGAAGCAAATTGGGAATGAACTCTCTGCATGTCCCTAGGGTGGTTCTTACGCTATGGGCATCGCTCCACTGGGCTCCTAGGAGAAGCTTTTCCTATTTGACGTGACCTGCTAGAACTTGTGCTTCACTCATGTGAATGTTGAGAGTCTAAGATCTCGTCCAAATCACAATCAGGCAACAAACATACCCTGTATTGGTGCAGCTATAGGTTTTGTTTTGTTTTGTTTTTGTTTTTTAGGTTTTTGCAAGGCTGCGTTTAAGTGGCTTTCTCAAGGCCACACAGCTAGGTAATTATTAAGTGTCTGAGGCCAGATTTGAACTCAGGTACTCCTGATTCCAGGCGCTCTATCCACTGCACCACCTAGCCACCCCTTACATATATGGCATAACCCTAATAGTAGATTTTTTAAAGAGAAACAAAAACTTAACATAAAAGAATTGTATAATCTTAATGTATAAAATGAGTCTTCCCTACTCTGGGCTTGGCACTCCAGTCACTAAACCACCTAGCTGCCCAGGACTGAGGAAGACTTGAGTTCAAATCAGACTTCAGACACTTAATAGCCAAATGACCTTAGGCAAGTTATTTAACTTTGTTTGCCTCAGTTTCCTGATCTATAAAATGATCTGGAGAAGAAAGTGGCAAATTACTTTAGTATCTTTGTCAAGAAAACCCCAAAAGGGGTCATGACTGAAAAAATACATGACTGAACAAATGATTAAATAACAACAAACTGTGAAAGCATTCTTAAACTTGCCTCAAAGCTCTTGGTCAACCTGTCCCTTTAGGGGGAAAAAGTCCTTATGTACTTCTATTAGAATTTAAATATAGAAAAGTTAGGTGTGATCTGACTAATAACAGTGTTACATGCTATAGACACTTCCGAAGGATGGGAGCTCGAGGGATAGCTGAAATATCTCTTTGTTGCTTTAGGCTACAAAAACCATGTAGACAAGCACACTGTGACTCACCCTAGAAGTCATCATAACCATGATGTTTCTCATTTTTGTTTAACATATAGTTTCAACAGAATAGGAGCCGGGGGGGGGGGGGGCAATTGTGGTAAAGAGAGGGGAACTTCCAGTTATTCCTGGAACTGGAAGCTCCAATGGGATTTGAGCCTCCTTTTCCAGGAATTCCTAAAAAAAGATCCAAGGTGACTGCTAGCCTGAAATTGTTAAAAGAAGAGAGAGTTCAAAATGACCCAACTCATATTGATATTTCAGGAGATATAAGTGATTCACAAAAAGACTCTCTTTTTAGATGTATTAATTTAAGGCCCATGTGTATTTTCACTGGTTTCCTGGGGGAGATTTAGTCAGCCTCCTTTCTTCTTTCTCCTTTAGTTAGGAAGGAAATAACATTCCAAGACAATAGTTTCTAATATAAGATCAAACACTTGGGCATGTGGGATGGAGGTTCTAAATTGAGAATGGGTCCATCTTCTCTTGCTTTGGACAGGGTGATCCCTCCCTCTTCACCATTTCCTTGATGTCTCTTTAGAATTTCTCTCTGGTCTTGTATCATTGTTTTTCACTTACTTGTTCTTCATTCTTGAAAATTAGACTTATATCTCCTAGGTAAGAAGTCTTTCCCTTTTAGTTTTCTCAGAGTACATAGAAGTTGCTCAAAAAGTTTGAACTGAATTGAATGATGATCCACCTCTCCTCTGACCTTAGATCCATAATCAAGAAGGAAACTACATCCTGAGCAACTAAAGGAGGTCAGGCTGTGACTTGAACATGGCTAATGTTGCACATAAGGTATTTTTGGTTCCTATCTGACTAATTTACTGACTTAAAGAACTGCCTCTCATTCAGTCCAAAACAAAACACCAGAAAACATGACGTATGATTTGTTACATTTCCAGAAGGAATTATAGGATATGTCTTCTGTTTTGCAAATATCACCCTTTCCCCAAGCTAACACTGGTTGCTATTGGGTGAATATTAGCAATCAGCCTATTGTTGCACATGGGGATAATATTCCCAATTAATCCATCCATTTGGAGAGGAGAGAAGAACTCCACCATTAAGGATACCTAGGGCAACCATCCCTTCATTTCCTACAGAGCTAACACTTCCAACTGCATTCTCTGCACTTCATCAGCCTCCTCCCCTTTCTCCTCTCTTTTCTGCTACCTGTTCTGTAGATTCTCTCATAGATGATTAGCAGCTTGAGGATAGGGGATTGTCTTTCTTTCTCTTATTTGTTTTCCCAGAGTTTAGCATATCATCTGGCATATAACAGACATTTAACAAATAGTCACTCATTAAATGCCTACCATGGGTTCTAAGTATACTTCTGCCAAATCATTCCAAAAGGTTAAGTTTAAATCATCCAACCGTATGTGCATGATCCAGAATTAAATCAAATGACTCTTGCCTACCTATCTTCAGGATTTCTTTACTAATTTTTTTGATTATAGATCCTTTTGGCAATGTCTGGTAAATCCTGTGCGTTTCTTCTCCAAATAATGTTTTTAAATCATCAAATAAAATATTTGGGATTACAAAAGAACCCCAAAGTTAGTGAAAATAAAGAGGTAAATCTGGGATCCAGTTGTGCCTTTGGGGTCAGTGGATCCCAGGTTAAAGCCTCCATTCAAAGAATTTTTCCAATGATCACTTAAAACCAATCCCTATGGTTAATAGTTCTCTGATTTCTAGGGGGTTTAAGAAAATAGCATGTTAGAGGATGTGTTTATGGAAGTGAAAATTGCCAGGTGCAGAGGCTTCAGTTAGTTTCTTGATTTCTGGTTCATTCCAAGGCAATACACAAGTCACTACCTCCAAGAATAGAGAAAACTTTCTTTTTGAGGGGAAATTTCTGGGCATTGAAATGGTAAACTTTCACCAGGTCACCACAGGGGTCAAGAATTCTTGCATCTCTTTCATTAACCTTTTAGCCATATGGATCTTCAGTCTGACTTTGTCTGTCCATAGCTTTATCTCAACTACATGATGGGGCAGTCAATCTGAGGCAATTTACAAGATGTTGGGAGGCTTTCTGCCAAAGGAGTTGCTAGGCCAGACAGCCAAGTAGGCAGGGGCTCATGCAGACATTACATGAACTGTTCCAACACTTTAGAGGAAAGCTTTATATACTAGAAATAGCATCAGCCAGAACATTGAATCACTGCTTACATGTATGACCTTGGATGATTGGTGTCATCTTTCTTCAATGAAAGGATGAGGTTTTAGAGTCAGCATATCAGGATTTGGAATGCAAATTTTGAATTTCTTAGTCAAGTAATTTCTTCTTTCTGTGCCTCAGTTTCCTTGATCTGTAAAAATGAGGGGACAAGAGTTTTCTTTTTTCCCTTTTTTAATAGGAGAGCCAAGGAGAGAAAACAAATACTTATTCATTTAAAAAAAACAAATTGCTTTTAATTTTTTTAAATGGGAAAGAGTTGTTCTATATGACTATGTCTTTTTGGTTCTCATTTTATAATTCTATGATTCTTTAAAAGTTTGAGTTTGCAAGATCAATTTGTATGGGTTTTCTTATTTTTTCTAGGAAAAATGTGATTTAGGTGGGACCAAGTTAAGGTCCAAGTTAATAGACCTATTACTGGTTTGGTTAAATGAGTCTCAGATTCCAACCTGTGTCTGTTCACCTTTATCAACATTTCACAGAACAAGAAAGAAAAAGAACAGTCTGATGTCCAAGTTGTTCTCTACTCCAAAAACATTAATATTCCTTTAGTTTGTTATGCGATTTCAAATAAAGGAACACCATGATGTTAGGCTCCTAGGACAACTGATAGCTGGAAAAGACTTTCAAGGTCATTTAATTCAATAAAAGATGAAGAAAGACTATCATTAACTTAGAGCTAGAAGGAATCTCATAGGTTAAGTTCAATCCCTTCTTAATGGATGAAGAAACTGAGGCACAGAGCAGTTAGTTAATTTGCCTAAGGTCTCCACAAGTGATAGAGGTGGGATGTGAATCCAGATCTCCAGATTCCAAATTCAAGTATCTTCCCACTCAAGTCATACAGGAAGCCTGGCAAAAAGATAAAGTGGTAAAATCAGGATTTGAATTCAAGTCCTCTGATTCCAGGTCCAAGCTTTTTACACTATCCTATGCCTCACCATTTTCAAAGAATCAAAATTGCAGGTGACCTAAAGGGTCACCTTTAGGTCACCCTAAAGGGAAAGGTTATGGTGACTTTAAGTATGTTATTATGTATTACCCACAATGCCTTGACCACAATTAAAAGTTAATGCATTAAGGACCCAATATTGGAAATAAATGCATGTTGAATAGGCTAATCACACAGCAAGAAGGAGGAAAATAGGTGGATACCCTGGGAATTGCACTAGTACTGGAGAAATATTAAAAACTTAGGACATGTCTCAGATCCTCCATGAAAGACAGATGATAATCACATTACATAAGTATGGATGGCATGCCATCTGTGCCAGTGGAAGGAGACCAACAGCATGGCGATAACAGCAACAACAACCATAATAATAACTAATGTTTCTCTGGCATCTACTATGTGACCAGCAATGCGAAACATCAAATTCCTAATAAAGTTAGAAAATGGCAGCTGTAGCTTAGTGGGCTATGAGCTGACCTTGGAGCTAGGAAGATCTGAGGCTAATTCATACTGACTGAATGACCCTGGTCAAGGGTCGCCTTGCTGTCTCTTATTTACAGTGTGGATATAAGTATGGATTATGTATCCCATTAGAATGTGAGCTCTTTGAAGGCAGAGTTTGCTTATACCTCTCTCTCTATCTCCCACTCTCAGGACAGTGGTTGGCACATTGGAGTTGAATAAATACTTATTTACTCATTTATTTGCATTCTGACTTGAACCTAAATCAAAACTTCATCCCTGCTGGTGCTGGGAGCATCGCTTTGTGGAATGTAGACGCTCAAGGAAGGCATGTTATTGGATTCATTGGATGGTAAAGAAAAGCTATTTTAGACAATAGGGGAAAGGCACGTGATATCTAGATACAAGGAGATGTCAAGGGAATTATGAAAACGTGGCTCTTATCTAGGGCCCCAGGAACAATCTCCTGGGAGTGAGGGGTGGGGAAAAGGGCTTAGTTAGTGCCTGCATAATTTGCTCCCATCTGCAGAGAAAAATACAAAGATTAATAAGATAATTCATCTACATCCCTGCTCCCAACCCTGGCTCACACAAACAAGGGCTTCTTCCAGTTGTCTTTGTTTCTGAGCTCCTTCAGGTTCTTAGAACAAAGGCAGCAACAAAAATAATTTTGTTAAAAATATGGTAATTTGATTCAAAATGAGCATCGCTGAATACTTTGCACAATTATCCTCTCAGAAGAAGCTACCAATAGAACAGCCTGGATCCAAACTTTCCCCACATTAGCCAGAGCAGGATGGTGTGCTCCTATGTCTAATCTGTCATTTCTTTCTTCCATTCTGTTGCTCATGGAGGTAAACATCCTTCAGAATTTCTCTTAATATCCTGAAGAATTTTCTTTGCTCTCTCCCTCCAGTTCTTCATCTATGATCTCACTCATTCAGTACCCCAGCTGCAGTGATTATCCTTGGATGTGGATGACACCAGACCTGTGTCCAGTGTGCTTTCCCTTGGAAAGTACCAAGCCAGCAGTCTCGATGAAGAAATTCATAGAAAATATATGAAAGGACCCTTTTCTTTCTCCCCACTCCTATCTCTTTCTCTCTTTCTCTCCCTCCTCTATTCCCTCTTCCTTTCCCTCCCTCTTTTCTTCTCTCTCTCTCTCTCCCTCCCTCCCCCTCTCTCTCTCCCTCCCTCTCTCTCTTCCTCCCTTCTCCTCCATCTCTCTTTCTCTCTCCCTTCTTTCTCCTTCCCTCTCCTCTTCTTCCCTCCTTCCTCTCTCTTTTTCTTTGTCTCTGTGACTCTGTCTCTCTCTTTCCCTGCCCCTTCCTCTCCTTTTCTCTCTCTTTCTATATTTGCATGTGATTTGCATTTAATTTACATGTAATTAACTGCTTTCTGTACAATCCATGTATGCTCTGGCATTTTTAAAAAAAAATTGTATTATTGCTTCCTCCAGGATGACTTCTCCCACCCAAGTCCCCTCTTCCTTCCCAACCTTCCACTATCATGTACTTATGGTCTTCCTTCCAGTAGTGTTCCTCTGAAAGCAAGAACAGTTTCATAAGAACAGAAGACAGAATGAGCAGGTAGCAATGAGTGGGCAGGAGAAAAAAAAAGAGGTACATAGCTCTAATATCTTGATGGTACAGTTTCCACTGAGAACAAGGGTCCTCAGAGTCATCATATCAATAACTTCAATGTTTCAAACATCATAGAAGAGAATTTCTTAAAGGAGAACAGTGAGAACTGTCCCACTTGATATCAATGAACACAACAGACTGAGGTCTCCGCGACATGTCATAGACCCATGGAAAGTCCAGGAACACCTCACTTTGGTCAACTATGATTTTTCAGACCAAGCAAACCTATTTATGTTATGGACCCTCAAATGCTCATTTTTAAAGTATTCTCTCTACTCTCCCAGGGTCTGGAGAAATGTTCTTCCAATGTATCCCAGAAACTGAGAAAGGAATGAATCTTCTTCGATGAGTCAATTCACCTTGGATGATGGCTCTCCTACGTGAATGCAATGGCTACTTTCTTACTTATTCAAGTCATTATTTATGATGATGAAGCCAAGCTTGTTGCTGATTCTTATCTCCAATACATAGTCCCATCTAAGTTTTTCCACTGTACATTGATTGGTAAAAGTTGAAATGGAAATAGAAAACGCAAGTAATGTTGCAGCAGGAAAACTATCAGGGAACACGACAAGTGGAAAAATCAAGAAAACAAACAACTAATGGATCTAAGGGTTAGGCCATAAGTAATTCAGAAGATGGAAGTTTTACTTCAAAAGAAAGAGGATCAAAAATATGAGCAGCTTTTAAGACTATCCCAGGAAATAGTGGCCAAACTATCTTTCTTTGTCATTCCCTATATTAGCAAATGATTGTGACTTTTGGATGCACCCAATGTCAGGAGCAGGGGCAGGATGTGAGTTTGTATGTATAAGGTCAAATGAAACATTAAAAGGAATCCTAGTGGAGCTGTTGTCATTGTCGCTCAGTCATTTTCAGTTGTGTCTGAATCTTCCTGACCCCAGTTGGGATTTTCTTGGCAAAAGTACTAGAGTGGTTTGCCATTTCCTTCTCCAGCTCATTTTCACAGATGAGGAATGTGAGGCAGAGTTAAATGACTTCTCCAGGTTCATATAGCTAGTAAATGTCTGAGACCAAATTCAAACTCAGGAAGATGAGTCTTCCTGACTCCAGGTTCTATACTCTCTCTACAGTGCCTAATCCTAGAAGGGACACATCTATATTACAAAAAGAAATACTGCCTGTCTTTGAAGGTTAAAATGATAATTTTATAAAGGCTTAAGATATACATTAACAAAAGGAAGTAAGTTTGTAGACTGAAATCTGGAAGAGATCTCAGAAATCATTTCTTCCAGACTTTCTCTTGTGTGCCCTGGACCACTTTGGCAGTCTGGTGGAATCTAGGGACTTCTTCCCAAAATAATATTTTTAGATGCATGAAATACATAGTATTTACAAAGGAAATCATTTGTATTGAAAAGTAGCTAAATAGTGCAAACCCTTTGCTCCAGCATTGCCACTTCTGAAGAAATCATGAAAAAGGGTAAAAACATCACTTGTACAAAAATATTCCTAGCAGCTCTGTTTGTGGTGGCAAAGAATTGGAAATTGAGTGGATGTCCATCAATTGGGGAAAGGCTGAACATGGCTGTGATATATGTATGTGATGGAACACTATTGTTCTATTAGAAACCAGGAGGGATGAGAATTTGGGGAAGCCTGGAAGGACTTGCACATACTGATGCTGAGTGAGATGAGCAGAACCAGAAGAACATTACACATCCTAACAGCAACATGTGGGTGATGATCAACCTTAATGGATTTGCTCATTCCATCAGTGTAATAATAAGGGACAATTTTAGGGGATCTGTAATGGAGAATACCATCTGATTTCAGAGAAAGATCTGTGGAATTTAAACAAAGACCATTCGATTTTTTTAAGTTGTCTTATGTACTACATAATTTTGCTATCTCTAATATTTTATTTTTTTTCCTCAAGGATATGATTTCTCTCTCAACACATTCAATTTTGATCAATGCATAGCATGGAAACAATGTAAAGATTGTCAGATTGCCTTTTTTGGGGGGGGAGGGAAGAAGGAAGGAATGGTGGAGGGGAAATTGTAAAATTCAAAACCTTACCAAAAAATGATAGGTAGAAACTACTATTGTATATAATTGGAAAACAAATAAAATATTTATATAATAAAAAATGAAGGACAAAAACATTAAAATTAAATCTTAGAGAATAAAAAAGAAATGTAGCTAAATTTTAAAAAAGTTCGTAGATCCCTGGTGAAAAATTTATGATCTAGTCCAATTTTCCCACTGTAGATATGTCATAGAAATCTAGAGAAGTGACTTGTCTGAGGTCACACATTTGGTTCTATCTGAAACCTAATCATAGGATTCAAATGAATGAATTTAAAAAGTATTTTTAAAATATTTACTTTGTGCTAAACTATGGGGATGCCAATAGAAAAATCAAGATAGACAGTCACTGACCTCAAAGTTTGCAATCTAAAAGAGGGAGATTCATATCAAATTAAAATTTTAAATTTTCTTGCTGATGAAAGATAAATATAATACTAACATTTCCATTTGCTAGCCTCTATTTCAGGGGTCATGATGCCCCCATCACTATTCTTTGCAAGTAGGCACATTGTCTACCAATCTGGTGAATGGTTCAGAAAACCTTAAAGGATCCATGAGTGCTTTGTGACTGCTCCAGTGATAATAGGAATGGGAAGAAGTGAACCTGACCCTTTCTTTGAAAGGGGAAGCACAAATAATGCATCATTATAAGCCACTGGATGACAACCACTATCCATCATCAACAGATTTACAATAGAATTGAGGGGTGATTATAAAGGACTTACCTGGAATTACCCTCCAGTCAGCCCTCAGGTTCCAAGACAAGTCCCTTATTAGGCTACTAATCTGTAAGTCCATGCTATATGATTCTGTGAATCTAACCTACTACTGATGTGACTTCAATGATTTTTGAACAAGCAACTCTATTTTTTGAGGGATTCCTATCATGAATAGAGTTCAGTTTTTATAATAGTCATTCTATACCCATGACTCCAAAGTCAATTGACTGCTTCCTTGGTTATCTTCAAAAGTGACCTTTGCTCATGAAGAAACACATCTTTCATGTTCCTTTATTCTTTTCATTCAAAGTTAAGCTTCCAAGTTTTCTCCTTTTCTTTTCTTCACTCTATTTCATTTAAGGCTAACCTCTCAACAACCAAGGTTGCTAAAATTGGACTCAATGATCTCCTCAATCTATCACTAAAACACAGAGCAAAGAATAATGGTTTCTGATGCTGCTCCAGACAATAGTTAGTCGTGTGACAATAGGCAAGTCATTCTTTGCTCCTCATTCTTCTCATCTGTTCAAGAGGAGTAATTAAAAGCACAATTAGTCAACAAATATTTATTAAACCCTGACTGCATTATAGTGGAATTTGGCTTTGGAATCAGAAAGACTGGGGTTAGAACATCCTGCTTCTGATTCATACCAGTTATGTGACTATGTATGACCATTTAACTTCTGCAACTTTCTAAAACTTTAGTTTTAGAAAGCATATAGGTGTTACCAGTAAAAGGGATAAAAGGACTTCCTATACTGGTTCTTTCATTATTCCAATGAAGCAATGCCAAAAGATTTCATTCACTTTGCTGCTGTGGGAGAACCCTGAAGTTCCTAAAGAAATGAGAATAGCTTTTGCTTCTCCAATTCTTTGCTTCATATTTCACCAGGAAAATACGGATTGGTGACTTCTTAATTGTGTGAAGAAGAGAAAGAGTCCAGTCAATTTGATTCCATCAACGACGACATTAAAAAAATGGTGCAAAGTTGGAGGGTTTGACTAGATACACTTCCAACTCTTGTGAAACTTTGAATTAGCTGCCTTTAAATTTGAATTCAATCTAATTCAACTAACATTAAATTTTATAACTTTCATGTCTTCATACAAACTCAATTTAGGGGAAATGATTTATTGTGGCCATGAAAATTAACATGGGACAAGCTGCCCAGAGGCAAGAATGAACTCTAGGAGTGGATTCAGAATAATAATCCTAAGAATAAAATCCCCTATCTATAACACTTCTTTATTTGTAACACTATTTCCCTACCACAAATCTATGAGTCTGGTAGTGAAAATAGGATTGTCTCTGTTGTATCAAAGATGAAATGAAGCTCAGGAAGATTAAAAGACTTACCTGTAGTCACACAGCTAAGAAGGGTTAAGATTGACTTTTTTTTAGGTTTTTTCAAGGCAAATGGGGTTAAGTGGCTTGCCCAAGGCCACACAGCTAGGTAATTATTAAGTATCTGAGACCGGATTTGAAGCCAGATGCTCCTGACTCCAGGGCCGGTGCTTTATTCACTTCACCACCTAGCTGCCCCCTAGATTGAAATTTCAACATGGGTCTCTGATCTACAAGTATAACCCTTTTCCCCCTCTTAAGAGAAATTTATTATGCTTTATCTTTCCTTTTGAGTCTTGCTTTATTTGGTTTTCATGAGCTTGTGTCTATGGAGAAAATCTCTCAATGTTTGTTAAAGATCATCATCCTGTCTAGAAATCACAAGTTTGGGGGTTGAGATATACCTGTCAGGAAGGCAAAAACTAGGGTTATGAGAGACTGCTCAATCTGCCATTATAATAGAATCATAGAATTGTCTTTAGTTCAAGAGAGATAAAGATATTCTATTGCTCTCCAGATCCATTTCCTAGAATTAGATGCCTTTCAGTGACATATGACAGAAATTGGCTGTAAATAGCATCTGAGTGAACTTGGGTGAGGGCAGCTAGGTGGGACAGTGGATAGAGGGCTGAGCCTGGAGTCAGGAAGACCTGAGTTAAAATCTGACCTCAGACATTTACTAGCTGTGTGACCCTGTGCAAATCACTTGATCCTGTTTGCCTCAGTTTCCTCATCTATAAAATGAGGTGGAGAAGGAAATGATAAACCACTTGAGGAGTCTTTGCCAAGAAAATTCCAATTGGGATCATGAAGAAACACATAATTGAAAACAAATAACAAAATCAGGCATTAGCCAAGTCACCATCATGCATTGTGAAAGTAAACAGAGATTCTGGCTTCTTAGGACAGAAGCCCCTTGTTATAATAACTATTTTAAGGTTAAGGGCAATATAATGGTGTCATCTGCTTTAAGGAGCTCACTTCAGATGAATAGTTAGGAGTATCACAATTGCTCTGAGTTCCCAGTTAGGAAAATATCAGAGTTGTGCTCCTTGCCTTTTGAGATTGAGACAAAATCCAAGTTTCCGAAAGTGTTTGGACAATATCGCAAAAGATGATTATATTATGATGCTTGTTAAAAAAAAATAGAAGCAATTCTCTTTGAGAACTTCACACAGGAGGGAAGTGCCACTGATAGTGGTAGCCCAAGATGAGAAAGATTCCTGGTTCCTTTTGTTGGGTGGGACACAACTTATCACACATGTTGAAGTGGCAAGATGCTTGGAGGTTTGATGACTCTCTTGAATTTCTCCTTTTACTGCCATAGTCCAGTCTTCCCTTCCCTTTTTTTACCTTTTTTTCTTTTTAAAATTTTTTTATTTATTTAAGGCAATGAGGTTAAGAGTAACTTGTCCAAGGTCCCACAGCTAGGCAATTATTTAGTGTCTGAGGTCAAATTTGAACTCAAGTCTTCCTGACTCCAGGATTAGGGCTCGATCCACTGTGACACCTAGATGCCCATTCTTTTACTTTTTATTGATTGCCCCTAGACTGCTGGTTCTTCCTGCCTCAAATCTGGATGTCCCAACTCCCCTTCCACCCCACTGACAAACCATCAGAATCTCTCCCATATTCTGAGATCCATTCCTGTTTTTCTATGAGCTGCTCAAGGAGTGATTAAGTCTCTCATTCAATACCTTTGATTCAAGATGTACAGGTCTTGTTCACCTAATTCTGATCAATTGATTCAATCTATAAGTGTGACTTCCTGTGCAACAAGAAAGTAATTACTTATCAGTGGGATAGAGTAATCACTGGAGTCTTTTTATAGGTTCCACTAAATATAGAGTTATAGATTTAGAGTCTAAAGGAACTTAAAAAAGTTATCTAGTTCAATCTCCTCATTTTACACACAATGAAATTTGGGTTTAGAGAGATCATCATGGACTTGTCCAAGATCACACAGTACATAAGCATTATTGATTGAACCAAATCTCCCTGGTTTCCAGCCCTAACTCTGTCTCTAGGTTGCTCTCTATATGTGCTGGACACCTTTTCGATGCTCTTGCTGTGTAGCCGTGATTATTCATAGAATTATGAATTTTGCATCAGAAAGGACCTCAAGGGCTTTCCTAGATCAAACTCCTTCATTTATACCTGGAGAAACTCAAATTCAGAGAAGTTAAGGACTTGCCCATAGACACACAGGTATGAAGTAATGATGTTGCTTGTCCTTCATTCTTTTTTTTTTAAGGTTTTTGCAAGGCAAATGGGGTTAAGTGGCTTGCCCAAGGCCACACAGCTAGGTAATTATGAAGTGTCTGAGACCGGATTTGAACCCAGGTACTCCTGACTCCAGGGCTGGTGTTTTATCTACTATGCCACCTAGCCGCCCTTGTCCTTCATTCTTGAAGAAGACCATCAGGGGAGGGGATGCCATGATATGAAAAATTCGATCTGAATGAGTGGGTGCTATATTAAGTCACCAGTCTCACATTCTCCTCTGGCGTCATCTGGGTCCAGATAGGAATCAGGATGACTGGAGATGGTCCTGGATATAAGGAATCAGGGTTAAGGAATGAAGTGGTAGAGCTGGTCTGAATCCAGTTCCTGTGACCTCAACTTCAATAACCTTTCCACAGAATTATGCTCAGCAGCTGGGTCAGCTCTTAAGCCTTTATTGCCTATAACCTTATCTTTTCTAATAAAATCTGTGGAATCCACCTTCCTGTCCTCCTCCCCATCATAAAGTGCCTGGAAATCTCCTAAAAACATTGTGATTAATCCTTAAAACTGTGATCCAAAGAATCTTCAGACTCCTATCTGAGCAACTTGGGTATTTTAATATCCTGTCTATTCTATGGAAATCTCAGAAATGACTATCAAATTGGTGAAATAAACAAGAATTAATGTCCTGGAATTTTTATGTCTCCTCCTAGATAAATTTTACATGGACAATAGATGTGGACAGTCCTTCAGTCTGTGAAGACCCAAGATGCGTGACTCCCCAAGACTCATGGATGATAGTCCTCATCTGGCACTTCTGGTCAGCTGACTCAGACCCACCTCTTTCAGGGTGGCCAGAAGAGGGATGAGAAAGATTCCTGGTTCCTTTTGTTGGGTGGGATACAATTGTCACACATGTTGAAGTGAAGGGAGCATAGGCATCTGCAGTCCCAACTGTCTCTATAGCTGTACGCAAGTCACTTCTGAATCTCAGTTTTCTCATCTGTAAATTGGAGATAATAATACTTGCGCTATTGATCTCACAAGGCTACTATAAAGAAAGTGCTGTATAAATTTTAAAGGGAAAGATAAAGAAGTTGTAGTGGCAGAAGGGGAAAAATCCTGAGCCAGTCTTTACTTTCAAAAATATTTTTCAATGGAATGCATACCATTATGGTTGCCATCAACAATGATAAACACTGAGTGCCAGTTATTTGGAGTATATCTTTAATCTGAAATTCCATGGTTGTAAGAGGAATGGGAAAATTTTGCATGCCTTTCTTTGCTTCAGGGAAGGGTTTTTGTGTGTTTTGGTTTGTCAGAATAATTGCCTGAATGGAGAGTGTCTGGTCTTCAATAAAAATGTTCTAAATACGTTGTTTGATATTTTATCAGTTCTCTATTGCATACAAACTAAACTTGAATCAGGCAACTGTCTTTAACAATTTTCAAAAACATCCTGCTCAGATTTATACATTCTAGGCCAGCTTTATAATGATGGTAAATAATATTTCCACAGTACTTTACAAGTGTAAATATAATATATTTATATATTATATGTAAAATCTGACTTTGATCCTCAAAGTGAGCCCCATGAAATCAATACTTCCAAATACTTAAATGGATACACGATCTCATTGATTTGAGAGTTCATTCCAACAGTGATCTATGTCTCCATGGCTATAAAGGGTTAAATGAATTCCCTAATCCTAAGTCATATAGGCTATGGGACCAGTCAGCACCAGATAGTCAATCAAAGCATAAACCTAGTCATAATTTGGGCATTCTGATGACTGTCTGGCTACAACTAGTGACTCACAGCTTTCTATCCTACCCTTTGGATATAATTTCTAGCCTCTACACTGCAGCAGATGATCCTGAAAGGCCTATGTAACTAGAGAACTGAATCCCAGTATCCAGTAGCTAGGTGACTATAATGACATCAAAAACCCCCCAGCAGATATCTCAAAATGCCCAACACAGAGGTGAGTGATAGCATAGAAGCTACTGACTCTGAAGTGGCCAGATAGCTGAAGCCCAACAGATGGTGGTCAGTGACCATAATGATGTTAGAAAACTCCAGCAAACATTAAAAAGGACCCAGCACAGAGATGCTGTGCTGTACAGGAAAGAGCAGCATGATGACCTAATCAGAGGCTATCAAAGATTCTTTGGGGTCAGAAGTATGAGTGTGACCTGACCAAATGTCTTCCTGACATATGCTCCTTCCCACATACTCCTTGGTTACATGTATACTCTCTATGCATGTTCCATGGTCATACATGGTTGCCCTATGTATGTCCTCTTCCACTAGCTATATGGTGATCCATAGAGGATTAGTTCTTATGCATACAATTTATTGTCACTGTTTGCTACACTATTTGAATAAATGTCTTCTGCTTTGGACTAGTGTGTTCTCTGGTCAACCAGTAAACGTAAATTCAACAAAGAAGACTCACAAACTATAATTTTGATTGAGGACTGACCCACAAGGCATCTTTTCCGCCACACATTGGGCACCATTGGAAATCTTTGTATTCTCAGTGTGGACATTATATTGATAGCCTTTTTATAGGATTTAGATGATAATTGTGCCATTTAAATGGATTATAAAGGTTTACAGTTGTTTTTATAATATGTTGCTGGTCATACCTCTGATTTATTTGATATCAGGTCCTTAGGAACAAAATTCCAATTATAATATTGCCACCTTTGGGAAATTATGATCTGATTTATGGCTACCCATTTCATGACACAGCTTCCACTGGGTACTGCATGTATTATAGACAGACTGGCTGCAAAGTTATATGTATTCAAATTGCCTAGTGTGTTTAAAAATGCTTAATGGTAGCAATCAACATATTCCAGTATTTTAAGATAGTGGTTGCCATTAAAAAATATCATCTAATTGATTGTAAGAGAGACAGTTTTTCACTTTCCACATCAAGTAATACTAATTTTTAGGTAGTCAGAGGTTCAAGTAAGACTTTGTTCCTTTTCCCTTTCACAACTTGAACAGACTTGTTGTTATGGCTTTAACTTGAAATGATCTGCATTTGTTTTGGTATTTGGTGAAACCAGACTCTGTGACTCAGTTACTATTTTGGGGCTTCTCCTGAAGTTAGCTCATTCCTCTAGTGGGAGTTAACTAAAGACTATAAGGCTGTCCAGAAAAATGTCCAAAACTACCGACTACAGCAAAACAAAAGATAACACCCTATCAACAAACTATTAGGCTTCTGTTTTAGCTGTGCCCAAGGCCTCTGGTAAGTCACAGAATGATCTAGCACATGAGACTTTCTGAGGGACACAGAACAACAGAGAGAAATATACTCGTGTATGAGGAGAGCTGCTCCTAAAGTTGCCCCGTTCTACCCTGCAGAGATTGTTTGTCTCACCATTCCCCACTCCTTCCAAAACTCTCATGTCTGATAATAGAAAGAAAATTGTGCAATCTAATACATACTATTCCTAAAGTGGAATGCACCCTATTTTTAGAGCAAAAGGATCTGTGATTGAATTCCAGATTTTCTGGTTACTCCTTTTGTTTAACTTAACATTAATGGACTTAGTTTCTTCATGTATTGAACTAGATAATTTCTAGTTCTAGATTTTCAGCCCTAGCTCTGTATGATCCTTCCATCTGTCTAAGTCATGAAGACTAATTTCTGAAAGTTGAGGACCAAAGCCATAGAGAGCTCACATTTCCTTACTGATTGCTAGTTTACAAAACACTTCTCTCACAATAACAAAGTGGGTAGAATATTATTATTCTTATTTCACTGATGAGAAAATTGAGGCTCAGCAAGCTTAAGTGACCCACCTAGGTTCACCTGGCTACTGTCAGAGGTTTGAATTCAAACCCAACATAGTCCTTTCTTGAATCCAAATCCATTGCTTTTCCTCTCAGAGATGTAGGTTAGCATCCAGGGACTGAGGGAAAAGACACTTTCTACTATTGGTGATGCTACATCATCATCCGAGATGCTAGGGCTAGAAGTGATAGACTTCTAAGCCTGGAATATTTGGCCTTGTGGCCATCCCTGCCCTGGAATAATAGGACTGGAGAGTGTGGGTGGTTGGAGGCTTGAGTTTATATAGTTCCTCTTAAAAACTTTCCAGGTTAGAAATGAACTCGGAGGCCACCAGAAGCAATATCCAGCTTTATTGGTTTGCAACCAGGATTCTTTCCAGGTAAGTGTCCCTAAAGAGCTATAGGCTTCATCCTTATTGGTACTGCAACCTGCATTAAGTAAGACCTCCTGATGGCAAAAGAAAACTCTATGAATTCCTAACCAGCATGAAGTCCTGGAAAATGAAGACCCTCATAAAACAGAATTCCCTCAATATCATGGACAGGGAAATAATTAACTCGTTCTACCTCCCCCCCAAAATAAAATAAAATGACTGGCAATAAAAGAACTAACAATCAACACAAAACCACAATCTTCTCCCAAAAAAACCTCACTTTCAAAAACTGCAGGTCAGAAGTTTAGTTCTTATTTAATCATACAATTTTGGAGTTAGAATGAACTCTAGAGTCCATGTGGTACACTTCACCCTCATTTTCTCTGAGGCATATGAAACTAATTCATATGCACAAAGTCCCATAGGTACTCAGTGGAAGAGCCAGGATTCAGAACCCAGGTCTCCTGACTTATTGGTCAGTACACTCTCTACTTCCAGAACACTGAAAAGTTCCATGGTGTTTGGCTTGTTTATAACATCAATCACACTCTCCTTGGGGGAGTAATATCCTAAAAGGGAGCTCTACCTCTTCGAAGATCATTTAGACCAACTCCCTCCTTTTAAAGATGAGGAAATGAGATCTAGAGGGGAAAAGTCATTTGTCTCCAGGTGCCAGGAGACTGGGAGCAAAGAGCTTTGTTTACCATTCTTTGTGTAGGAAGGTTGACTCCATAACTGGGTAAGAAGGTGGGGATTGATGGGAAAAGTTGAATTGCAACTTCCAGGGCTAATTCACAAAATGAGTGATAGCTTCTTGGTATAAGGTAATAGGTATTCATTATAAAAGCAGCCTTAAAGTGGAGGCTATTAAAGTGTAGTAGGAGAACTAATGATTATACTGAACTATAATTGACATGAATTTCAAGTGAATGGTGGAAAAAGCCAATGAGGACAAGACCTACAATGGCATCAGTGCCAAGGAGTCTGCCTTGAAATATCTTCCCATACATTGACATCATGTTGGGTATGCTGGGGGCACCACTTATGACTTTCATAGTAGATTCACTATGCATCAACTTTGATGGCTGGATTATTTGACTACCCTGTGGACATATATCAGTATAGAATAAGTAAATGTAAAATAAGAGGTGATCTGAATCAAGATACGTATCTCTGGTTCCTCTTCTTGAAGGACATTGTTAGGGGAGGAGCAAAATTGGGCAAGTTAGCACTGAGAATTTGGATTATGTTAATCATGGGTCCCCTTTGGAAAAAGGGTGTGCGCATGTGGATGTGGATGAGACAGACAGAGAGAGAGAGAGAGAGAGAGAGAGAGAGAGAGAGAGAGAGAGAGAACCCCTTACAATGAATCTCATCCTGGAATGAAATAATCCTTTACTTTAACAAACCCTATATGTATACATAGCACTATTTACCATTTGAATATTCCCATTAAACTTTCCCTCATTTAGATGTGGGTTCTTTGAGATCATGAATTGTCTTTTTCCTTTCTATGTATATCCCCCGGATACATAGTATGCCTGGAATATAGTAAGTGATTAATAAATGCTTATGGATTGACCCCTTAAATATTCCAGCTTTATAAAATATTTTCAATTCCACTGATGCAGAAACTCTGTCCAAGGATATAGATTATAACCTATTCTTGCTTACCCATCCAGTGTGACTCATTCTTATCCTACTGTAAATCTCCCACATGGATTCCAATTGATATCAGGAATCTTCCTTAAAAATACATCAGTGAATTAAAATGCCTGGAGTTTTTTAGATGGCCATTTGTTATTCATACTTGTCAATAATACCTTCCATCATTCATGAATGTCAATTCGTGGAAAACTATTTGAGTCTCAGATAAAGTATAAGTACTATTGGGGAAATGTGGTAGCATTCTATAAAATTGTAGCTATCCCATATGTTCAGACATTTTTTTTCCAAAAAAAAGATTTATTTATTTCTGAAAGGTTATGGAAAAAAAAGATTAGATACAATGGCTGTTCATTCATTCATGTACCCACACTCAAGTTGCATTTTACCAATGGAGACTGATCATGGGAGATTAAGGTCTTAGATTTAGAGTTAGAAGGAATCCCAGAAGCCATTAATCCATTTCCTTCATTCTACAGACAAAAACACCAAGGCTGATGGAGGTTAAGTGACTTGTCTAAGGTCATATGGATAGCAAAGTTCAGAGGAAGGATTTGAACTTCTCTTCTGACATTGGGGCCAGTGCTCTTTCCATTGTGTCACAATGCCTTCTGAAGCACGATCCATTTCTGTGGGTATGGTCAGTAACCCAAATCTCTGGGTGGTTTCTTTGCACCCTTGAACAGAATCAGGTTTTAGGATCTGGTGATCTCATCCCCCTAAGTGATAACAGGTCATCCAGTTACATAACACACATACTTCCCTTTGTTGGCAACGTCATGACCTGAGAGCAGTTTTCTGTGGGTACATTCATATGTGCCTCAATGTGCCTCTTCCTCTGCATCATCAATTGAGTGCTTATCCCAAAGACTTCCTTTTTCCATCATTTGGATTTTTCAAGAGCTTAGTTCCTGCCATTATGTTGAGATGCTGATGTACCCAGGACTCTCAGCTCTGTTTTATACCATGTGACCCCATTACCACATTATAAGCGATTTATTGTCTCTACCCCTCAGTTGTTCATATTAAAATGGTGCTTATAATGTTGAATTAACCTTTTGGTGATGATATTGTGAAGACACTGCTTTATAGGTTGTGAAATTGAGCTGGTATAACAAAGACTTCAATTATCTAGACTTTGATAGCTTCTGCATAGCTGTCTTTATCTCAGTCATACTGTGCGCACCAGTTCAAAGATGTACATAATCTGGGTGATTTGCTTAACCTGGTTGTGCCTGTATAACCTTTATGAAATTACTTGCTCTCTTGGGGAGGGGGGGAGGGAAGGGAGGAAAGAAGAAAAATATGGAACTCAAAATCTTTCAAAAAATGAATGTGGAGAACTATCTTTACAAGTAAATGGAAAAAATACCAAAAAAACCCTTCAAGATATGCATAATCACACCTAAGGTACATGCTAGAGTAGAACTGACCAGGGCCCCTCCATTAGTAATTCCAGGTGTCTATGAAGCAACATAAATTACATTTATACTAAAGACTCAAATGGGATTTACATTTAAAGCTAGTTCGACTTACTTTAAAAATTGGCAACTGTTCTTGCAGCACCATTAACTTTTCATTCTGTTAAAATGCAAGGAGAATTGAGTAGGTCTCTGAGGGTCAGCCAAAGGACAAGAGCTATGACTTGGAACAACATACAAGGCAATGAGTGGCAACCACAATGAGCTTGAAACGGGCATGGTGATTTTCTTCTATGAAGGAATGACAAGCCAGTCATCGTCTTGGAGAAAGTCTTAGATAAAAACCAGACCTGAGCCTGGTTAGAGGAATTGGTAGGTTTGACCCTGAAGATAGATCTCTCAACAACTGACTTCACATATATATTTCTTCAATCCTTGAAGGGTCTGTAATTCTTTCAGTATGACTATCTTCCATCAGTGACATTACCCCTTCTCTTTACTTTGGTAGCTAGTCTTCACAAATTTCAGTGATGAAAAATTGTATCACCTCATGGCCAACCTCCTCTTCATCTTAGACTCATTGCCATATAACAAACACATCATCCATCATGGGACCAAATTTAAAATCTGATACTCACATTCACATCCCCACCCAGTACCTGCCAGAATTTAAGTTCTACTGTTAAAATCTCTGAGACTCCAGTGTCCTCTTGAAGCCAGGATAAGGTTTTAGAATAGAACTTGATGGAGGCTTCATGTATATGGAGATATACAATGAGGGATATGTCTACAGTTAATACTACATATGAGTCCAAGAGAACCCAACCATTGAAAATGGGCTTTATGTTATGGGAGATCACTTAATTAGGTAAAAAATCAAGACAATGCAACAAGTATTTATTTGCTTGCTTTTAAAATTATAAATTTAATAACCATCAATGAAAATAAATAAACAAGCATACAAAAAGGAATGCAGTTCTACATGAAGCCATATATATATATATATGTATATATATATATATATATATATATATAATAAAAACTTACATTTTAACAAAGTAGAATCAAATACATAACTAACAGAAAATACATTTGCCCTGGGTCCCTGTTCAAATCTTTCAGAAGCACCATTAACCTAGACTGTTTTCTTTTCTTTCTTTTAAAAACAATCAAGTTCTCTTCACTGAGTACACTTTTTATAGTTCCATCAATCTCAGTCTGTATCACTCCATAAAAGCCTTTTCATCTTTTTTTCTTTTTTTCCTCACAACACCATAATGTTCCATGACATTAATACATCATCATTGATTCAGTCATTCTCTTATCATTGGACACATGGGTTGTTTCCAACTTTTTTTATTTTGCTATTACAAATAAAGCAGCAATAAATAGTTTCATACCACGAGGTCCTTTTTTCCCCCTTTTCATTATATCTTTAGGATGCACTCCCAGCAATGGGATCACTGGCTCAAAAGGAATATGCATTAGCCACAAATACGTAGTAAGCATTTTAGATCCCCAGTTCTGTACTAGGATCTGTGAAGGCTATAAAACAAGGAAATTGGTCCCTTCCTTCAGAGAGCAGAAGGGCCAAGCAGTGGAGAGGAGATGGACATGGGAGAGCAAAAAGCTTACTACTTGAGAAGAGATTTGCAGGGGTTGCAAGGCATAGGAGGGTTAGGGAGAACATGAAAGCTACCTTCAAACATTGGAAGGGCTGCCATGTTTGTGAGGGGAAGGAGTGACACACTTGCTTTGCTTGGCACCAAGAGCAGCCCAAAGAGCAACTGCCTCTGCACAGAGTCAGATTTTGGCTCTAAAGAAGGGAGTCTAACAAATAGGCCTTTCCAAAAATAGAATAGGCTGCCTCAGGAGGTAGTGGGATTCTCCATCCCTGGAGGTCTTTATGCAGAGGCTGGATAACCACTGGCCAGGGATGATGTCGAGAGGATTCCTGCTTAAGGAAGGATTAGACGAGATGACCCCTTCCAACTCGGAGATTCTGTAAGGAATGACAGGTGAGACATGTGGTAAACAAGCAAGGAACAGCACCCAAGAACTCAGGTGGGGGGCCCCTGCATCATTATAAGCAACCACATACATATACAGGGCATAGATCACAGCTGGGCAGTATGCTACAGGGTCAGGGATAGGGGGCAGACTCGGTTTTGAAGTCAGAGATTCCAAGTTCAAATCACGATTCTATCCCTTACTGCTACCAAGATCTAGAGCCAGTCACTTTGCCTATTTGGGACTCAGTTTCCCCTTCAGTAAATGATGGAATGGAATCAGATGATCTCTATGGTCCCTTCTAGCTTTAAATCTATGCTTCTATATGTAAAGCATTGTACTCAGTGGTCAGGGGATTAAAAGAAATAAATGGAAAGAAGGAAATCCAACCAATGGAAATGATTTTAACTTATAATGGGAGATTATTTAATCAGCTAAAAGTCAAGCCAATACAACAAGTATTTATTTGATTGATTTTTTAATTATAAATTTAATAACTATCAAAGAAAAGGAATACTCCAAATAAGGAAGGTAGTTCTATAAGAAGCCATATACACATGCACACCCACACAAAACCCCTCATAATTAAAAAAATGAATTTTGTTGGAGAGCTAGGTTTAGCCTGCATTACTTGGGCAGAGAAATAGCTGGAAACTAGCCTTTAATTAATTAATTATTATTAAAGGGATTGGTGGTGCTCAACTAAGAAGGCAGAAAACTAATGAGTTTCCAAACATTTATTTTATACATCTATTTCTTCAAAACTCCACTTAGCTATGATTTGATTATTACAGACACACTCTATAATTCTTCATGAGTTACGTTGATTGGTTTTTTTAGGGTTTAACAATCTTTTTTTTCATTTCAACCAGGGAATATTTTCTCTGAAATGCTACTTACAACCTGTGTGGACACTGGTCTTGGATTTAAATCCTACCTCAGGTATTTAAAATATTTAATAGACAAGCCACTTAATGTCTATCTATGAAATGATATCATTGGGTTTAATGTTTCCTTCTTGTTTTAAATCTACGATCCTCTGATTTTGGGGAAGCTAAGACTCAGTTTCCTTATGTATAAAATGAGGAGGTTGGAAAGACATTATCAGCAACATTCATAGAAGCATCAATTTAAAGGTGAAATAGATTTTTAGAAGACATCAAGTTCACCCCCCCATCATGTTACAGACAAGTAAACTAAGGTTCAAAGTAGTTAATGATTTAACCAGAGACACACAGTTAGTAAGAGGTTGAGACACCATATGTTTTCAGCACTCTGTTTTCTGCTCTGCCTTTTGAAACCTAAATTCTATGTTCCTAATAATAAATCATGATATAAGATATTGTTAAGAGCCAAGGGAGTATAGTCCAGTTCAGAAGTTTTGAAGAAGGGGCAGCTAAGTGACACAGTGATAGAGCACCGGCCCTGGAGTCAGGAAGACCTGAGTTCAAATCCTCAGATACTTAATAATAATTGCCTAGCTATGTGACCTTGGGCAAGTCACTTGACCCTATTACCTTAAATAAATAAAATTTAAAAAGTAGTAAGGTGTCCCCCTGCACTTTGAAGGATGAGTGGGATTTAGATGAGCAGTGCGTAGGGTTAGGGTATTACAGACACAGAGAACCTGGCAAACAAAGCCAAGGAGGTAGAAACTTTATCTGTTTGTACTCAAGTGGTTGAGAGTGCTATGGAAATTCAAAGAGGAGACTAGGGTGAGCTGAGTTAATCATGGAAGGCTTCGTGGAGTCAAGACAAACTCTACATCTAAAAGGAAATGTGGAAGAATGGCGAAGGATATTCCAAGGTACTGATGATGAAGGATATTCCAAGGTACTGATGACAATCTGAACAAAAGAAGAGTCACAGCTTATGAGTAGGAGCAGGTGGAAGGGAATGGTTATGAAACAAGATCGAAGGTCGGTGTTGAAGAACAGTGACTGATAGGTTAAAGAAGCAGGTGAAAATAGGTGAAAGAGGACCCTGAAAGCTTAGTGAAGGCTTCTCAACTGACTATTTTACAATAGTAAATAGTACAGCAGAGGAATCAGACCAGTGTGGTTCACTTCCTTCCCTCTATTTCAGTTTTGTCCAGGCTCAAGGGAGCAAGAAAACCATCAGTGAAGTAGAGATCAAGCAACAGAGCCAGCAGACTGGAATTGGTGGTCCATAGGGAGCTATCTGATGGTCTAACCTGGAAGTCATGAGGGTGCCTGGTGGATTGGACCATACATCATATCAAAATGGAAGTTAGTGGTACATGGCTAACATTGTAAATGGGAAAGGTCAGCAATATTCTGCAGGTAAAAACCCCAACCACTGTAAAATATTTAGAAGGACACATTGAGGGCAAGGAGAAAAAGGCATCCTGAACCTTTTTGCCCTGAGTGAACTAGAAGCTATGTTTCCCTTGCAATTTAAAGTTGCTACTGTCTTTTAAGGTACAGCTAAAAGCCTTGAAAAGTGTTGTGTATGAGACTGAGAAATGAAGTGGAAAGAGCCCAGGTTGACATGTCAGGGAGATCTGGGCTGGAATCATTGATTCCTTGAGGAAGTCATGTTCTAATTCAGGGGCTCATTTAGAAAAAGAGAAACTGGGACTAGATAATCTCTATGCTCCCTTTTAGAACTGAATCTATAAATCTCTTTATTTGTGTGGGGTTTTTTTTCTTATTTGGCTCTGACAATTCTTGATTGATGGAAACACTTTCACAATTCCCAGACCATCAATATCACTTGGGTTGGTCAGGAACATCCTCCCCCTTTGCTTTTCCTACACTCCTCCCCTATGAGTGCTTGGACAACCTGAGAGTCACCAATTCTAATCCTTTTCATAAAATGGAAGACCATTAGACTTTTACTATTTGCCCTGTCTCCATTTCTCTTCCCACCTCCCCTCCCTGGGACAGTTGGATCTTGCCCCTCTTACCATCACTGTGTCATTAAGACCTCCAAGGCTTTCTTTTTTTCTTTAGATTTTTGCAAGGCAATGGCTTGCCCAAGGCCACACAGCTAGGTGATTATTAAGTGTCTGAAGCCGCTGAATTTAAACTCGGGTACTCCTGACTCCAGGGCCAGTGCTCCATCCACTGCACCACCTAGCTGCCCCTACATCCAAGGCTTTCAGTCTGGCCATAGCTAAAATCTCTTTTATGTGCAGTCTCCTCCAATTGAGATGTAGGCCCCTTGAGGACAAAGATTTTCTCAATTTCTCTATTTGTATCATCACAGTGATTGGAACATAATTAGGCGTAAATATGTGCTTTTTTGTTCGGTTATTCATAAGAGTTTGGTTTCCTTCTGAAGAGTTCAAGAGTTCATTTTGTGGGGCAGCTAGGTGGCGTAGTGGATAAGCACTGGCCCTGGAGTCAGGAGTACCTGGGTTCAAATCCAGTCTCAGACACTTAATAATTACCTAGCTGTGTGGCCCTTGGCAAGCCACTTAACCCCCATTTGCCTTGCAAAAGCCTTAAAAAAAAAAAAAAAGAGTTCATTTTGCATATTCTCCACTTACAGAGAGGACCCAGCCTGATACGGTGGATAAAGTCCTGAATTTGGAGTCCAGAAAACAAATTATAATAATCACAGCTCCCATTTATATAGTCAGTTCTTCACATAATCACTATCTTCACAGATACTACCTCACTTGATCTGCACAACAACCCTGTGTGTGTGCGTGTGCATGTGTGTGTATGTGTGCGTGTGCATGTGTGTGTATGTGTGTGTGTGTGGGGGGGGTGCTATTATTATTATTCCTGATTCACCAGTGAATTAAGAAAGTGAGACTCAGATCAATAGCTTTCCCGGGAAGATGCAGTTAGTTAGTAAGAATCAGAATCTGCATTTGAACCCTCATCTCTCCTGATTCCCAATCTGGTGTTTTCTCCATTACAATATGCTGCCTCTCATCTATTAGCTGTGTGGGTCACTTAACCTCTCTGAGTCTCAGTTTCTCTAACTATAAAATTATCATTAAAAAAACCCCTAGATTTATTTATTTCACAGTAAGAAATATAATTTACTTATATATAATAATATATAATGATATAATTTATTTCACAGTAAGTAAGATAATCTTTGTAGGGTGCTTTGCAAACATTAAAGTATTATACAAATGTCATTTATTATAGATATTATATGCTACTTAAACTATCTTAACTTGATTTCCATCAATCAAGACAGACTGTCTTAACTAGAATAGCTTAAGGACCCTGAGTAAACGGGATATTTCTTTATGCTCCTAAGTAAGACTTGAAATTTTAAATTCAGAACAAGAAGGCACTTTGGAGGCCAATGAGTCCATTCCCCCTTTCTACAGATGAGAATTTAAGGACAAGGTCAAATTGGTAGTAGGGGAGAGGCAGTGGGGCAAAGATAGATTTGAATCTCGGCCTTCTGGCTCAAAATTCAGTTCTTTCCACTCCATCCTTGTCTGTGATCCAACAAACAGAGACTTGGAAGAGCTATGGTAAAGAGCCCACAATGGACTGGAAATACAATGGAGAAGGCTGAGAAGAGCAATTCTGAAAACAAGTACTTAATAAGAGAGCCCCAGTTCCTAACTTCCCCCAATTTGAGTCCTTTGGACTCCTGAAATCCTACAAACTGGGTGCCAATTACCTAATTTGAGGGATGTGTTTTTGAGTTATTTACAAGGAGGTGTGGAGTAAATATTTATGATGCTTGTTTAGCAAATGGAATGGAAATTACAGTTGCCTTTTTAAGGAGTGGCTTTTGTGTCCCAGCTTTGCAGCATTAGCATCCTCAGAGGGGACAACTCTGATTGTTAAATAAGCCGTTACATGGTGATATATGGGATGGGGTGATATGGGTAAAAGGAAAAACAGTAAAATACAACCACATTCAGTGGCTGATTTAAAAGAAATCTTTCCCCAAAGTGAGCCAATTTAGAAAGGATAGAAAAGTACAGAAACTCAGAGGGGAACATCGATCTTTTGCCTCATCTGATAGACATGCTTTCTGAAAAGAAGGATGTGGTTAAAGTTGGTTGTTTCACAGAAACCGATATGCTGCAAGTCACAGATTCAGTCAACATACTATCCTTATTGGCCTTCCTTCACAACATTTCAACAACTGCCTCCTGATACAGTAAATCCTGTCTGTCAAAATCCACAAATTTGCTGCCTGAAAGCTCCCATGAGGAAGTTCCAGACTCAAGATCTGCCTGGTTGAGTGAGCAGACCCAGATGTGGTCAACAGAGATCACTATAAGTGGGACTCTGTGGGTAAAGGTGGAGTATGAATCAGAGACAATCAAATTACTTTGGAGATGTGGAGAAAGTAACAGTCCCTTTAAGGGCAGCTGGGTAGTGTAGTGGTTAGAGCACTGGCCTTGGATTTGGGAGGAGTGGAGTTTGAATCTGGCTTCAGACACCTGCCACATACTAGCTGTGTGACCTTAGGCAAGTCATTTAACTCTGATTGCCCCATATCCAGGGTCATCTCCAATCATCCTGATCCATATCAGACCATTGGACCCAGATGACTCTGGAGGAGAAAGTGAGGCTAGTGACTGAGCACAGCACCCCCTCACTCACAGCCAATTCATGTGCTTGTCAAGGATGACCTCCCTGATGTTGTGATCTTCTTCAAAAATGAAGGACATTATTATTAATGGTCCCTTTAACCCCTGCATATATCCCTTTCTCAAATTCTGCCAAACCATCCACCATGCTCAGCCTAGTTTCCTCCTCCTAAATCCTCTTTTACATAAACCATTCCTTTCCCTTCTCTTTTCCTCCTTCCCTTTCCATTTTATTCTATTCTCTTTCATTTCCTTCTTTACCCTTTTATTCCTTTGAGACCAAGAGAAAATAGGTTCAAATCCAATCTAAGTAATCTTGGAAAAGAAACTTAACCTCCCTAGGCTTCAATTCCTCAGCTGTAAATGATTAGATTAGATGACCTTTCAAATGTCTATGGTTCTATGGAATCCATCCATGAATTTCACTAGATGCCACAGAAATTTTAGTCCAAGCTCTGACTCTCATTAGCTATGTGGCACTGAGAAAATTATTCACCTACATGAACCTGATTTTCATAGAATCATAGACTCTCACAAGGTGATAGAACCTTAGAGTAAACATAAGAAATATCTAGAGAGGACATCTACTCTAACCCATGTATTTTACAGATGAAGAAACTGAGGCCAAGAGAGGTACTCAAGACAGATTAAAAAAAATGTTAGAGGGGAAGACTTGAATACTAACTCTCAATTCCAAAGTTAAGTGTTCTTTTCAACATTCTATAATCTTCCTTGCTAGGAAAGAATCACCATATTTTAGAATTGTCAAGTGTTTCAGCAATCATGCTGTCTAACCCATATCCAAAAGGAATGTACTATAATATAATCATCCAGTTTCCAATAAACCTTCAAATCAGAGCCCACTGACTTCCAAAGGAGCTCATCCCTCTGTTTTTAAATATGTTTTTATGGCCTCCTGTCTAAATATGCTTTTCTTTACAACATTGATCTATTACTCTTGACTTTCCTCTCCAAAGATGAATAGAACAGGGGCAGCTAGGTGGCGCAGTGGATAAAGCACCAGCCCTGGAGTCAGGAGGACCTGAGTTCAAATGTGACCTCAGACACTTAATAATGACCTAGCTGTGTGGCCTTGGACAAGCCACTCAACCCCATTGCCTTGTAAAAAACTAAAAAAAAAAAGATTAATGGAACAAGCCTACTTCTGCTTCCTTATGATAGACTTTTCCAGGTTCCTTTATATGAACTTCATGACATGAGCTTGGGGGCCTTAACTAACATGGTTGCCCTTCTCTAGGAAAAATGGATTGTCTAATCCAATTCACACATGAGGAGAACTCCCTTCTATCAATTTCTAGCAAGTAATCATTGATCCTCTACTTGCAGGCCTCCAGTAACAAGAAACTCATTCCTCCCTGAAGCAGTTCGCTTCACTTTTGCACTTTGCTAATAGTTAGGATCTTTTTTCTCTTGCCAGAATCTTTCCCTATGTAACATCTGTGCATTGCTTCTAGTTTTATACTCAATGACTAAACAGATCACATGTGACAACAACTAATAATAATAATTAATAATAACAATAACAAAATTCATAGTAGCTAGTAACAGTACATATGTGGTATTTTAAATGCTTTACAAATATAATTTCATTTGATCATCACAATAATTCTGGGAGACAGGTTCTATTATTATCTGTATTTTACAGATAAGGAAATCTGAGGCCATCAGAGGGGACCCAGGGTCACATAGCTAATGTCAGAGGCCAGATTGGCTAACTTTGGGTGCAGTGGTTAGCTACATCTAATCCCTCCTCAACAGGCAGCCCTTCTTATTACTGAAGTGGCTATTATGTACCCAACTCTTCCCCACCCCAACCCCATCCAAAGTCTTTTCTTTTCCAGATTAAAATATTCCCCATTTCTTCAACTGCTACTTGCTAATCTGATTACCATCTTCAAGATGTAGTTCAGCTTATTAATATCTTTGTCAGCATGGGGCAGTCATCTACATATCACTTCTGTTGTGGTCAGCCCAAAGCATAAACACAGTGGCACTAAAAACTTCCCTCATTCTGGGCACTGATTCTTTTAATTCAGCCTTACATCACATTGGGGGGATTTGGACACATTGCTGACTCATAGCAAACAGGATGCTTGCCCCATCTGCCCCATCCTATGTTCATTTGGTTGATTTTTGTTTAACACCAGAGAAGGACTTTACACTTGTCCCTTTACATTCCATACTCCCAGATTCAAATGTTTTTCATTATTTTCCCTTATGTAAAAAAGAAGGAATTGGGCCTCAGACTTGGAGAATCCCCATCAGCTCCAAATCTCAAATTGGATTACCATACTACTCTGCCCTTGAGTAAGTCATAAGCCTTGCAGTTTTTACTGATTCCCACTCCCCAACCCTGATTGTGCCTTCTCTTTCAAATTACCTTGTATTTAACTACTTTCTAAATTTTGTATACATATTTATTTTATATTTACACCATTTGGATTTCTATAAACTCCCTGATTAAAATGTTAGCTCCTTGTGAGTAGGGATCATTTCATTCTTTGTAATAACAGAATTCCTGGCAAACTTAGTAAATACGGATTATACTTGTAACTTAAGCTACACATTCATATCCATCTATACACCATTGTACTAAGTGATTACTTGACAAATTGAATCAAATTAATGTATATCAATTAATTTCATGCAAGTGGGTGCCAATTAGCAAGCTTATATGAGGTATAGAAATTCATAACATGAAAGGTTCTAGTACAGAAGATTCTGGAAAAGAGAAAGGGGTACTATGCAAGTGAAAGGGGACATATTTAATACAGTAGCGACTTGTTGCAAGAAAGGTTAGACCCTCATAAAAACAGTTTTTTAAAATTCTATAGCAGAAGTCATCTACTCTCACCCAAAGGACCTGCTATGTATTAGGGGACACAAAGAGGAATAAGACATTGTCTCTGTCTTCAAGGAATTTATATTCTATTTAGGGAGGTAAAATATAAATTTGAAAATGTAAATAACCTCGTTTGATGTAAATATGAGTTTAAGGCAACAAGAGACAACACAGGACCATAGGCCTAAATTTGGAGTGAACCTTGGAAGCCATCTAGCTCTCATTTTACATAGTAAGAAACTGAACCACCAAGGAGAAAAGAGATTTGTAACAGTAAGAGATAGTAAAATTTAAACTCATATCCTCTGACTCTAGGGTCACATCCTTTTTACCATACCATGCTGGCATGAATAATTGTCAACTATATCTTAGAGTCAGCAATTGCTATAGAAAATAAAAAAATAGGAAAAATCACTTCAGGCCAGGGAGATCAGCAAGTCATTTTATCCCTTGAATAACACAGAAAGAAAACCTAAATAAACTAGGTCAAGAACTAATCTAGATGGTACTATCAAACCAGAAAAACTTTAACTCCAGGTGAGGTGACAGACTCATTTGCCTATCATCAAAAGACCAGCCTGGCTGCTTATTACTAGAGAACTGGCCACCAAGATATGATTATCTTTTGGTCACCAGAACTCCAAAACGGCAGCCTTCTAAGGCATACAAAGCTTTCATTCTTCATCTGGTGAAAGGAGCACCCAAATAGATGAAACCTTCCTGGAATATTGAAATAATCAGTAGAGAACTTAAACACATCTGAACATCCAGAGCAAAGCTCAAATGCTACACCTCCCTCCCAGCTCTTGGCTTCTACCTCCCACCATTAATATCAGAAACTAGAAAAAGGAGCCTAGAGAAAAGCAAGGAAACCTTAACATTTCCTGGTATATAGTTAATGTTTAATTGACATTTATTGACTGACTGACTGAAAGGATATTTTCCTTTTCATAAATAGTATGATATTATGGCAAGACCACCGTATGGAGAATCAGGAGACCTTATTTCTCATGTGTGACCTCGAGGAAATCATTTGCATTTTCTGAATTTGTCTCATCTATTTAACCCTAATTAATCAACCAGGTGGCACCATGTGAATAGAGTGGTGGACCTGGAATCAAGAACACTCACCTTCCTGAGTTCAAATCTGGCCTCAGACCCCTTGCTACCTTTGTAACCTTAGGCAAGTCATATTACCTTGTTTGTCTCAGTTTCCTGTAAAATGAGCTGGAGAAGGAAATGACAAACCATTCCAGCATCTCTAAGAAAACTCCAAGCAATCATGAAGAGTTGGATATGACAAAAACGATAAAATGATCACAAATAATGGAGCTAGTCTAAGAAATGTTCCCACTTCACTAAAGATTTTCAAACAAAGCCTGGATCATCACTTCTCATACCTGTTGTAGGGAGATTTATTTGAGGACTATGGATTGAACGATGGCTTGCTGAGACCCCTTCCATTTTCAAAATTGTATACTTCTGGGAGTGCTTGGATTCCTTCTAGCTCTAACTCTGAACCCCAGCAGAGAGGAGAGCAGACCAGCCTCCTCTTTTAGTTACTTTTGGCCCAGCCCCCATCTTCTTTAAAGAAAATAAAGTGATAAGACTTTGATGGTCTATGGTTTTTTACTTCTTTTCTAGATATCTGAGGAAATAAAATAATAAATTCTTGTTGAAGCAAATGCCAGCTAAACTTGGTAATAGCTGCATTTCTTGCCCAGGTCCTAAAGAAACTGGTAAAATTGAGGGATCATCTCTGCATCTGGCAAGCACCAACTTGAAATGCCTATGGATCATATCCGATGACTAAACAGTCATTGGTGATATATGGGCTCTCATTTGACATTTATCTGGCATAGAAATAGAGACTAGCATGCAAGTTTTAAAAGAAAATAAAAAAGTTTTAAAAGAAAATAAAAGGAAATTTTCCCTTCGTTTTTCTGTTTGTATTGCATTTTTAATTGTTACAAAATTACATACTTTATTGACATGATCTTAAAAACAGAAATATAATTAGGAGACAGAAGAATTAGGCTGACTGTAGGCCCCCAGCTACAAGACAGTCATAAGTTCTAAACTTAATAGAGAAAAAAGGTAAGATTTTGACTTCAAAGTCTAGGGAAAAACTTAGGAGAAGTTCAGATATGATTTAATGTAGTGTCTTGTTTTATGTTCTCTTTGTATCTCTATTGTAAAATGATGAAACTAAGTTTAGGAATAGTGGGTTCTTTATTTCAGATAGAAAGGGAGCTTTATATTGCATTTTCAAAACTAAAATGAGACTTGGAAATTAATCCTTACAGAATTGACATTATGTGTGGCACAACTTAGGGATGGGTCGAAGCAAGGCTCTCTGAGATCCAAAATTTTGACACGACCTCAGATAAGAGACAGTGTCTCTCTTTGAATCACAATGGAACCAAGTGAACCTAGTTTTATAGTAAGATGATTTATTTTGGGGGAGGAGGGGTGTTACTCATCTCAAGATTAAAATGTAGGCCAGAAAAGGTTTGCTCAGGCAAAATTTAGTGGGAATCAGTCACTGAACTAAAATCATTCCTGAAGAGGAAATCAAGACATCTTAACCAGAGGAAAGCAGCTTTGATTGTCTATAATTCTTTTTAATTGTAAGGAATTATGAAGTCATCTGCTCCAAACAAATACATTTTCAATTATTTCCACCATTCCTGTCCACTCCCCTTTCTGCTTTCCAACAGAGAATGATTTATATTTGAATTGGGGATAATTCATATCCTTGAAGACACTTCAAGAGAGTAACTTGCTTAATCATCTGGAAAGCAATTCAACTGGGGGACTGTCTACCAATATATGAGGGCCTGAAGTGATTTAGGTGAATGTTTATCCTGATCCTGCTCAAATGAGATAAAGAGCAAATGCACTAGACTGGCAGCTCCCCAAAAGCCAGAGGACTTGAGGACATCGATGGTTGCCCAAAGTGTACTGGTTTTGCAAGTTCACAGTGTACCACCTAGGTGGAAGTTAGGCATATAGAGAGACTGTCTTAGTTCTGTCTTTGTCCTCCCAGCATCTAAAGCAATGTTAAAGGCACACAGTAAGTGCCTAATAAACACTTTGTGATCAGTAAGTTGATTAATGGACTCTGTGAGTCACAGGCTAAAGTCAAGTCACCAAAATGTTCACGTCTGTACTCTTTCTGGTCTTTGACCAATTAAAAGTTCAGTGGTGGTTTGCTTTTACTGATCCTCCAATCTTCTTGTCCTGTTAGTCTCTGGCCCCACTTTCAGAATCTCTGAAGCACCCAGATGTCCTCATGCCACCATTGCCAAAGGATCCCCATTGCATATCCATCCACTTCTGACTTCCCCCCATAGCTTTACATATTACAAATGTCCTACTTCCAACATAAGGTTTTTTTCCTAGCTGCCACTGGTACCCCTTCAGTCCCTGCCTCATGCACCAAATTACCTTATTTTATAAAAATAAATCTGGTATATAGATATGTCCACATTGTGATAATAATCCCCTTGAGGACAAGATTGGCTTTATTTTTGTCTTTGCTGCTCAAGGCTAGCCATATAATAAATACTTAAATGCCAGTTTGACATTTCTTTCCCATACCTACCCAACTTCCACTCAGAGTTCTACCTTCTACTCATATCATAATGGATAGAAATGCATTATTTCATCTTCCAACACCTCTTCGGTGTAGTAAAGGTAGATCATATGTTTCAACACAAAGGAGTGTCCAAATGATAGGTGTTTCAGGAACAGTGGCTAGGTAAGTGAGGCAGAGAGGCTTAGTGAAAATTAAAATGAATTTGGAGTAGTCATAAGAGTAAGCCTAAGAATAGCAATTGAGGAATTCCCCAAACCACCAGACTGGCTCCCAGCTCCCACATTTATCCATTTCAATCCTTAGAGCCATCATTTTGGAGAAGCAATTCCTGTGGAGATGGCATCAGCCATATCAATTGATTACCAACTAAATGCCAAATGAAACAGCAGGGGATCCTGAAGGAGAGGCAGAATATGTATGAGGCAAGTTGAAACACATTACTACCACCATCTTGACCACCATTCCCCTCAGACCCTGATACTCAAGGGTCTTGAGTTCCATTCTAGTGGAAACACAGAAGAAAAGGTTCTTGTCACAAATGCCCTTGGCTCTGTCAAATAGTTCAGCATCAGAAACAGTTCAGATTTTATCAGTGGAAATGACATTAATGAAAAAGCATTGCCATCTGCTTTGCCTCTACATTCCAAGGATATTGAGACCTTTCTATCTGACTTGTAACTGTAAACTTTCTTATATGTTATAAACTCCTTGAGGGCAAGAGCTGTCTGGCTTTCTGTCTATATCCTCAGAGTTTTACACATAATAACTAATTACTAATAAATTAATATATACTTTATCAATTTATTCCTAAAATGAAGGTGTTGGACAAGATCGGGCATGAGTCTCTTCTGCTTCTAGCTTTTACTTCACAGAGACTCTAAAGCTTATAGCAGGCTTAGAAAGGGGAAGAAAATATTATCAAAAATTTAAAACATGATCATAGATGCCACTGTACTATGGTAATAAGTAGAACTATGGGAAAACTATCCTATAATAAGAAATAAAACATGAGATGATAATAAGAAGGTTTCACAGCCTTTGGGAATGAATAGGGATAAGTCTATTCAATCACCACATACTATCCCTGACCTTTTGTTCTGAACTTTAATTTGGAAAAAATGTGAATGAACTTAATGGAATTTGATGGTCTCTTCCATTTATTGATGCAGCAAAAGTCATCTAGTCCAAATCCTTTTCTACTGGAAAGATAATTGAGGCCCTCAGGACCAACAGTTCCAAAGGTAAAAGTAATAGAGCTGAGATTCAAACCTGAATTGTCTATTGGCAAACCCAGAATTTTTTCAATGTTCTACTCGTAAAGTTTTGGAGAAATATTACTGTTCATTAGGAAAAGGTTGAGATCTCTGCTCTAAAGCTAGAAATGAGGACTGTTCTTTTCACAGGCCCACTGAAGAGATGCAGGTAGCTACTTCCTATGCTGATTAATGATTGATGTTACAAGAGCACAGTTCTTTCTGCTTATCTATCAGTTAGAGCTAGAAGGGAGCTCACAGAGAGTTGATCTAATCCAACTCTCTTATTTTACATGAATGAATAAGCATTTATTAAATGCTTACTATATACAGTTTGGAAGTAGCCAGATGGCTCAATGGATAGAACACTGGCTCTGGAGACAGGAAGACCTGAGTTTAAAACTGGCCTCAGAACCCTGTTTGCCTGCATCCACTGGAAAAGGAAATAACTATTTCATTTCCAGTCCATCACTTTTTTTTTTTAGGTTTTTGCAAGGCAAATAGAGTTAAGTGGTTTGCCCGAGGCTACACAGCTAGGTAATGATTAAGTGTCTGAGGCCACATCTGAACTCAGGTCCTCCTGACTCTAGGGCCGTTGCTCTATCCTCTAGGCCACCTAGCCGCCCCCCCCCCCCCATAACTTCTCTAACTGGAGATGGATAGTATTTTTTTATCGAGTCCTTTGGAGTTGTGGTAGAACATTGTGATGATTAGAATCACCAAGTCTTTCACAGTTATTTATTTTAACAATATTTTTGTTACTGTATGCATTTTCTCCCAGTTCTGCTCACTTCACTTTCTATCAGCTCACTTAAGTCTTAGTTTTTTCTAAACCATCATTTCTTACCATACAATAGTATTCATTTACAATTTGTTTGTGCATTCCCTCAGTTTCCATTCTTTGCCACCACAAAAAGAGCTGCTATAGTTTTGTATATATGGGTTCTTTTCCTCTTTCTTTGATCTCTTGGAATATAGACTTATAGTAAAGTCAGCAGTTTTATAACCCTTTGGACATAGTTCAAAATTAGTATATGTCCAGAAGAGTTGAACAAGTTCAAAAGTGTACCAGTGTGCCTATTTTACCATATCCCTCCATCATCTGTCATATTCTTTTTCTTAAATCTTAGACAATCTGGGGTAGCTAGGTGGCGGTGGAGCACCAGCCCTGGAGTCAGGAGTACCTGAGTTCAAATCAGGTCTCAGGCACTTCATAATTACCTGGCTGTGTGGCCTTGGGCAAGCCACTTAACCCCATTTGCCTTGTAAACAAAAAAATCTTAAAAAAAAAAACAGGCAATCTGATGACTGTGAGGTAGTACCTCAGAGTTACTTTAATTTGTAATTAATTATTAGTGACTTAGGACTTTTTATATGACTATGGATTGCTTTGATTTCTTCCTCTGAAAACTGTCTGTTTAATATCATTTGATCATTTATCAATCAGAGAATGATTCTCATTCTTATAAATTTGACTCAGTTCCATATATAACTTAAAAATGAAATTTTTATCAGAAAAACTCATTGTAAAATCCCCCTCCCCCCATTTCCTGTCTTTCTTCTCATTTTGGCTGCATTGCTTTTGCTTGCACAAACCCTTTTAAATTTATGGTAATCGAAATTTTGCATTTTATCTCCCTATTACCTCTCTATTTTTTGTTTGATCTTTAGCTCTTCCCATATCCATAGATCTGACAGGCAATTTCTTCTGTGCTTCCCTAATTTGTTTATGATATCACTCTTTATGACTAAATGATATATCTCTTTTGAGTTTATCTTGGTATAAGGTATGTTTGTTTCTGCTGCATTTCTGCCAGATTACTTCCCATAGGAAGTACTCCCATCGGATTATACTTAGTTTTGCTGGGTAGATTATTTTAAGTTGTGTTCCTAGCACATAACTTTGTCTTCTAGGACATCATATTCTAAACCCTTCAAATCCTTTATAATAGTAGTTGCTAAATCCTATATGATCCTTAGTGTGGTTTCATTGGAAGCCAGGTTCTTTTCAGAAGCAGACTCCTCAGCCTTTTCTATGTGGAGTCTGTGACTGCTCACCTGCCCTATTACTCTGAGGAAAGGAAACAAACTCTGGTTTTAGAATTCATAAACCTGTGAGATGGGGGTGATGTAGTGGTATAATGGAGAGAAATGTAGTCTGAGAGTCAGGAAGATTTGGGTTCATAAGGTAGCTAGGTGGTGCAGTGGAAAGAGTACCAGACCTGGAATCTGGTGAAGACCTGAGTCCAAGTCTAACCTCAGAAACCTATTAGCTGTGTGACCTTGGGCTAGTCATTTAACTTCTGTCTGCCTCAGTTCCTTGTCTGTAAAAGGAAGGTGATAATAGTATATGTCTATCAGAGTTGTTATATTTCATTATTATAACAACTGTGAGAGACATGTATTATTATCGCTCCCATTTTATAGATAAGGAAACTGAGGCAGACTGGCAGAAATGCAGCAGAGACAAACATACCTTATACCAAGATAAGCTCAAAATAGATATATCATTTATTCATAGTGATATCATAAACAAATTAGGGAAGCATGGAAGAAATTGCCTGTCAGATATATGGGAAGAGCTAATGGCCAAGCAAAAAAGAGAGGTTTATGGGAGGTAAAATGCATAATTCTTATTACCATAAATTTAAAAGGGTTTGTACAAGCAAAAGTAATGCAGCCAAAATGAGAAGAAAACAGGAAATGGGGGGGAGGAGCATTTTATAATTAGTTTCTCTGATAAAAAATTTCATTTCTAAGTTATATATGGAACTGAGTCAAATTTATAAGAATGAGAATCACTCTCTAAATGATAAATGATCAAAGGATATAAACAGACAGTTTTCAGAGGAAAAAAGTCAAAGCAACTCATAGTAATATAAAAAAGTCCTAAATCACTAATAATTAATTACAAATTAAAACAACTCTGAGGTACCATCTCACACTCATCAGATTGTCTAAGATTTAAAAAAAAAAAAGAATATGACAGATGATGGAAGGATATGGTAAAATAGGCACACTGGTACACTTTTGAACTTGTCCAACTCTTCTGGAGAACAATTTTGAACCATGCCCAAAAGGTTATAAAACTGTTGACCCTACTATAAGTCTATATTTCAGGAGATCAAAAAAGAGGAAAAGAACCAATATACACAAAAATATAGCAGTTCTTTTTTGAGTTGGAAAAGAATGGAAACTGAGGGAATGACCATCAATTGGGGAATGGCTGAACAAAATTATAAATGAATGCTATTGTTTGGTAAGAAATGATGCTGGTGTTAGTTTTAGAAAAAAACTAAGACTTAAGTGAACTGATCCAAAGTGGGCAGAACTGGGAGGAAAATGCATATGGTAACAAAAATATTGTAAAAATAAATAACTGTGAAAGACTTGGTGATTCTAACCATCACAATGTTCTACCACAACTCCAAAGGATTTGATAAAAAATACTGTCCACCTCAGATAGGGAACTGATAAACTCTGAATGAAGATTGAAGCATATTTTTTCTCTTTTTTTCAGAACCTAGATAATGTGCATATATGTTTTATTTGACTTCACACGTATAATGACTATTATATTTCATACCATCTCAATGGGAAGGGGAGGGATGGAGAGAGGGAAAGAGAATTTATAATTGAAAGCAAAAATAAATTTTCAAAAAAAGAAAAAACACTTTTTTGGAACCAGTGCTATGTAGAAATTGCTTTAAGGGAGATTCTAAGTGAGAATCTCCCCCCCCCCCCTTCAAGCATCCTACATATGTTGTCTTCCCCCCCTAGAAAATTAAGTCTTTGACAGTAGGGAGTAGGGCATAGTAAAATTTAATAAATTCTAGTTATCTATATAGCTCTATCCGTCATCTATCTCTATCTTTAATCCATCTATCTTCCTACCTACCTACTTCTGTTCTTGTTATATCTTTACAACAAATAGTCCTTTCTTTTGGTATCTTAGACAATCTGATGAGAGTGAGCTGCTCTGAGTTGGCTAATTGGTAGCAATTAGCTCCCATACTAATTATTATTGGCTAGCAATGAGTAACAGTATGCTAGAATGGGGGTTCAATTTAATGACATTAAAGAAAGTCAACCCATTGTGCCCAAGGATGCCCCTAAAAACCTGAGGGGAATATGTAGCTAGCCTAATTCTGAAGGAGTAAGTCTGGTCTTGCTACATCTATTGGAGCTCTGTGTATCATCACATGACCACATCACCAGACACTCCATTCTCAGCTTCCAGATGACTCTGAGAACCCCAAAATGGGGAGGGATGGGGAGCAGAGAAGAGGAAGGTACTTGGTTCTAGCTTATGGGTCAAGATCACAATAAATTCAGTTCAAGTGACAAGGAGAATACTGGATCTCTTCCATACCTGCTCAGTGCCAGCTCCCTCAGGACCATGGAGCTAGTTCACCTGTGGAACTGAATCAACCACAAATGAAAAAAAACCCATTTATTCCTGAGCTTCATACTTGTGCCAGGGACCTGCCACTGTGTCTACATGTGTGTACAGATTTCAGCAGGACAACTCAAGTATCTTGAAACCCATTCTCATGTTCTCTGCACTAACCCCAAAGCAAGCATTCTATATAAGCTCATTAAATTTCCTTCAGTCCAAGCCAGTTTTTGAACAATCTAACTCCTCCCATTCTAGTAAAGTACAACATAATATTATGCCTCTATGCTCTTTATGTTGATTCTAAATTTCATAAATCAAATTACTCTCTTTCAAAGGCACCTTCCTAAGGCATTACAGATGGACCATCATCTTTTCCTTGTTTCACTTCATAATTTTTGACTGTGGTCTGCTTCTTCATACCCCCCCCAAAAAAAATTAACCTTTGGTGAATTTTTTTGAGAGCTCAGTGTCAAATCCCTTAAGATGTAGAGCTTAGCTAACTTCAGGGAAGTGTAAAATGATATTTGAACAATTGAGCAATTCCCCACAGCAAACACATATTAAGAAAATGGAAAAGCAACATGTCTTTGTGAATAAGGTACTGAACTTGGAGACGGGAAGACCTGGGTTCAAATACACCCTTGATCCCTATATGCACTGAACAAGTCATAGAGATCCATGACCTTCAATTTTTATATCTGTAAAACAGGAATAATATACAGCAAGTAAACAACATGAGGGCAGTTTGGTGACTCAGTGAATAGAGCACTGGTCCTGGCATCAGGAGAGCCTGAGTTAAAAATCCAGGCTCAGACACTTAAAATTCCAGCTCAGAAACTTGATATTTAAGTAGCCATGTGATCTTGGGCAAGTCACTTAACTCCTTTGCCTCACAAAAACAAACAAAAGCAACAAAAACTGAAGGAACCGCAAGGTCTAATTTAAATTTCTTCTCTTTGTCCTACCTGCTAGTGGAAGTGCTAATGGCCATTGACAGATCCCAATGTCAATTAGCTGAATGATAGGAGAGAAGTGAGGGACTTGGGTAGTGGATAAATGTGATCTCTTTCCCCAAACTCAGGTTAAATAGAATTAAGTCTACTGAATGAGATGGGAAGAGAAAATAAATTCACATTATTTCTAGATACTTCTTCAGGTTGTATGAATTTTAGCTTGGTTTCTAACCAAAATACCCCAGCTGGGACCCATGGTAGAAGTGAGATTGTTTCCTGAAAGGATAGTGGAGATTACTTCCTTACAGGTTGGTTGTGGGCAGGGAAGACCAAAGAGCAGAGTTTCTTTACAAACATGGTTTCCTCCTGTAAACATCTATTAATTACCTCTTGCCATTCATAGGCAGGCAAGCCCAAGAGTCTTGAAGGTTGCACACAAGACCTGCTTCCTGCCCAGCTATGTCAAACCATCATCCAGGAGAGTCTTTATGGAGATATATGACCTGGCAATGGCCTCTCAAGGGCTTCAGGCTCTGTCTCCTCAATAATCACAGTTACTAAGACCCAGAAAGGACATTTCTTAAGGCCAAAGACCTTGGCATCCTCACATGACTCAACATCAGAAAAGGGTATGACTTGAGAGATGGAAATGACACCAAAGAAGACACAATGCCATCTGCTTTATCATTACACCATGGGCCTTTCCATCTCACTTACAACTGAATCCTCCTTTAGGGACTGTCTCCCTTTTGAAATAAACTTGAAAACTGAATGCTTCACACATAGCAAGTGATTAAGCACTGTTTTTCCCATTCATTCATTCGTTCATACTGTGTTCAGATTGAGTATGATCTGGTCCTTGCCCTGGTGCTGTGTACAGAGGGGAAGATAAGACTGACAGTCAAGAATGATAATTCACAGCAGACTAGTGGATATAAAGGTGAAAGGGACTCCAGGTCACATTCTTCATTTGGGACCTCAAGGCTGTCTAAGCCAACCCCCTCTTTTTACACATGAGAACACTGAGGTTAAAGGACCTGGTAATACGTGTCAGAGGCAGGATTTGAAGCAATATCCTCAAACTCCACTTTCGAATGTATGATGTTCATTTTGCAGTTGAGAACCTGAGGCTTACCAATGGAAAGGTAGAACTGAGATTTGAACCAGCCTCTAACTCTAATGCCCTTTTCATCACACTCAATTGTCTGTGTATTTGTGTGTGTGTGTGTGTGTGTGTGTGAGAGAGAGAGAGAGAGAGAGAGACAGAGACAGAGACAGAGAAACAAAGAGACAGTGACAGAGAGAGAAAGGTAGAGGAAGGGAATGAGAGAGACAGGGACAAAGACAAAAAGGGAGAGAGAGTGGGAGACAGGAGGGAGACAGACGGAGACAGAAAAAGGGAAGGAGATAAAGAGAGAGAGAGAGAGAGGCAGAAGGGGAGAGAGACAGATGGAGAGAGAGAGAGAGAGAGAGAGAGAGAGAGAGAGAGAGAGACAAAGAGACAGAGAGATAGTCAGAGACAGAAAGAGAGATAGCCAGAGACAGAGAGAGACAGAGAGACAAAGAGACAGAGAGATAGCCAGAGACAGAGAGACAGAGAGACAGAGAGATAGCCAGAGACAGAGAGACAAAGAGACAGAGAGATAGTCAGAGACAGAAAGAGAGAGAGATAGCCAGAGACAAAGAGAGACAGAGAGATAGCCAGAGACAGAGAGAGACAGAGAGAGAGACAGAGAGATAGCCAGAGACAGAGAGAGAGAGACAGAGAGATAGCCAGAGACAGAGAGAGACAGAGAGACAAAGAGACAGAGAGATAGCCAGAGACAGAGAGAGACAGAGAGACAAAGAGACAGATAGCCAGAGACAGAGAGAGACAGAGAGATAGCCAGAGACAGAGAGAGAGAGAGAGAGAGAGACAGAGAGATAGCCAGAGACAGAGAGAGACAAAGAGACAGAGAGATAGCCAGAGACAGAGAGACAAAGAGACAGAGAGCCAGAGACAGAGAGAGACAGAGAGACAAAGAGACAGAGAGATAGCCAGAGACAGAGAGAGACAAAGAGACAGAGAGATAATCAGAGAGAGAGGAGACAGAGAGAGTCAGAGAGAGAAGGCAGGGGAAGAGAGAGACGGAGAGGGAGAGAGGCAACCTAGTCCCGGGGAGGAGGAGCCTGGTGGCGCCCGGGGGGATCGGGGGCAGCTAGGACTGGCCAAGGCTCCTCCTGGGGGGCAGGGCCCGGGGCCCGCTGGGTGGGAGGGAAGGGCGAGGCGCCCAGAGAGTGGGCAGCCTGGGCGGGTGAGGGCTGGGCCGGGCCGGGCCGGGCCCGTCGGGGCGGGGCGCAGGTGAGGGCGGCCCCGCAGTGGAGGCACCGGCGGCGGCGGCGGCGGCGGGGCGGCCTCGGGCTCGGGGGGCGGCGGCGGCGGTCAGGGCTCCCCCTGCCCCGCGGATGAGGAGCGGGGCGAGCGGCGGCCATGGGCGGCGGGGCGGCGGCGGCGGCGGCGGGGGCCGGGCGGCTGCTGCCGCTGCTGCTGCTGCTGCTGGCGGGGCTGCTGCGGCCGGGCGCGCCGGCTCCGGGCGGCCGCGGACCGGGTGAGTGTGCGGCGGGGCGGCGGGCGGCCCCCGGGCCAAGCGCATCCCGCCCCTGGCTGGCCCGGCCCGGCCGGGGCGCCCGGGAGAGAAGGGAGAGTGGGAGCGGGGGCCCGCGCCCCGCCGGGGGCTAGAAGAGGGGCCCGGGGAGGCGCGGCCGGTCCCTTGCCAGAAGAGGAGGGTGAGGGCCAGGGGAGGCAGGGGCTTAGGCAGGGCCACCCGGGCCCCGGCCGCCAAGTCCGGGGGCATCGCCCCCCGCGCCTGCACGGCTCCTCCCCTGACCGGAGGCGGGCCTTGGCACCTGGCAGTAGCGGCGGGAGCGACTCCCCAGGCGGAGGCCGCTCTTTGTACCCAGGATCTGCCCCCAGGACCCGACTGTGCCCGGAGCCGCCGCTCTCTCCGCGGATTCTGTTTTAGCCTGCAAAGGGGCGGGGGGGGGGGGGGGGGGGGGGGGGAGAGAAGAGAGAGAGAGAGAGAGAGAGAGAGAGAGAGAGAGAGAGAGAGAGAGAGAGAAGGAGAGGGAGAGAGAATTTTGTTCTTAGGTGTATTAATAAGCAAAAGCAGTTCGGTTTCGAACCCTGACTTCATGAAGTAAGCAACTTTAATGGTGACTCCACTTCCTGCCGCATTAGAAGTTGGCTATGGTTTCAGCCATTCTCAGGGAGCACAGGTAACCTTTCAGTCAACTAAAGAGACACTAGGCCAGGTGTGTAGACTCGGGGGAAACACTTCCAGGCAGCTCAAGTCTGACTGAAATCATGAAACTGATGATTCAACCTAACTTCTTAATTAGGGAACTTTTCTCCTTGTTTTCTGCTGTATGGCTGAACAGAACATCTAGAAGCCAGCCTTAGAGAGGAAAGAGCAGAAGACCTGGCTTCACTAGATCTAGGCTTCCCCATTTATTCATTATATGGCCTGGCAAGACACAACTTCTGTGAACCTCTGTTTCTTCATCTTAAAAATGGGGTTCATGGTACCTTTACAGGCTACCTCACAAGACTGGTGTGAAAAATTGTATTGAGCCACGGGTGTGAAGCATTTTGTAATTCCCAAGGGCTAGATCCTCCAGCCCCATGGCACTATGGAAGCCCCCACTTATCAGCTGCATCAAAACTCAAATAGAAGAGATACTAAGCCATACATAAAGATCCCTGCTGGTGCATATTGACTTAGAAAACCACACATTAACATTATCTATGTTTCATTGTAGTTTTAATTTGTTAGATATTTTCCAGTTACATTTTAATCTGGTTTCTGCTGCACTAAGGAAGGTCATATGTTTGACATATTAGCTTTAAACCATTATATTGAACACAAATTACTAGTATTCATAGTGCTTTGCACATCACAATTACTAAAACTAAAATAAACTAAAACTAAAATTTTTAAAAGCTCATTAGTTTGAATAGATAATCTTGGTAACCCAGGAGGAAGAGGTCAGAGTGGTTATGAAAAAAAGCTAAAAAGATGAGGTTGGGGAGGAGATGCATTTCTTCGTTATTTCCTCTTATTTTCCCCATTTTCCAATCAGGATTTGGTATCTAAAAACAACAAGAATTTATTAAGGGTCTACTCTATTCAGAGTGGAGAACCATCAGGTCCTAATGATAAAGTTGGCTCCAGAGCCAGGAAGACATGAATTAAAGCCCTATCTAACTATATGACCCTGGGCAACCAAGTTGTCATACTAATACTACTAATAATTGTCAGGTATCTGAATCCAAATTTGAACTCAAGTCCTCCTGACTCCAGAGCTGGTGCTTTTCTGTCTGACCCCGGGCAAGTCACTTAACCCTGATTGCCTCACATCCAGGGCCATCTTCAATTGTCCTGATTCATATTTGGCCACTGGATCTTAGATGACTCTGGAGGAGAAAGTGAGGCTGGTGACTTAGCAGAGTCCCGCCTTACTCAAATCTCATGTCTGTGTCGTGGCATCATTTCCCTGATGTCATGGTTCTCTTTGACAATGAAGGACAAACAACAATAAACACCCACCTAATAATAATATAATAATGCAAAAATTACTGGAGGAAGGGTAGCAGGTAGCAGATAGAGTACCAACCCTGGAGTCAGTAGGTCCTGAGTTCAGATGTGATCTCAGACACTTGATATATACTAGCTGTGTGACCTTGAGCAAATCACTTAATCCTATTGCCCACCCAAAGAGAGAGAGAGAAAGAGACAGAGAGAGAGAGAGAGTATGGAGTGGGGTTGGGCAGGAAAATGGCTCCTGCCCTCAATGAACTCTCATTCTATGGGGTCAATGGAGATACATATAAATAGATTGGAATGTATTGGTCATTTTTGGAAATTAATTTAGTTCAATCAATGTTAGGCATTTATTAAAAATTCTGTACTAGATATTGAAGATTAAAATCCCAGGAAAAGGGGCAGCTAGATGTAGGTGGTACAGTAGAGTTAGGAGGACCTGAAGTTCAAATGGTCTCAGACACTTAATAGTGCCTAGTTGTGTGACCTTGGGCAAGTCACTTAACTCCATTATTTTAAATAAAAATTAAAAAATAAAATACCAAGGAAAAAAGATTCCTCAGTTATCAGAGAGTTTATAGTCTACAGAGGGCACAACATGTAAAAACAAAAGTAAATACCAGAATATTTGAAGAACAGCAGAGCAGTGACAAGTAGGAACAGGAAAAAGTTCTTTAGAGGTAGCTTGAGTTGAGGATGTGAGAGAGGAGTGTGTTGCAGGAGCTGCCACTGTCCAGGGCAAGTATAGAGATAGGAAATGGAGATCAGATAGTCCAGTCTTTTGATAGATGACTACACCGAAGACCAGAAAATTGAAGTGACTCACCCAAAGTCACACAGCTAACAAAGGATCATAGCAGGATCCATCCATTTCTATTCCAGGTGAGGTGAGTGTATTCTGAATATTTTTAACCTCAGTCTGCATTATTATCACCTTCTTAGGAATAGACAACGAAACAATAAATCAAACCCTGATTTGTGGTGCTTGAGTATTTTGAAGTGTAAATGCTCACACTGAAAATTTACTTCTGTGTAGTTTGAGCTGGCTCCAGCTCATCCCTCATCATGGGGAATATTGGACTATGGCATCAATTGAATTTTATGTTATGTCGATTTTGATTCAGCCTAATCAGTATATAAATCCTTAGCTTAGATAATCAGTCCCTCTCAAATTTTCACAGATCACTCTGGTCTTTCTTCTGTGATCATTTCCCATCAGAGTCCAGGTTGTGTTACTTTAGGAAGGAGATACTCCATTTTTTTTCTTTCTTGAGGCTCACAAAAAAAAATGACTAATTCTAAGGCAGAGAATAGGGCCATTATCTGGTCGCTAATGAGCAGATTGACTCAACAGGGTAAGTGGTTTAAAATTAAAATATAAAAAAAAAGAGAATTCCAGAGATCCACCAAATGTCCTCCCCTCACTTGGCACAGTCACTGTCTATGTTTTTACATGCCTGTACTGGTGTTATATGACTTATGGGCAGGAGAGAACTAACTCTGGATTTATCACACATAGCTACTTCGCACAAGCTGTGATGGAAAAAAACAAGTACAGAGGGATGCATAATGAACAGAGAGGATCTGGAGATACCTGGGAACTCAGAGTAGTATTTGTGTTTGAGGTCAGCAGTCATTACCAAGAAACAGAGGCATTGGTGGTAGTACTTGGGAGTTCCCAAGCCCTTACAGAAATTAGGAGCACTCTGCCTTAATGATGAAGAGCTGTTTCTACCCTTCAACTATAATTCTGGATTATAAAAACTATATGTACAATCAAATTATTTTAAATCGTTTTACATATTTTGTAATTAGCCCTTCAGTCACTTTCCTGAGATGGAAAAAAAAAAGCTTATTCTAATAAATAGGAGAAAAGTCATCACTTTTCTTTTGTTGCCTCCCTATCAGACCTGGACTGTGCTTCCTAAATATTGCTTAATTTGTCTTCATTTTTTTTTTTTGATCATGGATGAGAGCTAGAAGTCTCAAGGGTCATCTGACCCAACATGTCCTTTTTACAGATGAGGGAACTGAGGCTCATAAAGGTTAAGCAACGTTACATGTAAATGTCAAAGCTGAAATTTGAACTCAGATCTTCTCACCCAAATCCAGTCCTCTAACTGGAATTCTTCCTGCAAGAGGAAGAGTGGTCTGATTCATGATGAAAACAATTTCAGGCTAGTAAAATATTTTGACTTTAGTTTTTTTAGAGAGATTCATTCAAATGGTTAACTGACCAAAAGCATTGAACACTGTCCAAAATATAGGACTTGACAGAAGTCTGTTTGTGATTCAGTATTCAACTCAGGTAAGATGACACACACACACAGCCTTCATTGGAAGCAAATTCATTCTTCAATGAAGAATTTATCAAAGAGAGAACAAATTATTTTGGATTATTGGAGACACAGACTGGCATAGAAAGAAAGAATCCACCTTGGGGCCAGATCCAGGGTTGAGGCATGGTTCTGCCACTCATTGTTATATGGCCATAAACAAATCACTTTCATTCCCTAGGGCTCAATTTCTTTATTTGTAAAATGAAGGCATGATTGGACTAGATGATTTCTTAGGTCTCTCTGTCTCTAATATTCTGTGATTCTACTATGTTGTGAGTTCAATTTCTAATTAATATTCATTGAACGTCTATTATGTGTGAGTCATGGCTAGCTTTTCCTCCTAGCATCTCTAATGTTTTTCAAACCTCGGCGCATGCCTACTTCCTACATGAGGCTTTTCCTCAATTCTCCCCCATGGTTGCTTCCCTCAAAATTACTTAGTATTTACCTTGTCTAGATTTGTACACATATGTTGATTTATATGTATACCCATTGTCTCTCAGAATGAAAGGTCCCTGAGGATAGGGATTTTTCCTGTTTGTCTTATCCCTAATACCCACCAGATGACACAGTGGGTAGAGCACTAGCCTTGGCGTCAGGAGGACAGTAGTTCAAATCCAGCCTCAGTCATTTGACTCTTACTAGCTATGTGACCCTTAGTCAAGTCACTTAATCCTGATTGTCTCACATCCAAGGCCATCTCCAGGTCTCCTGATTCATATCTGGCCACTGGATCCAGATGACTGGAGGAGAAAGTGAGGCTGATGACTTAGCACCCCCCCACACACACTCAAATCCAATTCACGTGTTTGTCGTGGCCTCACCTCCCTAATTTCATAGTCTTCTTTGAAAATGAAGAACCAACATTACTCTACTGTCTGACAGATTGTAGGTGTTTAATAAATGGTCATTGAGTAATTGATGAAGAAAAGGTAAATAAATCTCTAAGTGTAGCTGCTAGTGTGATTGGAGATCAATGGAAGACAGTGACAAATAACTAGCATTTATTCTCAGCAATACAAAGATCCAAGACAACTCCGAAGGGCTTATGAAGACAAATTTTATTCATCTCCAGAGTAAGAGCTGATAAAGTCTGAGTACAGATCGCAGCATACTTTTAAACTTTATTTTTCTTAGGGTTTTGCTTTTGTTTATGTTTTTCTTTATATCATGAGTAATTCTTTCAATGCTGAAAAGTAATTTTTTTCTTTTCATCCCAGGGCTGAATGTTTTGTGTCAAATTTAGACCAAAATATAAATTTCACAAGGGATCAATTATAGTTGTAGTTTACAATAGTTTCTTCTTAACTATCCAAGATTGAACCTAAAACAACTAAATAATAAATAAAATTTGTAAAACTATTTTTCAACATAACATGCTCCTCTATTGAAAGAGCTAACATGAAAATATATTTTTGCATGATTTATGCAGGTATAATCTATCAAATTAACTTTTCTATGAGGGGAAAAAGAAGGGACAGAGGGAGAGAATTTGGAACTCAAAAATTTTTTAAATGAATGTTAAGAATTGGGTTTTTTAACATGTAATTGGTGAAAACAAAATACTAAATAAAAGATAAAAAACAAAGATTAAAAAATAGCTTAGTATTTGTCAGTTTGACGTTTGCATTTTCTACTGACCCATGACTGTTTCCATGTTTCAAGGAACTAGGTCTCAGTTTCATCTTTTTATTTCCAAATACTTTTTTTAGGGTTTTTTTTTTGGCAAGGCAGTGGGGTCAAGTGACTTGCCCAAGGCCACACAGCTAGGTAATTATTAAGTGTCTGAGACCAGATTTCAACTCAGGTACTCCTGACTCCAGGACCGGTGCTCTATCCATTGTGCCACATAGCCAATCCCCTGATATATTGCTTTCTCTAAAAAAACGTGACTGATTTTAGAATAGAAATCAATGTCAAAACAGAGTTGACTTTTCAGAAATTCATGTGATGACCAGACTTTCAGGACTTATTACCAATTCATCTTTAGTACTGTATTTTTAAAAATTATTCCTCTTTTTTACTAAAGGAGAGTTCATTCCAGGACAAATACCAAAAAAAAAAAAGAATCATGTTGCTATCACTTGGGTAGGACATCATAGAAATGGGCTATATTGTTGGAAAATGCCAAGCTTTCTTGAGGGGTAGCTAGATGTCACAGTGGATAGAGTGCTGGGCCTAGGCGCTGTAATTTCATAAGTTCAAATCTAACCTCAGACAGTTACTAATTATGCAACTCTTGGCAAGTCTCTTCACCCTGTTTGCCTCAGTTTCCTCATATGTAAAATGAGCTGGAGAAGGAAATAACAAACCGGTCTTTGCCAAGAAAACCCCAAATGGAGTCACAAAGAGTTAGATAGGACTAAAAACAATTGAAAAACAACAGCTGTTAAGCAAAAATACAGCAAAGGAACTTGATCATGAAAGCATGGTTGGTCTCTGAAGGATTTTGCTTTGGAGGATTTAGTCCATCACTTAATCAAGTTAAACAAAATTAGACATCTCTTGGATGACTTACGTAGCTGAGTAGTGGCATAGGTGTTAGGACTTTTAAAATTTAAAATGAAATTCAAAGCCAGAAGATTCTGATATCCTACTCCCCCCCTCCAGCCCCAGGCACTAATAAAGAGACCCTTTGAGAATGTTGGGGCAGCTAGGTGATGCAGTGGATAAGAGCTCTGGCCTTGGAGTCAGGAGGGCCAGAGTTCAAATCCAGACTCAGGTACTTGATAATTTCTTAGCTGTATGATCTTGGGCAAGTCATTTAACCCCATTGCTTTGCCAAAAAAAAAAAAAAAAAAGAATGTTTGTTTGTTCCCTTGCAGTGCAGTTAGCAGGCTCTTCCTGTTGTTCTCTATGTTGTCCCAGAGCGTTTGGAGCTAATGAGGAAGTTCGTACATTAAACACCACATATCTCTTCCCTCAGAACTAAGCACATGTGGTGAATGTCCATGCCTCTGGGACATGAGGATCTTCTTATCTTATGTTGTTGTTCTGGAGATGGAACACCAGGCTGCAATCTCAGTGAAGCCTGTTTTTAACAGGATATCAACCAAAAGAAGTAGATTTGTGGAAGGAGCCTAAATCTTTCAGAAAATTCTTCATACCTTAGCAACCTAACTATGATGATGATCATTAATATCTGCATCATTGAGAACACACTACTGGTATCTTAAGAAAATGGGTTTGGAGAAATGTTGCTGTTAACCTCTCCTGACACTGAAAAGTCTTAATGAGTTGGTTTCTTGGGTTTTCTGGGTGATGAGTTGGTTTCTTGGGTTTTCTGGGTGACGGACTTGTCTAGCTCTTTGGTCAGTTCTTTATCTTTACACATTACTAACTTTCCTATTCCTTTCATGTCCTCACAGGTCTCTCACACTTGGATATCCTCCAAAGTTCTATCCTATGTCCTCTTCTTCTCTACCTCTCTTCTCTCTTGGTGAGTTCATGACCTTTCATCTTTTCATTGGTTACCTATATTTCCAACCCTGTTCTTTGTTCTGGCTATAACAGTCCTATTTGGATGTTCTGTAAATTTCTCCAACATGTCCACAATGGAACTCTCAGGGCTTATTAGCATTCAATTCACTGATTCATGCTATCTCAGACTGAACATATATGATTAATAAATGCTTGGAATAGACAGTGAAAGTAGCATATTGACTTCATTATACATATTTTTTTAAAAGCAGTGGGGCAGCTAGGTGGCACAGTGGATAGAGCACTGGTTCTGGAGTCAGGAGGACCTGAGTTCAAATATGGCCTCAGACACTTAATTTTCACTTAGCTGTATGACTTTGGGCAAGCCACTTAACCCATTGCCTTGGAAAAAACAAATAAAAAATGTTCTCCTTGGGAGGATTTATTATATTTAAAATATTTTAAATTTTTTTCAATGCTCTCAGAAACTTGATTGAGACTTGGAGAGGATGGTGAAATCACTAAAAAAGTGAACACCAAGTCTTTTTAGCTCTTCTAGACCCACTGTGAATGTTTCCTCCTGAATTTCCAAAGTTTTTCATTAATTTACCTAAAATTATCCAAGTAATTATTATACTCAGAGTCTTATGAGTAATTCCCATTTTTGTGATAGTTTCTGATTTTAAAAAGCACTTTCTTCATCAAGGTTTAATGAGCTAAACCATTCAGATAGTATTCACACCTTTTTACAAATGGGTAAATTGAGTCTCAGAGAAGTTATATGGCTTGCCCACATTGACACAACTTTTTTTTTAGTTTTTGCAAGGTAGTTAGGTTAAATGACTTGCCCAAGGTCACATAACTAGGTAATTATAATGTGTGAGATTGGATTTGAACTCAGGTCCTCCTGACTCCAGAACTGGGCTCTATCCACTGTGCCACCTAGCTGCCCTTGACACAGCTTTTATTCAACTCAAGCAAGATTTCCCTTCTCCCCTAAGACTCTCCACAGCTGAGATACCTCATGGATCCTCAGACTTTTGCCTTGGTGGTAATGATGGAAGCAGGACCTCTAAAAAGCTGGATAAAGATAGATGTCTTGAAAGAATGAGCTGATGTCAGAGGTACATGGTCCTGATTTGCCCTCACAGATCTGATTTCATTACCTTCTTGGGGGACTGCAGATGATTTCAAGTGCCAGTAGAGATGAACAGTTGTGCTGGTCCTTAATAGCCCTTTCCAAGGAGGGGTAGATTCTGAGGGCAGGCGAAATCTCTTGGACCAGGGACTCTTGCAAGTGAGCAATAACTGACTGGCAGGTTTGGGGATGGCATCAAGTGTGGGTGGCTTATGGGGCCTAACAACCAGGCCCTGTGTCTGGGCTAGACATTGAAAAGTACTTGGGGGAAAAAATGTAAGGCAAGGGTTGGCTGCTTGATGTCTTCTTAATTATACAGGACTTCAATCCAGAAGTCACTAAGCTTGAGGAGTGAGCTTAAGAATCTAGTCCGAAGGAAGAAGTGTGTTCTTGAGGACTAGTCTGTATCCCTTTCAGTGTTTAACAAGGTGGGGAGGGAATTTCTCTCTTCCTCTCCATCAGTAATGATATCCTGAGAGGGGGACGAAAGGATACTGCTTCCTGAACACTAAGCCTCCTGCTGGGAGAGCTGAGAAGAAAGGAAGCTTTATATCGGATCTAGAGTCCTATTCCTCAGGAGATAGAAGAGAACAAGTCCAGGGAGTTTCCCCACTGGCCCTGGGGTATGGGTTCCTGTTCTCTCTGAAAAAGATTGGCAATGGCAGGCCTTGACAAGGCCTTCAGTTGAACCCTGATCTAGAGGTGGAGATGACAGATGCCCACAGAGCTTCACACTCAGGGAGTCCAGCCAAACAGTACACTCAGCATAGAGCAGGCCCATGAGCCCATCAGAGTACCATCATAATAAATCAGAAGGGTTCCTCTAGGGTGAGAGGTATAAGATGCCCCTCTACTGACATATGGGCCCCATAATCTTTGTACTCGACTAAATATTCCATTCTGTGTTTACAAGAGAGCACTCCCTAAGTTTATGGGAGATTGTTCTATAGTAGATTATCTTACTATGCTGTTCCAGTAAATAAATGCTTTTGCTTTAGGATAATTGCGTTCCATAGCCAACCAATAAAAAATAAACACACCAGTGGGGGCTCACAAGCTGTAGTTTTAGAAGGAGAGTTCCACAGACTCCCTTGATCTGATGGTAGCCATTCCCCAAGGCACCTGATCTACAAGTGAAAATTGAGGGGAGTATTCCAAGGTCCTTCATATGATACTAGGGAGCATACAAGTATCAGATCAGTAGTGCTAATAAGTATTATAGGAAGAAAGAGAAAAATGAGATCACTTTTGCTGGAGTGTTAGGAAGAATTCATGATTGAACATGGTATCTGGGTCAGGTCTTGAAGGATGGCTAGAAAGAGATAATAGTCTCTGAAGTACGACAAAAGGTTCCAGCAAGGTCAGACAAAAGTGACCTATCAGAACTAAAGGGCGAAGGGGTTATTGATGGCTTTAGGGTACAATCAATGGTCCAATCTCTGCGACCTCATATGAGGTTTTCTTGGCCAAGAGGAACCTGAGGCAAATAGGGTTAGTTAACTTGGCCAGACTCACACAGCTATTAAATGTCTGGGGCTGGTTTTGAATTCAGGAAGATGAGTCTTCCTGGCTCCTGCTCCAATAGGGATATTGGAAATCATCAAATGCCAACTAAATCATTTTATAGATGAGAGAACTGAGGTCCAGAGAGGAGAAGGTACTTAGCCAAGATGACATGATCACATAATTAAGTGCTGCCTTCAAATCTGAGGCTCTACTGTTCTATAGTTTTGACAAGATACAATATCCGCAAGAGATAAATGTTGGAGCCAGGAACATTTGTGTCCAGTCCTTCCTCTGACACATTCTAGCTTCTAAATATTGGATAAATAACTTTAATCTCTCAGGGTCCAAATATCTCTCTCGAACTATAAATTAAGGATAAATTCTGATCTGTAGTAATGCCAGAAGCATTACTACAGAAGTAACACCAGAGAATTTTCGACATGGATGCAATCACAGATCAACCTCTTTGCCACAAAATAAAGAGAAAGAAGAGTTTCTTTAATAAATGAGCACTTGAGGGGCATCTAGATGGATAGAGCACCAGCCCTGGAGTCAGGACAACCTGAGTTCAAATCCAGCCTCAGACACTTAATAATTACCTAGCTATGTGGCCTTGGGCAAGCCACTTAACCTCATTGCCTTGCAAAAAAAAAAAAAACTTTACAAAAAGAAAGACATGAGCATTGAGGAAGGAGTATGATGTGGGGATACATGCCTTCAATTTCTGATTTCCTAGTTGGAACCTAGGCTGTTAATAAATAATCTAAAATGACATTTGACCCTGGTTCTTCCTAACTCCAAGGCTAGTTCCTATCTGCTACCATCTTGTCTCTATTTCCTCTGTGTTACATGTGAGCTTGTATACCCACTTCAGAATCATCTGTAAAGCTTGGTCTTGGACTCATAATATCAAAGACTTGAAGCTGAGTGATACAGTATTCAAAGAACTGAAATCCAATCCCCCCCCCCCCGAAACTACTTATATGGCCCTATGGGCAAATCACTTGAACCTTCCTGGGGCTTGGTTTCTTCCTCTATAAAATGTGTAGTTGGAATAGATGGTGCTGGAAGGTCCCTTCCAGATATAAATTTATGGTCCTATGAGCTAGTTCCAGTTCTTGGAGAAAGGAAATCATTTGTCCCCAAATCACACAGATCTATTTACCAGAGCTGGGATTTGAACCCAAATGCTCTGGTGCCAGAACTAAAATTCCCATGGCTATGTCCCCACAGAAAACCACTTATCTTGTGTTGCAGATAATTTCTGCTTGCAAACATTATGTGTGAGACAGATAGAAAGATGCATTATGCCTAGCTATAGATGTAGAAAGGAGTGGAAAGGTTTAGGGAAGACAGAATTGACTGCCAGAGAAGCCTCTTTGCTCAGCCTGGGAAGGGGGATGACTTACAAGAGCAATGTTTTCTGGCTATTTTTATCTCTGTGGATTTTAAATAAAAATCTTCTGGCCTGCTCAAGTATAAGAGCTCCTTATTCTGATATAAAAACGCCAGCTCTATGACTTTCTTTGATGGCCAAAAACTCAGGTTTCAGATGGGAAGGAAGAATGCCATATGGGGTGCCCCTCCATCCTAACTTAGTCATATTAAATAGTTTCTGGACTGGACTGATGTCATTGATACATGGAATATATCTACTACTACCATCTTTCTTCTACTTTCTGTGTAAGTTTGCATGCCCATTTCAGAATCATGTGTTAAGCTGGACCTTGGACTTGTAAGATCAAAGATCAAGACCAGGAAGAGACATTGGAGGTTGAGAAACTTCCTTCTTCCTCTGCCCATCAGCATCTGCTATGCAATTTCTAATCTTAGAAAGTTGTCTAGGGGTGCAGTGGACAGAGCATCAGCCCTGAAGTCAGAAGGACCTGAGCTTAAATCTGTGTTCGGACACCTAATAATTACCTAGCTGTGTGACCTTGGGCAAGTCACTTAATCCCATTGCCTTTCAAAAAAAAAGAAGAAAGAAAAAGGAAGTTGCCTAGGACCTTCACAGGTTAAGTGACTTGACCAGGGTCATATCCTCTATATGTGTCAAAAACAAGACAAGTACCCAAGTCTTCCTAACTGGCTGACTCTAATAATTAATTCACACCTGTTTGGCATATTAAGGCTTATAAAACTTTTTCTTCCCTATAAAACTTTAAGGTAGGGTGTAAAGATTACTAGACACACTTTACTGATAAGAGAGAGGTCATACGGTTATAATCCTGAGGTCCTTAACCTGAAATCTATTGATAGGAAATCTGTGTACATAAATGGGAAAATGTATATAGATATATAGATGTATATAGATAGATGTATAGATGTATATAGATATATGTTTACATTCACTAGCCTTTAACTGAAATTTAGCATTTCCTTCAACCTTTTAAAAAATATAATTCTGCAAAAAACATCATAGACTTCTCAAACTGCCAAAGGGGTCCATGACATAAATAAGACCATCTGATCCAGCAGGATGAATAGCAGGATGCTCAGAAGGATCCCAACCCCTCCTTCTTTTACAGTTGAGGAAACTGAAGCCCAGGGAGATTAATGAGTCAACTAGGGTGGCTTGGGGTGTGTAGGCAGGACTTATATAATGCCTCCCATTGATCTGGCTTGCTCATGGCCATCAAGCTAGGAAGCAGCAGGTCTCTGAGTCCAGTGCCTTTTCCACTAAGCTGATTTTTTCAGAAGCTGACTCAATCCAAGCCTAACTTTAGGGTGATTGATTTCCTGCAGGTGACTGTGGGACAAAGTATTCATGGACCAAATAGAGCTTCTGCCTTTCCAGTAGTGTCTGCTTTTTTTTCTCCCTTTCCCCTTTATATCATTGCCTAAAATGTGCTTTTAAAAGAGCTCCAGAATGTGCTTTTAACAGAGGGAAGCGCAGAAAGTTCACCCTCAGCAATCTCTGTCACTGATTTCGCTTTGAATCTCTCTGAGCTCTCTGGCTAATTGTCCTGAGATCACTACCTAAGGCCTATCTAGCTTGTAGATAGCATTAAAGACTGCCCTTGTTGGCACAACACCTTTCTTCTGAGTATACAAACATCTCATTAATTCTCACCTCGGCCCTGTGAGGAAGGTAGGAGGCAGGTGTCATTATCCCAACTTTACAGACAGGATGCAGGCCCTGAAAGCTGGCTGCCAGAGGTGAACCCTTCACCTGTAACTTGGAAAACAGAGCTGTGGTCGGGCTTTTGCTGCCTTCATAAGAGGAGTGTTTAAGGCTATCGTCCAGGGTTTGATTTATTGGATTTTCGATTTAAAATTGAAAAGGACCTAAGAGCTCATCTATGCCAATCCCCCCTTTTATACAAAGAAGGAAACTGAGGGCAAGAGAGAGGAAGTGTCACCCAACCAATAAGTGAAAGATCAAGATTTGAACCTGTATCTTTAGATGGCAAATATGCAGCTTTTTCCACTGAATTGTGCAATCTCTCTTTATTTGTCTAAATTTAAAGGAAAAATCATTTCAGTTTTCCTTTGTAATATCAATCAATCAACAAAATGTATGTGTAGGGAAGAAGTAGCCTCAATGACAGGAAGTCCAGTTTCCAAATCCCACTTTGACACACACTAGCTGAAAAACCCTGGCCAAATCACCCACTTCTTAGTGTTCTAGGCAACCAAAAGGTGCCTCGAAGGTGCTGATTTTAAATCTCACTATCTACAAGAAGCTTTTCCCAATTCCCCCTGCTTATTGCTATTGAATTAGATAAATTGAATTAGATAATTCAATTGAATTAGATAAAATTTATTAGAAATTAAAGTCTAAGGGGTGGCTAGGTGGCGCAGTGGATAAAGCACCGGCCCTGGAGTCAGGAGTACCTGGGTTCAAATCCAGTCTCAGACACTTAATAATTACCTAGCTGTGTGACCTTGGGCAAGCCACTTAACCCCATTTGCCTTGAAAAAAAAACCCTAGAAATTAAAGTCTAACACTTGTGTCCAAAGAAATCAATTTTATTAATATGAAATGGAGGAGATATAGTGAGATAGCAATTTATCTGAAAAAAACTGAGGGTTTTATCAAACTCCTTGCTCAATAGTATATGGGAGACAGCAGGGTGCTAGGTCAGCCAAGAAAGATAATGCCACTTGGGCATTAGCCAAAGACAAGATGGTCATTTGTTGGGTCTGTTGCAGTGAGGATGTGCTTTCAGGCAGAAGATGGGTCAATCTGCTCTTTTCTAGTTCTGAGATTGTCTTAGGTTGGAATAAGAATTTGATATTTACTGAAAATTATCCCTATCAATAATGTTGCCAGTCTTACCAAAATAGCATGTTAGGACAGAATTTGAAAAATGGACATTCTTTGAATTCAGTATAATAATTTTAATAGATTGAAAGAATTAATCATGCCCCCAAAATAATATCTGACACTTTTTCCAGCATATGGAGGTTTAAAAGATATTTCACATAGATTATCTCCTTTAAACCTCACAAACCTGTAAAACAGTGCTAGCAGTATTATTATACTCATTTTACAAATGAGAAAACAAAGGCTTGGACTGGTTATACAGCTTGGCTGAGGTCACAGAACCAGTATCAGAGATAAGACTAGAATCCAGGTCTTGCCCATTCCATGACCACCACTCACAGTTTCACCTAAAGCACCATACTTATCATGTGCAAAGTATAACTGTTGGAAAGAAGATTCAAATAATATTTAAAATAGTTCTTATTACTAGTGAATGTCTCCCTTCCCCCTCCTACATCCCTCACTGATAGATTTTATTTTCAAACAGGAACCAAACTGAATGAATCAAACTTGGATTTCCAGTAATAATAGTATTTCCTGCCCTGCCATTAGACTTGGAAATACAATGAAATAAGTCATTATTCAAATGAAGGCCGAATTAATCTGGGAAGAAAAGTTTATTCCCTTCTTCACTTATTTTTAGTTAAACAGCTCATAGTTTATATTCAGTCAAATAAATATGCAGCATTTTAATAACTTGTCTTTCTCAACTAATTCCTAAAGAATGTACATCTGGTAGTAACATCTGTCTTGTGTTAGCTCATTTCTTATCAACATTTCTTGTCTGTAGGTCATGTTCTCTCCATATATTTGTTTTGCTATGGAGTAAAAGAACACAGGGAACTTTGAGTGTTTTTAACCAATAGGTATTCCAAAAATAATTTCAGCCACTTTTGTGCTATCCAGGAAAGGTTGTATTTTCTTTCCTGTGATTTTCCAGGGTCTGGAAACTTGTGTATTTTCCAGTTACTTATATGATTGGTATCTCTTCACGCTGATTAATTACAAAGTACATTGAATTTTGGTTTCATGTATCATGATTTTTTAACACATTTAATAGGAATCATAATATTCATTTTGCAACTCAGAGTCTGAGATTCCTCATCTATAATAAGAAGGTATGGAATGTTTTCTAGTTTTATATTCCTATCCTATTCTATGATCAATCAATCTATAGCATTTAATTAAGCTCTTTATTTAAGACTGTGAGAGAGGAGTGGGGAGAGAAGGAGAGGAAGAAGAGGGAAGGGGAGGAAAGAGAGAGAAGAGAAGCGGGGGGAGAATACAAGCCTTAGCCTGGAGTAAAGAACAATGAATTAAGAATCAGAAGACCTAAATTCTATTCTTGATTCTGCTTCTAATTAACCATATGATTTTGTTTGATGATTATTTTACCTCTCTGGTCCCTAGTTTCCTCATCTGTAAAATGAGGGAGTTAAACTAAATGATGTCTCTAAAGTACCTCCTAGGTCTGACATTCTGTGACTCCATAAGTCTGAGTAATAATATAAAGTACCTTATGAATCACCAAAGACATATTTAATTACCGTTAATACCGTTTAATACTGTGTTCAATGTATTTTATTGTATTCTGATTCTGCCAAAAATGCTAATGTATGTACAGTACAAGTCAATGGTTTATTACATTTCAAATGTTTTGGAGAATGATGCTCTCCTTTTAATATCCCCAAATTCCATATATTTCCAATGTTAGTAGTTAGTGTTTGTTAATAGTTAGAATTAGAATTATTAGTATTTGGGTTTTTTTAAGATTTTTTTTCAAGGCAATGGGGTTAAATGGCTTGCCCAAGGCCACACGGCTAGGTAATTATTAAGTGTCTGAGGTCGGAATTGAGCCCAGGTATTCCTGACTCCAAGGCCGGTGCTCTATCCACTGTGCCATCTAGCCGCCCCTAGTATTTGTTTTTTGAAGGAAATCCATGGTACCCATGATTTTAAAAGATGAAGGATAAAATAAACCTTTCACTTCTTGACTGAGAAATGAGGGATTTTTCTTTAAAAAAAATTTTAAATCTCAATGGCTCTATTTCAAATAATTGATTGTCTTTATAATCCTATGTATTTTATTTTGAGCATTTAAAAAACATTCTTGTGACAAGGGTCCCATTGTCTTCACCAGACATTGTCAGAGGGGTCCAAAATACAAACAGACATTAAGAATTCCTGGGGACTAGAGGTACAGAGTCAAACATGCATCCTCCCACAGGGCCAATGTATTTGTTTTTCTGACTATATGTATTTGTTATAAGGCAAGTTAGGTGCCACAGTAGATAAATCACTAGCCCTGGAGACAGGAGGATCTGAGTTCAAATCCTACCTCAAACCTTTCTTAGCTGTGTGACTCCAGGCAAATCTACTTGTCTCAGTTTCCTCTTTTGTGAAATAGGGACAACAATAACATTTACCTCTCAAGGTTACTGTGAGGATGAAATGAGAGAAGATTTGTAAAGCCCATTATAAACCTTATAGCACTACCTAAAACTATAGAAGTGACAGCTTTCATCATCATTATCATTAACAACATTATTATTAGGCAGTAATTTGAGGCAGGAGAGAGCAGGAAGGAAAGTGAACTGGTTAGTAGTACTGGCCATGGAGCAAGAGAAAAATGTTATGGTATCTTATTCACTGAGACTTACTTAATTGTAAATAGTAACTAAATAAGCTTAAATAATTGTCTTGAGGTCCATTATGAAAGTTTTGGAGACAATCAGGTTTAAGTGACTTGTCCAAAGTCACACAACTAGTAAGTGTCAGGCCAGATTTGAACTCAGAAAGATGAGTGTTCCCCATCCTGGGCTGATGTTCTATCCATTCTACCATCTAGCTGCCCCTAAACAAGCAAAAAGGCTATTGTAATATTCTCAGTATAATGTGATGAGAGGCCAGCACTGGGACCTGTGTAAGTGAAGAGAAAGAGACATAAGTAGCAGATTTTGTGAAGGAAGAGATGACAAGAATTGGCAACTGAGTGGCTCTATGAGGTTTGTGTGAGTGAGGAGACAAACAAGGTTGAGAGCCTGGGAGAACGGAAGTGTCCTCCATAGTCACAGGAGAGCCCACAAGAGAGGGCTAAGAATCACAGTTCTTACATCATTGTAAGTATATAAATGTTAATTTTCTTACTAAGGATAGTCAGTGGTCTCCGAGAAGAAATGAAATCTAGCTACAATGATAATCTATAAATTAAACTAAGGCAGTTACAGCTGCAAGGAAGGCCAGCTCATGATTTTCTTTGGGGAAGTTAAATAAATGAACTGCTGAAATTGGTTTTATTATAAACTCAAAGTCAAGAAGAAACAGCATTTCATATGATACTTGGTCATATCTTATGGTATTCAGAATGAACAATAAAAAAAAATTTGTGAATATTATTTCATTTAATCTTCACAATAACCCTAGGAGGTAGGTGCTATTATTATCCTCATTTTTTACCAGATGAGGAAAGTGAGTCAGATAATGGTTAAGTGATTTTCCAAGGGTCACACAATTAGTGTCTAGGGTGGATTTGAACTCAGGTCTGTCTGACTCCAGTACCAGTCCTCTAACCTCTGTAGCATCAAAAGTATGTGTCTTGGGGTGGCTAGGTGGCGCAGTGGATAAAGCACCGGCCCTGGAGTCAGGAGTACCTGAGTTCAAATCCGGCCCCAGACACTTAATAATGACCTAGCTGTGTGGCCTTGGGCAAGCCACTTAACCCCATTTGCCTTGCAAAAAAAAAAAAAGTATGTCTTTGTAATGGAGCATTTTCTGTGCATAGACCAAAATACAAGAGGAATTCTCTATAGATAGTGAGGTCCTCCAAATGATCAAACTTAAGGGTATTCCAAACCCTCCTAAAAGGAATCTACAATGATTCAGAAGTTTAAGCCTGATGATTTATACAGGAACAATGAACACATGGATGATTAGCAATTGGAAGAATCAGTCCATTCAACCAGTTCATCAGGAAATTTATCTTGGATTGACACTTAGATGGATATAAACTATACCCAGGTGGGCAGTTGGGGCTGAGGGGGTGTTGCGTGGGGAATATGAAGAAATATAGTGGATGGTATATCTTCAAAAATCACCAAATTGTTCTTTACACAAAAAACCCTGTCTAAAATCACTAGAGGTGCAGTAGATGGAGTGCAGGCCTTGAAGTTGGACCAAGGTTCAAATCTTGCTTAAGACGTAGCCTAACTGTGTGACTCTGGGTATTGTCTCAATTAGCTCATCCAAAAGATGGGAATGATAAGATACCTCCCAGAATTGTTGTAAGGCTCAAATTAATATATGTAAAATATGTATAGAGATAGGTAAATGATGATAATAATAATGATATTTGTCTTTTGTACTCAAAGAAGATAATGACATCAGGGAGGTGATGCCATGATGAGCACATGGTTTGGATTTGATTGCATGGTGGTGGTGGTGGGGGAGTCTGTGCTAAGTCACCAGCCTCACTTTCTCCAGAGTTATCAGGGTCAGGTGGCCAGATATGAATCAGCATGATTGGAGATGGCCCTGGATGAGACACAATCGGGGTGAAATGACTTGCCCAAGGTCATACATCTAGTATGTTGTCAAGTATCTGAGATCAAATTTGAACTCAGGTCCTCTTGACTCCAGGGCAGATGCTCTATCTACTGTACCTCTTAGCTGCCCTATGTATATAGGGCATATATACATATGTATATATGTATACATGATGTTAATATTGTTATAATTATTAAAACCCATCATTTTCTAGCTATACTTTAAAACTATGTAGCTTATGGGACATCCAAAATTGAGGGTGACTCAGAGGAAGTATCTGGAGAGATTTATGGCAGTCCTAAATAGACTATCATCAACAATGAATTGCATTCCAGGCATAGGGTAAATGATGATATCCATGAGATATCTAATGCAAATGAGGATGGGTTGGTTATAGCTAGAGAGAAGCATAAAAGATGGCCTGCCCAAGTATATGGATGCCAGTGTGTCAATGTGAAAAGATGCAAAGGAAGACTTTCAGCCCATTGAGTAGAGCTGGTATGAAACATTCAAGGAGCAAGATAGCATCACATAGGTTAAGGAAGCATGGTTGCATTTTGATCTGTATCATTGGTATGATTATCCATAATTAAGGAAATCTGAGATTAACTGAAGTGTTGCAGAATTAAACCATTCCTCAAACATTCTGAATAATTAATCATCTATCATAAAAATGTTTGGCAGAGTATATTATGCTTCTCTTAGGTGTAGTTTTCCATTAGGAATGAGTTGTTTTGACACACTGTGACTAGCAAGATTAGTCCAATCTTAGCTTACTATCTTGGGACCAGTATAACTTGAGAATGATGGAAATCCACTCAGTTCTGTGCCATTACCCACCTTGCCCATGGGAAAGAAAAGAGATATGGGAGTAAAACTATTTTACATCCTGAGGAGTAGGTTTAGATTCATTTTTTTCATCTTCTGAAATTTCTTCTTCATCCATCTTCATAACCCTCATTGACTTTCAAGTTCATGTTGATTTCACACATCAAAGTTTTGGAAAACAAAATATAAATACACTATAAAATGACCCTAAGGCACTTTACTGTGTAACCATGAATTATTTACAGTGGTCATAAACTGAATTATGTCTGTTGTTTAATTCAAATCAAAGTTCCCAATTTAATATCTTTCAGTGTTCAAAGCCAGAATGTTTTATAGGCTTCTCCTGTTTCCTATATTAATTCCTCTGGTTGCTTTCCACTACTCTGAATCAATACAGTTCAATTTAACCCTAAATTAAACAGCATTGGACTGGGGGGGGGGGGAGTGTCACGCGATTGGTTATTAATGGCAGTAATTTCACAAAGACCTCTTTTCATAATTACTATAAAGTGAGTGGGGAAAATTTTTATAATGGAGGAAACAGAGGTTCTGAGGTTGTGACTCACCCAGTACCCCAGCTATTAAGCAATAGAGTGGGTCATCAAAACCAGCATCAATGACTCAGTCTAGTGTTTCTTCCATTATTCCACCATAATACAAAGACAGATAATACAAAATCCCTAAAGTCCAGAGTCACCTGGCCCTTTTTTGGTCAGAGATGGCTCTATGGGAAGGGATGTTCATCAGAGGTTTGACCTATTGTGAAGCCCTGATAGAGGTGTCTTCCTTATGTTGGGAAGTTCTTAGGCTTCTAATGTTAATTTAGTTTTAGTTACATTTAGGCAAGGAATGAGAGGTTCTACTGAACACCATCAGCAGAGCAAGCTTCATCTAATACAAGTAACCAATAAGGGGTGGAAAGGGGGGCTACACTCTGTCTACCACTGATTGACTGGCTCTAAGGACCTTTCCCTCTAGTCCCTGTGAAACTGCCCAGTAACTATAATCAGAGACAAAGGCAGAGACCTATTAGTCTGGACTTTTAGTGAGGTTATCCAACCCTCTGGACACTTCAGACACCTCCTGGGCTGGGGAGTGTAGAAGTGGGAAACCTTGCTTGTGAGTAATAAATTTCCTGGCCTGTAAATCCTTGGACTGCTCCTGTCAGGTACCTAATCCATGTTCTCCTCACACAGACTTCTTTACCAGTTTAATATTTTCCCAGTTTCATATTGTTAAGAGAAATGTTTCAGGGGGGTGTGAATGTTTCTGGATGAATATTGCAGTAACAGGTATTTCAATATTTAGATTTTAGGGATTAATACAGGGCAAGTTCCAGGACGTTCCTTAAAAACCCTTGGTTGGAAGAAATTATTAAAAGTTTTGGGAGGGTGAACTAAATAAGACTGGTCTATTTTGATCAATTGGGAGAGGAAGGAGGACCTTCATGAAGATGACATGAAGACTGGCAAATAGGTATAATGAAAACAAATGGGGGGAAAATGTCTAGACAAAATAATGCAAAGTGAAAGGCAGATCAAGGAGTGAGCAAGTGTAAAAATCATCATGCTTCAGTGGAAAGAGCAATGAATTTGTAGTCAGAGGGTCTGGGTTCAAATGCTTGGACTCTTATGTTCAAAATCCAAAGCAATTTCTATGTGAAGTTTAAGTAAATGTAAATGTTTCAAAGTCTTTGATTCAATGATTCAATTTCTCTTGCTATAAAATACAGAAGCTTCTCCCCACAGTAAAAACATTTGTCCATTTTAAGTTAACTTTTTTATTTGTTTTATTTTTATTTTTCCATGGTTACATGCAAAAGCAAGTTTCAATATTCACTTTTCAAGTCTTGAGATCTGAATTCTCTCGCTTCTTCCTATACCAATCTCCCTCATTGAGAAAGCAAGTTATAAGTTAAAACGTGCTACTTTTTTCTTTATAGAGATCTGATAGCAGTTAGAGAGCATAGTCTACTACCCTAAAGAGGTTGTGGTCAGGGATGTGCTGGTAAATGTTTTAACTGGTTCTTTAACTGTTTTCCCCCTTCTCCCCCATCCCCTGCAAACCTCATTGACAGGATATAATTTTCTGGATATTATGAATTATTAGCATTTTCTCTATCACTTAAGTCTAGGCCAGGGGCAGGGAACACAAAATCATTTGGTCTGGTGCTACCATGGCATCCACAGTTGGGATCAAAATTGAACAAATCTAGGATCTTTTTAGGGGTGAATTAATTAAATATTTGACCAAATATAGCAAGTTGATTTTTAAGTTGATAATTTTGTATGGCCTGCAAGTGATGTTATAAATATCAAAATGGCAGAAAGAAAAAAGTTCCTCACCCCAAGAGACTCTAGGCAGTCAACAAAACATTAAATCATACCCTGATTGTAGTATTAGCCAATTTCTGAGGTATAAATTTAACTATTGGCTTCCATGAGACATTTCAAATGAACTTCATCTCAGTAGATTTTTTTGTGACTAGAATAATTTATTATTTACCGGTATTGCCATTTCATTCTCGTGTTGAATTGCTAAAAATGTTGAACAGAATTATTAAACAAATTTGGTGTCCAAGTTTTGGAAGACTTAAGAGTCTGTGAAATTGCTCTTTTGAGCAATTGTGACTATCCTGCTTTTTCCTATAAAGGAGGAGAAGAATGAAGGAGCAGGAAAAGAAAGGAAAAGGGCAATAGGCAGATGGGGAAGGAGAAGGAAGGAATAGGAAAAGGAAGGAGCAGGAAGAGGAAGGGGAAGGAGAAGGAAAAGAAGAAGGAAGGAGAAGGAAAAGGAAAGAGCAGGCAGAGAAAGGTAAAGGGGAAAAAAGAGAAGAAAAGAGCAGGAAGAGGAAGGGGAAGAAGAAGGAAGGAGTAGGAAGAGAAAGGAGAAGGTAGGAGCAGGAAAAGGAAGAAGAAAGACGGAACAGGAGAGGGAAGAAGGAGGAAAAGGGAGAAGACAGAGGAGGAGAAAGAAGAATGTTTTTCTAAATTTGTCCTGGTCATTAGAAATGGTACAGGGTGGGGCAGCTAGGTGGCACAGTGGATAAAGCACCGGCCCTGGAGTCAGGAGTACCTGGGTTCAAATCCGGTCTCAAACACTTAATAATTACCTAGCTGTGTGGCCTTGGGCAAACCACTTAGCCCCATTTGCCTTGCAAAAACCTAAAAAATTAAAAATTAAAAAAAAAAAAGAAATGGTACAGGAGACTGAGCATGTCTCTTCCTTTTCTTCTTCCTCCTCTTACTCCTCCTCTCATTTGTAAAATGAGGTTCACTATAGTATTTGCATCCCAAGGATGTTGTCAGGATCAAATAAGAAAATATTTGTTCAGTGCTTTTCAGGCCTTAAAGTACTATATAAATGGCAGCTGTTGACTAGGATCTGTTTCTTTGTTGTCTTCCTATCACTTTATCTTTATTAGAATGTAAACTCTGTGGGGTCTTCCTGACTCCAACCCACCCCTCTCTCCATAGTCCTGGTAGGTAGGAAGCACATGAGGTAAGGAAAGGGAAGCCTCAGATTCTAAAAGGTCCTGCTGGAGGGGCAGTAGTCTCGGCCTGGAGGAATGAACAGCAAGAATGCACTTTGGCCCTATGGTTCTAGAGGAGTAACCTGAACCTGAAAAGATTCACTAAAACCAGACAGTGAAGGGCTTTATATACCAGACTGAGGAGTCTGTATGGGATCCCAGAGACCAGAGAGATGGGTTTTCCAGGGTTCTACTGGTAACTTGGGGGGTGGGATTAAGTTTCCTAGTGTTCGCCTGATCAATGAGCCTCCTCACATGTGAGGTCAATGCCTGTTCTGTGTGGGTTGGGTTTGCAAAGGAATGGAATGGCAAGGAGAACTCACAACTATCTTTGTAGGATATCCATCCGGTGTGTCATATTAAGCAGTGAGTAAAAGCATTGGAAATTCCCACCCCAGAAACTGCTTACAAGGAATCCTAATAAGGAAAAATGAGAGTGAGGAAGTGTGTGAAGGGGAGGGCAAGGTAAAGTTGTGACTCATTATAAAATATCAGGACTTGTCAACCATCTAGAATGTGCTCTAAGACCCTTAAGCCTTCACACCACGAGGAGGGTAGATGAAAGTCTTGTTTTGAATGCTGGGAGACAGCAGAATAATTGAATTTTTTTTTATCTTAGGCAAATTCTAAGATACTGTGAATGTTGATATAAGATCTTATGAAACCTAATAACATTAAAATCACAAGCTGTTGGTAGAAGATAAAAATAAAAAATCTGGAGTTATTGGGAAAACAGACTCATCCATCACCCTCAAATGTTACAATATTTATGTAATATTGTAAACATCCAAGTATGCCACGTACAATTGAGGTGCTGACAGAAGTATTTTTCTTTTGTATTGGACTTTCCAGTTCAAGGGATAAAGGGAAACAATGATTAATGTAGGCAAAGAAAGATTATAAAAGGAAAGGACAGTTTCTAAAATGTAAATTTAGGATAATGTTGTTCACAAGTTGTTTTCTTAACATGGAAAAGCTACTTCTCCCTTCTACTTTATTACATTGCTCTATCTTAAGAAAGAGAATGCTGGGGGTGGGGGGAGAACAAAGTCAAACAGGAAGAGGCCAGGTACAATGTGTGATTCTCACAGGTAATCTCTGGATGCCGCCTGGGTCTGGAGTCTCCTACTTCTTAAGGCTTGGCTGGAGCTCACTTTGTAGAATTAGAATGGGAAGTGTAATGAGGAAAAAGTTATTGGGCAAGCTGGTTTGATACTCAGGCTGCCAGGTAGGGCAAGGGTGAAAAGACTTCCTCCCATCCAAGACTGGAAGCCCTACCTGATAAGTTAACATATAGGGAGAGACTAGACAAAGAGAACAGTTTTGAAAGCTATAGGTTGATCTTATTATATAAGTTATATCTTATTATATTTCTCTTATTTTATCTATTATGTTATAATATATTTTATTATATTTAAAATTAAAGCAAGCTATACATTAGAGAGCTTCAAACATAATCTGTTTTTTCTGTTCTATTGTGGATATTCAAATGTTCATTATATTTGCTGATTAAATTCAAAATAAAAATTAATCTCTGAAAAAGAAGTCAATATGCCAGTATCAAAGACTGAGATTAAAGAGTTAATACAACTAAATTCTCTAGAACAGGGCTGACAGAAATGCAGCCACCTGTGGGTTTACTAACTGTTTTAGTAAACAAAGCCGAGTTACTGCAGAGCTCTCACTAAAATGGCAAATAAGTTCATGGAATTCTAATTCCATGTTCTAGAGAAAAGCTGTCCAACTTTCTAGCTGATTACACTAATAGCTGCTAAAAGCAAAATTAAAAAAATGAATAAGCAAAGGAGAAAGAACTCAACCATGATAGTTGTAGGGATAGAGGAGATCTGGGTTCATATTCAGAGGAAGATAATGGAACTAAAAAAAGCCACTCCTTTTTCAGTGTGAAACATCAGATGATCCAAAACACACACACAAAAAAAGAGTTCTTGGAAGAGCTTGATAAGAGACTGAGAAAAAATTTGGCAAAAAAAGGCAATCAAGAAAATTGAGAAAATTCTGAAAAGAAAATCTACCAGCTAGAAATAGAGAACTTAAGGAAGAAAATAATTTCTTGAAAGAATTGGAAAAGGGGGAAGCTAATGATGTTCTAAGACACCAGGAAATCATAAAATAAAATCAAAAGAATGAAAAAAATAGAAAATAAACCACATCAGAAAAACAACTGATCTGGAGAAAAGATTGAGGAGAAATAATATAAGAATAGGGGAACTATTTGAAAAGTAAAAAGAGAAAAAAAAATCTATTGATTACTACTTGAAAGAGAGGCCAGGAGGAAAACTTCTAGAAGAAGCTAGTAGGGAGGAAGATGGGTAGTGCTGGAACCTTATTCTCATCCGGAATGGGTTAAAGAGAGAACATCAAATGTATCTAGAAGGGTTTTCTTTTAAATTTAAGAAAAAAATAAGAGGGCAAGGGGATAGAATAGGGGAAAGAGGATGAGGGAGAGACTCTGAGAGGGGTAAGTAAGTTAAAGAATAGGAGGACAAGGGAGCAAAAAGTAAAGCAGAGGAGTGTGGAGGGATAGGGTAAATAGCATGAAAAGGACAGTGAGGAAAAAATAGGAAGAACATACACAACAAGTAATTGTCGCTTAGACTACCTATAAACAGAGAGCAAAGTAAATATTTGAATTCAACAATATGTTGTTTTCAGGAAACATAAAAATGAAAGATACACACAAAGATAAAATAAAGGACTTGAATAGAATTTAGAATGTTAAAAAGCAGAAAAAAATTAGAGAAACTATACTGTGTCAGCAATATTATTCAATATTGTTTTAAACTTTTTAAAATACCTAGACAAAAATAAGATACCCAAGCATATACCTTTTAAAACAGACACAGAAACTATATGAACACAAAGATAAAACACTTTTTTTTGATAAAACACTTTTGAGAAAGGGCGCCTAGGTGGTACAGTGGATAAAGCACCAGCCCTGGAGTCAGGAGTACCTGGGTTCAAATCCGGTCTCAGACACTTAAGAATTACTTAGCTGTGTGGCCTTGGGCAAGCCACTTAACCCCATTTGCCTTGCAAAAACCTAAAAAGAAAATACTTTTTATACAAATAAACTGAGATCTAAATAACTGAAGTACTATTTATTGTTCATCAGTAACTGACAAGTTTTAAAATGACAATTTTACCTAAATAATCTATTTATTCAATATCATCTTAATTACTTAAAAAAGTTCACCGAGTTAGAAAAAATAATAACAGAGTTCATTTGAAAGAACAAAAGAAACTGGGGGAAAAATAAAAGGAAGTAGATTCAGCAGTATCAGACCTTAAAATATAATAAAAGACGAGAGCATTGTTGCAATATAAAGGATAATTTCAATTATTTTTAATTAAAATTTGCTTGCATAATTAAAATCTGTGTAGTTAAGAATAGAAGGAATGTAGAAAATTTTGGGGGGAGGTGGAACTTTCATAGACAATTAGACTCTCAGGTAGAGTGTAATTGGGTTGGAATATTGCTATGGTGTAGGACAGGATGGGCTGATTGATTTAGAAAAACAAAGAAAGACTTGGACTTTGGAAGATGCTCTCCACCTTTAGAGAAACATGATAGGAGGAAATAGGCATATCATGTGATCTTGCATATATGTGTCTGAGTATATATGAATATATAAGACTATATGTGGTCATACAGATACACATGTATATAATGTCCATATACATGTAGATATCCAAGTTTAATTGTAGCCTTATGGGAGGAGGGAAAGGGAAGGAAATAAAGTAAAAAGTACACAGCAGAGAACAAAAGAAAACCAACAGGAAAGCAAAGAAAAGCAGCTTTGAAAACAATGTAGTATTTATTATATAGGTTTTCTTGAAATGGAAATTTATTATTTTATATTGAATCTTCTCTTATTCTCTGCTGTGTATAGGGCAATGACCTTTTTTCCTTTTCTCATTTTGTATTTAATTTTAAAATAAAAAATTATATCAAGAAAAAGAGTATGTAAAAGATAATTTTACACACACACACACACACACACACACACACACACACACACATAAATTTGTGTCTAAAGTCCAACTTTAGAATTGGGAAGAAAGAAAAAGTTTACATGATAATTTTGTTGTTGTTCGTAGTAGATTTACTACTAGATAGGAGTACATATTAAGTTGTACATAGTAGATTTGCAATTTCATATACAATCTTTTTATTGCAGTATTTTATGGAAATGCTTGTTTAGTCCACAAATTAAAAATAAAATTTTAAAAATAGGATAATTGCATTTCAATATAATCAGTTTCCCTTGAAATCCTATGTGTTTTATTTGATGCATTTAAAAACCTTCTGAGAAGGGGATATGGGCTTCACCAAAGACTCCCCAAAAGGGATTCATAACATACATAAAAATTAAGAGCTCCTAGTCTAGAGGTTGTTGTCAGAGACTTCAGAGAGGTTGTTTGTAGCATTAAATCTTCCAAAAGTTGCCTAAGGGCAGCTAGGTGAAGCAGTGGTTAGTGAACTGACCTTGGAGTCAGGAGGATGGGAGTTCAAATCCAGCCCCAGACACTTACTATGTGACTCTGGGTAAGTCACTTAACCCTGATAGTCTGGCATTCATGGTCATCTCCAGTCATTCTGATTCATATCAGGCCATTGGACCCAGATGGCTACAGAGGAGAAAGTGAGACTGGTGACTTAGCACAACCTGCCCTCACTCATATCCAATTAATGTGCTTGTCATGGCATCGCCTCCCTGATGTCATAGTCTTCTTTGAGAATGAAGAACAAACATCATCATAATCTAAAAGTTGCCTTTTAGACTGAAGTAGCAAAGGTCTTTCTTGCTCAGAACAATCAAGGTTATAGTGACTGAAAACTTAACTTATTGCCCAAATATTCCCAAAGATAGAAATAGATAGGTGGAGAATCTTTTTAATGGTTATTTACTAGGAAGTCATCTCTGCTTCTTTGCACAAGTGGAATATTGTGGGCATGTAACATCAAACTGTTTCAATATTTTGATTAGTTTTGCCAAACTTTTAAAAATTCATTATTATAAAGAATGATTTAGGGGGTACAGAGTAGGGAATGTAAGTGATACATAAAAAGAGATTTTAAAAAATATAATGAGATTATTGTTAGTCCAAAAGGAAACATGCAGAGTTAATAAATAGTTCCTCTCTTTTTTCTTTTAAAATTACTTCATTAAACCTCCAGAACTCATTAGATTTTGCATGGTATCCAAACTGCAAATTTTCCAGCATCATTGAATTTAGCAAAGCTTATACTCAACTGATTGGTTCTACAAGAACTCAGGGTCAGCACTATGCCCTGATGAGGCTTTGAAGTAGTCTTCCTCCAGCTCAGGAATTTAACCTTTTCCTGATTCTGCTGCTTGGATGACCTGACTGGCTTTACCATTCATTTGGTGAGCCACCAGAAGTGGGGGACCATCAAGTTGCCTGTGCCCCGAATGCTCTCTTCCTATTTTTCATGTTTTCCGAATGCCATTACCTAAAGGAACAGGAATGATTGATGGCCATGACAAGAAGGCTAGGAAAATGTAAGTGCTCAATGAATGTCTTTGGATGTATGAAAGGTGAAAATATTGTTCATAATGACTGACTGTTTCTACACTTCCATTAAGTCAAACTAGAAAAAACAGAATTTTTATTACTGTTCATTAAGTTTGAGGAGGCTATCAGTTGGCCACCTTTGGATGTCATAATATCCTGGAATGACTTTCTGAGAGAGAGACTATAGATTTTCCTGTTGCCAAAGGTCCTTTTTAATAGTGGGATAGAATTTTATAGGTCTACCACAGGTTCAGATTTCACAATGGGTGAGTCATACTGGTTTCAAAAACAAATAAAAATGCTAGACTTGAAGGCAAGATCTACCACTTGAGTGGCTTTCTGGGAAAAGTATAAATATTGATCAGTGGTCAGGTCCAAGAGAGACTATCCCCAAACAGATTAATTGGTAGATTAGAGAATTTCTTTGTAGAGATGAAGACCTAGGCATGCCTTTCATCAGCTTTAGGGGTTAATCCCGGCTGAAAAGGACCTTCGTAGAGATCATCTAAAACATAAAATGTCTCTTCATGAGTTCAAATCTAGCCTCAGACATTTAGTAGGTATGTGACCCTAGGTAAGTCACTTAATCCTGGTGCCGAATTCCTCATCTGTAAAATGAGCTGGAGAAGGAAATGGCAAACCACTCCAGTATCCTTGCTAAGAAAATCCCAAGTGGGCACACAGTCAGACATGATTGAACAACAATATATGGAATGAGGAATAAACTGACCTTGTGACCAAAGAGCATGATTAGAACCAATGGAGGTGGAAGGTACAGGCAAAAGGATTGTGAGTCATTGGAACACTAAGTTCCTAATACTCTATTGAGAGTGGAGAGGAAAATCTTTATTCTTCTCTACACAAAATTAAACTTTATTCACCAATATGCAAATTGTCATGTGTCTACTGCTTAGGGCTACAGGATGTGCACAAAAATAAGCGGTAAAGTAGCTTCCTTCACCAGTTTTGGATGATGGTCAATGTCCATTCAGGCATGTCTTATGACTTTTCTGAAGTGTAGCTTCAAAGAGAGAGGGACCCTTTGTTCCTTTCAGTGACCATGATGTCACAGATTGGGGTCAGGGCACAGGTTGGATGGGACAAAGATGAAGGCAGCAGACAACATTGGGGAAAAAGGGCAAGGTTGTAGCCAGGATCCAAGCAAGCATATACCCCAAAACAAAACCAGGTTGATAATGATGCTGCTTTTCAGAACTTACAATCAGCCAGTTAGGTGTAATGACAAGAGGTTCAATCTGGGGAGTTGGGGCTAGATTGAGGCAAATACAGGGATGTATCCAGGACTGACAGCTATACCTTCAGTGTCTGTCCCCCCCCGCCAAAATCTGGCCTTTACAATAGCTCTGTATAGACCTTTCCCTCTCCCCTTTCTGTCCTTGATGTGTCAGCACGGTACTAGTCTAGTTCTAACTCATTCTCACCTGACTCAGCCCTGTGATTAGAACCTGGGCCTGGACATGTTCTAGTTATGGTGGTTACAATTCCATACCTACATCCATGACCATTTCTTTCAATCACTAAAAATGACCAGTTCCTATTATGATCTCTTATCGGAGACCAATTTCTTTTAGAATCTCATCCCAATGAGCTATCTTCCTTGAGTTTTTTTTCTCTCCTGCCTTCTTCAATACTGTCTACTCTGGTATGCTGCTATTTGCAGACATGAATTCAACAACATTGTAGAGACTGGCATTTATGTGATTGGAACAAACCTAATGTTTTCTTTGGCTCCTAGTTGGTACCTCACCCTCTTTGGTGAGGCAGCGAGGTGGCAAAATCTGTTGTGTGAATGGCACTGGAGTTAGGAAAACCTAGGGCAAATTCTGCAGCTGTGTGACCCCGGGTAAACCATTTAACTTCTATCTAGCTCAGTTTCTTCATCTGAAAAATGGAGACAGTAATAATTTTATCCTAGGTTGTTGCTAGGATTAAATGAAATAATGTATTTGCAGCACTTTATAAACATTAAGATACTACATAAATGCTGGCTGTTATTTTTATTTAATATTAGCACAGGTTCAGGATCGTGTTGGGTTAGACATTCATGTTCTTTCCCCATTTTTCTCTTAACAATGAGCTTTTCCAGTTGGATGAATCAGCTTTATGTTTTAACATTGTCATGAAAGAATTAGACAATTAGGACATTTAATATCAGTAGTTTTCTCCATTTGCTTTGATTAGAATCATAATGAGCCATTGGACATAAAAGGAAAAACAAGTATAGAGTCTCAGTCTTTTTTGTTCTTTGCTCCTCTTTTTTGTTTATGAAATACTAATTTTATTTGATATTTAAGTTTAGAATTTCAAAAAAGTTTCAAAAAGGAGATTTTAAAAAGTGTATTCCTCTCTCCTTTCAAGAGGTGGAAGACTTTTAAGTGTGGAATATTGCATATTTAATCAGACTAGACTGATGTATTGGTTAGTTTTCTAAACTATTTTTTCTCCTCTGTTATTATTCTTGGTTATAATGAAAGCTTCGGGATAGAGGAAGTTAGGAGGTAATATATTTCAAAGTTTTGGTAGCATTAAAGGAAGGGATACTTTTTGATAAAAAATCAAATGCTTCCTTTTGTTAGGAGTTCTCGAATTTCTGATTCCTGCTGCTTATTATTTTGACTAATAATTGGATGAGATGGACAACTTTTGGATGCTGGAAAAGGACCGTTCAGTATTACCTGCCTTAACTGGTTGAGTTTTGTTTTTGTTGTTGGTTGTGATTTATCACTAATCAGAAGATTGGTGTTTGCTTTGCTATAAGCGCTTTGAAACATGTTGATAATAGTTTATAACAATAGAAATAGCAAATAATACACCAGAAGGTTTGTATGTGTGTGTGTGTGTGTTGTGTGTGCGTATCAGTTGGCTTGAACCTGATGAACTTGTGATGTAGCAAGGTGGACTGTAGACATGATCATTCCCATTTTACAAAATTTTCACTGTGCAAGCAAAGAGGCAAGTTTAGATTTGACATTGGAAAAAGTTTCCTGACAATCAGAGCTGCCCAAAAATGGAATGGACTTCTTTTCCAACTTTCCATTTCTCTGATTCTGGGTTTGAAAGATCTGCTTGATTCTTGGCTATTGGAGAAAGTGTTTTGTAAGTCCTCATAGATGTCTGTCTATCAAGAAGCAGCCTGGTCTGGTGGCTTTGGAATCAGAAGACTTACACTTATTGTGTGGCAATGGGCAAATCACATCAGTGACATTAATGCCCTAGGTAACTCTAGGATAACATGAGAACGTGAGGCAATTGGGTGGCATAGAAGATAAGGCTTTCAACCTGGAGACAGGAAGGCTGAGTTTGAATACTGCTTCAGACACTTACTAGTTGTGTGATAATTGTTGAGTCTCTTAACCTCTTTCTACCTCAGTTTCCTTCACTGTAAAATAGGGATAATAACAGTATATACCTCCCAGGATTGTGGTGAGAATCAAATAAAATAATATTTGTAGAGCACTTGGTACAGTTGTACTGAATTCAGGTCCTTAAGAAATGATTTGTTTCCTTCCTCCTATTTTTCTTTCTTTCCTTCCATTCTCCTTTCCTTCCTTCTATCCTCTTTTCATTTTTTCCTTTTTTCCTTCTTTCATTTATTCCCTTTCCTTCTTTTCTTTCTTGCTTTCTTCCTTCTTTGCTCCCTACTTTTCTTCCTTCCCCTTTTTCTACCTCCTTTCCTTCCTTCATTTCCTCCTTTTCCCCTTCCTTGCTTTCTTTCTTCCTCGTTTCCTTTCTTCATTCCTCCTTTCCATCCTCCTTTCATTCCTTTTTTCTTCTTTCATTCCTTCACTCTTTCCATCCTTTCTTCCTTCTCTCCTCCCTACTTTCTTTCCTTCTTCCTTCCTTCCTTCCTTCGTTCCTCCACTATTTCCTTCTTTACTTTCTTCATTCCGCCTTACTTTCTTTTCTTCAATCTTTCTTTCTTTCTTCCTTCCTTCCTTCCTTCTTCCTTTCTTTTTTCTTCCTTCCTTCCTTTCATTCTTCATTCTTTCCTTCCTTCCTATACCAAGGAAATTACAAGTACAAACTAAAAGAAAATCCATAATAAAAATATATTTCATTGGTTCTTGTCCTTTGTTATCGAAGAAGACCAAAATGACATCACTGTTTGAGACAAATTACTCTACCACAGGTGGGCACAAATAGTCCAGGTAAACACTTGGGGTGGGTACTCTAAACTTACAGATGTTGCATTTCCTTTGAGATGCTTCAATTCTGCCTTCCTCACAGAGGGCATCACTGATGAGAGCATGCCATCCTGGGCAGTCCTGTGCCAGTATCTCCCAAACTGTATAGTCAGTTCTAAAGTTCTTCAATGAAACCTTCATAGTTCCTTAGTATTGCCTTTTCTGACACCCTTGGGAGTGCTTGCCCTATTGTGAGTTCTCCAAAAAACAGTTTTTTGGCAATATATGTCTGGTATTCTAACAATGCGTCCAGCCCATCTTAGTTGTACTCTTTGTAGTAATATTGGAATGCTACTAGGCAGGTTAGCTCAAGAAAGGACCTCAGTGTCTGGCATCTTCTCCTGCCAGGTGATCTTCAGAATCTTCCTAAGACAATTTAAATGGAAGCTATTCAGTTTCCTGACATGGCGCTGGTGGACTGTCCAGGTTTCACAGGCATGTGGCAATGAGGTCAACACAATGACTCTGTAGACCTTCAGTTTGGTGTCAGTTTAATAGCTCTTCTCTCCCACACTTTCTTTTGGAGTCTCCCAAATACTGAGCTAGCTCTGGCAATGAGAGTGTCAACTTCATTGTCAATGTGTACCTCCAAGGTAAGTGAACTTGTCCACAGTACTCAAAACTTCTCTATTTGCTGTAATAGATGGTTCTACATATGGATGGTGTGGTGCTGGTTGATGGATCCCCCTGGTTTCTTGGTGTTATTTGTTAGGCCAAAATGAGTACAAACAGCAGAGAATAGATCCATACACTGTTGCATCTCAGCTTCAGAGGCTGCATTGAGGGCACAATCATCTGCAAACAAAAGTTCCTGCACCAACACTCCCTCCACTTTGGTCTTGGCTTGTAGCCTTTTCAAGTTGAAGAATTTGCCATCAAAGCAGTAGCTGATCTTGAGACCGTGTTTGTCCTCATTGAAGGTGTTTGATAACATGGCTGAAAACATTATGATAAAATGTATGAGAGTAAGGACTCATCCTTGTTTTACTCCACTGATGTCTGTAATATCACACACACACACACACACACACACACACACACACACACACACACCACCTGCCATCTACCTCACATGCAAGGATCTAATAACATTGTAAGTATGTGGTATAAAATGAAAACACACATGTGAGTAAAAACATTATAAGATGTGTGTAAATACAAAAATTGTTGTGTAGGTATACCAATACACAAGGAGAGTCAACAACTAAAATTAGTTTGGGGTCTTTGGGTTTTTTTTTGGAGAGGAAGGGGTGGCAACAGCAACAGGATTGGCTTGTGATTTTATTGGTGGAGGAATCTCCCAATGTAGAAATTTTCTCTACCTACACAAAGTAGCACTTGCTTTTCCAGTTATAGTTTAGAGAATGGCCTTGAGCCCTGAAAGATTAAATTCCTCCCCCAGGATAAGTGACAAGCCATGACCTCAGGTCTTTTGTGACTATCCACCACCAGTTCTCTATCCATGATATTTCTCCAAATTAATAAATAATAAAAACTAATTTTATATAGTGTTTCAAAGTCCAAGTATCATAGCCCCTGTTTTACAGATGATGAACCTGAGCCTTAGAGAGAAGCTATGTCAGGTTCCTACAACTAGTAATTATCAGAAACAGGATATGAACTCAGGTTTCTGGATCCCAAGAGCAGGATTCTTTCTACCTTCTCACACTGCCTTTCATTTAACCATGTGGTTAAAATAGTGTGTTTCAAGAATATGAACATCCACGATGCTATCTGTTTGATTCTGAAAGAGTAGAGAGTTACATATTTAAAACCAGCAGTGAGGGTATGTTATAGTGTGGTATTTTAGGCAAATATTGTTCCTGGAAATGAAAATTCCTTTTTGCTTTTTGTAATGTGATGACAGAATGACTGCTGCCTCATCAATAGTGGAACAATATTATATAAGACATTTAGTTTTCAGTTGGTTTATCTGGAAGCACGTCTTGGTGTTTGGTCTAAGTTATTTAATAACTGATTGAAGGTTATTCCCCTTGTGTATGGTCATCATTGATCATTTGGCTCATCCCTTGCCTTGAATCAGGAGAAAAGGAATATTATGTGACAAAAGGTTGGAGCCTTCCCATGCAAGAGAAGATGAGACATGACTGGTTTTCATCTATTAAATTATTTAATTCAATAAGATTTTTTTCTTTCCTTATTTTTCAGAATTTGATATTTTTCTTCCACTTGAAAGTAACATCACAGTTTTTATAAAGCGTGGGACAGAAACTCTGCCAACAAATTTCTGCAACATTATTTTCCAAAAAAGACGACAATATACGTTGGTCATCAAACCTGGTGAAAGAGCCATTTTTAGTTTTGATTGCCCTGAACCACAAAAGTATTATGTTCTGGAAGTCCTGAAGAATATTGGTAAAAAAAATATTTATAAATGTATTTTAAAGTTTCTGCATCTCCTTACTAACTTTTTCATATTGTGGTCCTAAATAAGAGTTGTTAATAACTTTATGTCCACAGGCTAAGTTTCAGTCTGTGAGTAGATTTCAGGGGGTTCATGAACTTAGTAGAGAAAAGAAATATACATAGTTTTGTCTTTATTAACTTTTGGATTCCTTTATAGTCCTCTAGATTTTACTTTTTGTCCTTAAAAAGTAAAAATAAAAAATAAAAATAATCAGAGGGGGCAACTGGATGGCGCTGTGGATAGAGCACCGCACCAGCCCTGGAGTCAGGAGGACCTGAGTTCAAATTTGACTCAGACACTTAATAATTACCTAGCTGTGTGACCTTGGGCAAGTCACTTAACCCCATTGCCTTGCAACCTCCCCCCCAAAAAAACAAAAATAAATAAATTTTAAAAAAGTAATCAGAGAAGGGACCATACTCTTCACCAGACTTCTACAAAGGTTCACAACACAAAAACAAATCAAGAATCCCTGATCTAGACCTTAGATTAAGAGGAATTCCCATGGGCCTTGCTGAGGATGGTCAATAGTGGTCTTGGTGACATGTCATATGAATCATGCTACATGTATAGTTTATGTGAGGGATTCAAGGTAGGCCGGAGAAAAGAATCAGGAGAATTATAGAAAAATTTAATTGATTTAGCAAATATTTAAAACTCTTCCTCCCTCCTAACTTTCCTATGACTGCCAAGAATAACACCATCTTACCAGATCCCCAGGCTTACAGCCTAGAGTCCCCCTGGACTCCTCCCTCTTTCTCACCTGCCATATTCAACATTTTGTTCAGGCCTGTTGATCTCACCTTTGAAGCATTTCTTGAATATGTCCTCTTCTCTTCCCTGCCACCACTTCCACCCTGGTGCAGAACCACATCATCAAATACCTAGACTACTTCAATAGTTACTGCCTACCTCAAGTCTCTCCCCACTCCAACCCCTCTTCCATTCATCTCTAAGTGATTTTCCTAAAACACAGGTCTGTCTGTCCTTCCTCTACTCAATAAACTCCTCATTTTCATTTACCTCCAGGATCAAATGCAAAATCCTCTGCCTGGTATTCAAAGGGCTTTATGACCTAGCTCCTTCCTACCTTTCCAGTCTTCTTGTACTTCTTATACTTTACTCCTCACCCCACATTTTTCAATCCAGTGGCACTGGTCTCCCTGAATAAGACATTCCATCTCTTAATTCCAGGCATTTTCGCTGCCCACCTCCCCCATTTCTGGAATGTTCTCCTTTTCTCTGCATACTGCCTTCCCTGACTTTAAATCCCATCTAAAATCTCATCAACTAATATCAACTAATATTTTCTATTTATCTTATATATAATTTCTTAATGATAGGTCCAGATATCTTTGTATCTAAGCATTTAGGATAACGCCTTCCCCAAAATACTTATTAGTTTGTTGAGCTGAATGTTAAAATCACTAGATGAGACTCAGAAGATAGCCAGCTGGCACCCATCTGGAAGTATGAATAGGTCCTCCATCATAGTGACATGAGCCTGGGGGACTTCTTTTTGTAGTTGGATTGATTGGACCCAATCCTCAGATTTAGAGTTCTTGTAAGTGACTTAAGGGCATCATGCAAAAGGAAGAGGTGGTTTGAAATAAATATCTGTGTTTCCCTGAGCTCATGGATCATGAGAGCCTCTGAGATTATTTCCTACATGCTCTGTCTATGTCTTTATATATGTTGTTACATACATGTCTCTCCCATTGGAAAGTACTCCTTGAGGTCAGGGACTATTTTGACCTTCCTTTGTATCCCCAGTGACTGGTGTATAGCAAGATTTAATAAATTGTTGTTGATTTATTGTTAGCATCTTTGAAGAATAACATCAATGTTATTTCAACCATATTAGCCACTTAGAAGTCTATTTGCTGGGTGGCTAGATGGCACAGTGGATAGAGCACCATCCTTGAAGTCAGAAGGACTCGAGTTCAAAGTCGGCCTCAGATGTTTTAATACTTACTTAGCTGTGTGACCTTGGGCAAGTCACTTAACCCCACTGCCTTGCAATAAAATAAAATAAAGACCTATTTTTGGATAGTAAAATTTGTTTGTGACACTTTGGCATGCAACCAATAAGGATTTGCTGAATATGACATAGAATCATCCACGTATTCTTGTTTTATATTTTTGTTGCATCAGAAGTCTTTAATATTGCTTTAATTGATGTTGGGTTTTTCTCTTTTCTTTAGTCCCTCTCCTAACACTTTGGTTCTTAGTTAAAAAAGATTCAAGATAGAAAGCACAATAAAGCATGTCATGAGTTGTTAACTTTTATAACCTCTAACTGCAGTAGTAATAAAATAGCAGAAACAAAGAATGAAGAGCATCAAGACAGCTGGCTCTTCTTTTCATCCATCATGATGACTCCACATGGAACCAGATGACTTAGGAATTTCTGGTTGCTCACAAATGGGCCTGACAAAGTCTTCTAAAAATTAAAGAATCTAACAGCTTAGAGAGGCAAGCATGGTGCAATGGAAAGGATGTTGAATTTGAAGTCTGAGGTCCTGGATTAGAATCCCAGTTCTACCATTATTACCTATAGGTAATTGACCCATATTATTGACCCTCTGTGGATATGATTAAAGTCATGCAAGTCACTAAATCTCTGGGCCTCAGTTCCTCTTGTATGAAATGAGTGACTGTTAAAAGTCCTTCTATCTCTAAATCTAGGATACCATGATATTCCAAAACCATGCCTGCCTCATGGAAGATGAAGGCATATTAACCAACCAAGGTCCAGTAATTTCATATAGGAAACACTGTGCTGGGAGTGGGAAGGGAGGAAGAGATAAGCAGAAAGATGAGAAGCAGTGAATCCAGTCACTGTTGCCACATCAATCAGATATGTTTATCTTGTTGATAAGGTATATGTCCTTTTGGAGAGGTACCACTCCAGCCTTCGAGATTACCTGCCCTAAATAGGACGTTCATCTGGGATGTGAAAGCTAGCCCAAAAACTGGCCTTGAACTGCAGTTTTTCAACCCTCGGCTGAGACAAATTCATCCGAATCACACTTGCCCGGACTTGGTTACCTATCATATCAGTGGCTCTATTGAGAAGACAGCTGTCAACATTGGAACCTTTTGTAGCAATGGCACAGTCTCCCGAATCAAGATGCAAGGACGAGTCAGTTTGACCTTATACTTACCGTGGAATGAAAATAGAAACTTTTCTGGTTTTAATATTACAAATCGGTCTTCTATAAAACGTAAGCATGTTATTAAATTGTTTTTGTCTTATTGTGAGATTATCATTATGATATTGCTTATTTTGGGAAAATGCTATATCAATGCTATTTTTTCTTCAGTTTTGGTTACCACTTTTTTCTTTATACATTTGTTTTAATTAAATGAAGATCTGCAATCTTACATATTTGTAGTCATATCCAACTTTTTGTGACTCTATTTATGGTTTTCTTGACAAAGACACTGCCGTGTTATTCTCCAACTCATTTTACAGATGAAGAAACTGAAGCAAACAGCATTAAGTGACTTGTCCAGGGTCACACAGCTAGTAAGTGCCTGCAGCCAGACTTGAACTCAGGAAGTCTTCCTGACTCCAGATCATCTAGCTAGTCCTTAATCCATATAGATCAAGCAATTAACAAGATGAACTAGGGAACTGAGAAAGTGAATGGACCTCGTAGAAGTCACTGAGGTTTGTTGGGATGAGAAACGTAAGTGAATCATGAAGATGAGCCGAACCTTAGGAAAGAGACAGCTTAGGAGAGCTCTAATTTTTGTCTTTCAAGTATTTCAAAAGCTGTCACGTGAAAAAGATTTTAGTTTTATTCCACTTGGCCCAAGAGGCAGAACCAAGACTGGTAGAATGGAAATAGAGAGTCAGACCCAGAGTCAGGAAAACCTGAGTTCAAATCCAGCCTCAGACTCTCACTAGTTGTGTGGGCCCTGGACAAATGACTGGCAAGTCACTTAACCATTTGCATTAATCCACCAGAGAAGGAAATGGCAAATTTCAGTGTCTTTGCCAAGAAAAAGAGTTGGATACAACTGAATGACTGATCAACAAAATTAAGGTTTGGTATTAGGGGAAAATCTTGTGACAATTGATGCTATCCAAAGCAGCATGGGCTGCCAGGGGAGGCTCCTTTTCAGTGGAGTTCTTCAAGGAAAGGCTAGATGATCACTTGCTGACTTTGCTTGTTATAAGATCATTTGTCAGGTATGTTCTCCAGGGGATTTTTGTTTGAATGTAGGTTGTACTAGATCAGTAGTGTCAAATTCAGTTAGAAATAAGGACTATAATTCCAATATGAGCATCCTGGGGGCTACAGATTGACTTAGTTTTCAAATGTAATATCATCACTATTTTATTTGTCTTGTTAAATATTTCCCAATTAAATGTTAATTTGTTTTGGGCCACACTCAGGAGCATTGTGGGTAGCATGCAGTGTATAGACTATATGTCAAATGCCTCTGGGCTTGATGGTCCCTTTTCAATTCCGAAATTTCTGGGTATTGTTTGCTTTCTTTACCCTTTATTTTTATCCTATCCAGTTCTTTATATTTCCTTTCTCTTAATTTTCATTTTTTTCTAATCAAGTTTCTCTCCCTTTAGCAGAACATACCATTATCAAATATGCTAGTTATCATTTGAAAGATACCGGGATATTAAACTCACATTGCCAGATTTTCAGCTCCATAACCATGAATGATTGGAAGGGGGGTGGTATGTTCTCATGGCCTCTTGATGCATTTTGATTTGCTCCACCCAACAGGACTCTGCATCATTGAATCTGTGTTTGAAGGAGAGGGTTCAGCAACCCTAATGTCGGCCAACTACCCCAAGGGATTCCCAGAAGACGAGCTCATGTCATGGCAATTTGTCATCCCCCCTCACCTCCGAGCCAGTGTATCTTTTCTCCAGTACAACCTCTCCAACTGTGAGAAGAAGGAGGAAAGGGTCGAGTACTATATCCCAGGATCACTCACTAACCCAGAGGTGTTTCAACTTGGAGATGAGCAGCCGGGTAACATGGCTGGAAATTTCAACCTTTCCTTGCAAGGCTGTGATCAGGATTCCCAAAATCCAGGGATCCTCCGACTGCTTTTTCAAGTTTTGGTTCAGCATCCTAAAAATGAAGGCAGTAAGTAAAACTCAATTCACTGATTTCTTTCTCATCCTTCTCTAAGTCTCTTGCTCAACTAGGGATGATGTATAGGAAATACATTTACCTGGCTTATCTCACTGTATCATGAGACTGAGATGACGCAGAAGCGTAGTTGTACTTCCGCCTTCCCCATAGTGGCCATTCCAAGCTCTCTTGGACTCTGACCCCTTCAGGGTTCAGAAAGTAGGTTGCTAGAGATATGCACAGTTCCTTGCCAGAAGCTATTGTAGATCCAGTTTTGCTGCAAGTAAGCCAGTTGGCCTCAGAGGGAGAAGTCCAGGACTGGGTAATGGAAACTGCTTTGAGAGGTTCTGAATTTATCATCATCTTCCTCCTCTCTGAAATGAGGGGGTCAGAAAGATGATTTTTAGGACCTCTTCCAGTTCTAATCATCTCCAAGTTCTGCTAGGGTACTTGCTTCAAGATTCCAGGAAAATTAGCTTATATAGATTTAGTTTCTTTAGTTCTGAGAGGGTAATTGGGTCAACCCTTTATATCTGCATTTGGCATAGTGAGATGGAAGGTGCTAAATCAATTCAAGGAGCAAGTCACAGGACTGAAAAAGTGTCTGAGGGGTCCATTATGTTGACCAGCCTTATAAATAATAACCACTTGTCCAGGGTGATTGGTCCTGGATGCTGGATCGTTGAAGAATGATGAGACTATTTATTTTACTTCTGGTGTATTTCCTTGGAGGCAAAAGAGCAAGTTTTAAAATATACACATGGAATGGTGGGCTGGCTTTTTTTTCAAGACCAGGCCTGTGTCCAATGAGAATGTGGAAACCACATGTCTATCTGCACAACTCATCTTAACCAGAGACCATAATTTCTGTGGTTCCTTGGATCCCAAGGGAGAAGTATTTGTTCCAGTACTTTGAATCTTAAGAATTTGATGGGTCTTCAAACTCTAAGAAATTCATGTAGCTACGGGGGAACTTGTGATTATTTCAGCAAACATCTTAAGAAATGGAACCAGAGGTAGCCAGGTGGTACAGTGGGATAGAGCACCAGCCCTGGAGTCATGAGGATCTGAGTTCAAATTTGATCTCAGACACTTAATAATTACCTAGCTATGTGACCTTGGGCAAGTCACACAACCCCCTTAACTTGTAAACCCCCCCCAAAAAAGAAAGAAATGGAACCTCATTTTCTTTGGTGTCTTGACTGAATTTGTGCCAGTAATAGGTTAGCAGAAGACATTCTCCCCCTCTAAGTATTCCTCTCAGGCTTGAATTTTTTTAGTTGGTCACATACAGATTTTCACTATTCTATTCTGTGTTGACAGTTCTGTAAACAAAATGCTAAATTGAAAACAGATGTGAAAAGGTCTGAGGGAGGAGATGAACTTAGAATTTTGATTTGTTTATCATAGTTATGATGAAACTCTCCTGAAAAGGTCTTCCAAGTTTCTCTCCAACCCCTAAAATCTTTAAACCTATAATTTATGTCCGTTTTAGACACATTCCTAAATAGGATATTTATCTTTTTCTTGGTCTGGATCTAGGCTCTCAGTATGAGGAACTCCCTAATGTGCGTAGGTACCTCCTCTTCAACTTAAGAGTCTTTGAGAAAAGCCTAGGAGCACTGGAATGTTAGGATACCTAGCCAGTATGTGTCCAATTTGAACTCAGGTCTTCCTAGCTCCAAGGTTGTCTCTCAGTGCTGAGCTGTGTGGCTTCTCTGGGCTGTAGCTTATATCAAATGTAGGCTTCATTTTGATCCAAACATGAAAGAAAAATGAACTTTAGGGGTCATTTAATTAACAAAGAATTCTGCTTATAGCTAGGTGGATAGCCTCTGGACCTACAGCCAGGAAGATCCTAGTGCAAATCCAGCCTCAGACTGGTTGAGTGACCCTGGGCAAATCGTTTAACCTGTTTGCCTTAGCTTTCTCTGGTGTAAAATGGGGCTAATAACACCTGCCTCACAGAATAGTTTTGTTACATGAGAAAATCTAAGGCAACAGTAGTTTCTTAAGAAATGCTTGTTTGGCTTTTGCCTTCCACCATCAAGGGGTAAGAGATAGTTTTTATTCTGAGAGATTTTTTTCTATGGCTCTAACAGAGAAACCAAGGTTCTTAACATGTTTAAAGGCATGGATTCTTTGGCAATGTCTAATGAAACTGTTAGACAAATGTTTTAAAATGTATAAAATGCTTAGGATTAGAAAAGAAACCAACCCAATTATAATAGTATTGTTCAGTTTTTTCAGTTATGGTTGCCTCTGTGACCCCCTTTGAGGATTTCTTTTTTGGTTCACCATTTTCTTCTCCAGCTCATTTTACAGATGAGGAAATTGAGACAAATAGGGTGAAGCGACTTGATCAGAGTCAAATAGTTAGTATTGAACTTAAGCCTTCCTGACTCTAGGTCTGGTGTTCTAATTACCATGCCTACTGCCTATATTGAAATACAGCTATCTAATTCTTTTTTAAGCTCATAGATCCTAGGAAAAGAATCTCTGAGATAGACATATTGAAAACTCTATTTTCTAAGAATTCTCACCTCAATTCTTCTTTCCCGGGCTATACTGTATCCCTCAGAACTGCCCTGTCTCCCATTCCAGACTGAAAGAACAACCCAAAAAAATGCAATCCTGTGTGAATCAGCAAACATTTATTAAGCTTCTTCTGGGTGCTGGGAAGGATACAAAATTTAGATAAGACATAGATCCTATGCTAAAGGAGCTTACAGTCTGGTAAGGAGATGAGATTTTCCTAGGTAACTATAATACTCAGGATTTAGGTTATAAGGGGGAAAGGAGGAGCCATGAGAGGGCAGTCATTGGCAGCCCAACTGAGCAGGGGAGACTTCTGGCAGGAATGCAATGGAGTGTGATATTTAATAGCTTAACAGATCAGTGTTCAACAGGTAAACATAGGGAGGCATAAAGGAAAAGTGCAGGGGCAGGTTTGGAAGACAACTTGAGAAGTATGTGCCTGGAAAGGAGGTCTCCAATGAGATCTATGCAAAACACATTGTAAATCTCAAAATGCTAGCTGCTATTTGTTACTACAACTACCACCATCACCAATATTACTACCACCACTAGCACCAGCAGCACCAATACCAGCACCACTACCACTACCACTACACTACAACAAAAACAACTACTACCACTACTATCATCACCACTACCACTACTACTATTATTACTGCTATTACTACTACTACTACTACTACTACTACTACTACTACTACTACTACTACTACTACTACTACTACTACTACTACTCTTAGGGATCCAAGTGGTATGGATTAGTGGTATCAAACTCAAATAGAAACAGGAATCACTAAAAATACATAAAGATCCCTGCAGGCTGCCTGTTGGCTTAGAAAATCACATATTAACATTATGATATTTTTATTTATTTTGTTAACAAAATTTCAATTACATTTTACTCTGGTTCTGTCCCACTGGAAAGTGTTATGTCCAAATGTGTGACCCTTCTAGTGTAAAGAATAAAGCACATGGCTTGGAGTCGAGAGCACCCAATCAATTCCCAAATAAATTACTTACTAGCTGAATGCTAGTCATTACAATGTTACTGACTTCCAATATGGATCAGGTTCTCTTTAGGGAATGCCAAAATGCACAAAATGGCCATTAGGCCATCCTACTACCTGGTGTATGGCAGACTCCATGGTAGAGGGCCTTGAATATCATTTAAAGGAGACTCATCTGTCATTTTCTTCCCCTTCTCTTATGACTGAGATTGAAGAATAAAAGGGATGTAATACTTTGTATTGGCATAACTCCTTAGAACTCTATGTTTTCTCATTCATTATCTCATTTATTTCTCATAAGGACCCCATGAGTGAGGTAGAGTGAGTATTGTCCTTATTTTATTGGCCCAGAGAGACCAAGTGAAGTGACTTGCCAAAGGTCTTGCAACTGAAATCCAGGTTTCCTTCTTTCCATTAGAATATACCAAGGCAGCTAGGTGGAACAGTAGATAGAGCACCTGTCCTGGAGTCAGGAGGACCTGAGTTCAAATGTAGCCTCGGTCACTTAATAATTACCTAGTTGATCTTGGGCAGGTCACTTAATCTCATTGCCTTGCAAAAAAAAAAACCAACAACAAAAAATAAAACAAAACAAAAGAACATATCAACTCCAGGCTAATCCAAGTGAAAATGTTGGAGCAGGATCTCAGATGTCTGAATGTTGGACCTCACTGACGGATCCAGCAGCTAGTAGGTACCCATTGTGTGTGACAGGGACTGCACTAGCTAATGTGTTCCCTTGAGTTTGGTCTTTTAGGACATTTCCTCCTCAGTGGAGGTAATTATTAAAAAAAATTGTATAGAAACATTTTTCTATTTGTGGTAGATGAAAGATGAAATGATTGAGGAAGCACAGTTTCAAGCTTCGGAGCATACCAATTTATTAAGCAATATTGCCAATTGCCTAACAAATTGGGACCAGTTGCCTTCCTCAGCTTTGGTACTGGACCCTGAAGACAAGGGGAGACAGATTTTTAAAACACTAAAAACAACTAATAAAATAAAGCCAATTAATTAAAGTGAAACAATTAACCAGGATATATTAGGTAATCTGATTTCTAACTGGAGGTAAGAGAAGGCACTTTCCAAGTTGGAAGGGGGAGAACAAATAAATGCAATTCCCTAAAATCAGGAAAAAAAAGCGATGTCACCCTTCCCCCAAGTGACTATGAACAATCAAAGGAGCATAAAAATAATAACTGGGGGGCAGCTAGGTGGTGTAGTGGATAAAGCACCAGCCCTGGAGTCAGGAGTACCTGGGTTCAAATCCAGTCTCTGACACTTAATAATTACCCAGCTGTGTGGCCTTGGGCAAGCCATTTAACACCATTTGCCTTGCAAAAACCTAAAAAAAACCCCAATAACTGATAGATCTGTACAGCGTCAGGTAAGACATGTTGGGTTGCTAAGTCAGTCTTAGGATCTGACAGTTTCTAGGCAACATAACCTAGATCCTTAAACAGGTTGAGGTGCTTCCCAGTCATGCATAGATTCAAACAATACAATAGGGTTTCTTTCCCCATTTCCTATAATAGAATAAAGTTTTCTCACATGACAGAAGTTGGGCAAATCCCATAATTCAATAGAAGGGAAGTGAGCTAGTTCCAGAACTGAATTACAAAATGGAGTCAATGTGGTTCATTCAGTTCTCATAATTTACCACTTCCTTAATCTCCTCAATTCCCACAAGTTTTCCTGGAAAATATATGATAGTTCTGAACCAAGTGAGCATAAACACTGTTGAGAAATTCCCATTCTGTGTTTTAGGATGAGTAATGTGTAATTTGCCTGGAGCTCTTGGAAATAGGGAGTAAGTCAGCTATGAACCTGTGGGTGACGGTTGTCTCCTGAAGCTGTCCAAAGTGTGCTTGGGTAATGTTAAGCCCAGCACCCCACCTTTGAAAACAAGTCAGATGGTTGTTAAATATCCCAAAATGCATTTTGCTCCATTGAAAGCCACCTTGGATATCTTTGCTTCATATCTGGGGACTTTGAGACAATCCCAGAACAATCACTTTTGTCACTGCTGAGCTTTATGCCCCTCTCGTTGCACCATAGAAGCATTTCAGTTCCACATTGACCTAATTCTTCCACCCCTCCACCCTTGTGTAATGCAACTTCAAAACTGTTCAGAAGGTCTTGCCTTCTGATGTAATTATCTTATTATGTAATTAGCTCTGAGAGCTCAGAGGTGGCTTGGACTTTTATAATCTATGCCTTAATATTTTATTCTTTAGAAAAAAGAGTGTTCTAAAACATCCTCCCCCTGAGGCAGTATGCCATAATAGAGAGAACTGGATTTGAAGACTGGCAACCTGGGTTCAAACCTTGCCTCTGACACAAAGCAACTATGTGAAATTGCTCTCCCCCTTATCAGCATGTATTTCATCTCTCAGTGTCCCAGGCAACCTCTCTAAGACTATAAGTTATAGATGAGTTGATGATCTGTATCGGTAGAGGGGGTTTCAATACTAGAAATTCTCCATATTGATGAAATAACAGGCCCAACTCTCCTTTGCCTATACTTTAAACTGGAGGCTTTATATTTATAGAGGGCTAGCACCTTACATCTATCTTCTCATTTGAACCCGGCATCAACTTAGGGCTGTAGAGGACATTATTAACCATGTTTTATAGATAAGGACTCTGAGGTTGAGAAAAGTTAAATGTCTCTCTAAGGGTCACATAGCTAGGAAGTATCAGCGGACAGATTTTAACTCAAATCCTCCTGACCCTGGTGGAGTTCATCTGTACATTCTAAAAGACCTTCAACTTCTAAGGAAGGCTGGGTTGTTTTCATACTGTTATGGATCCATAATGTCATTGATACAGGTCTTCATCCTCTCAAAGCACATCTCTGCTCATCCATGCCCTCCTAATCCATTCTACTCCTATCCTTGTTCTCCATCCCCAGAGGACCTAGCCAATGTGCTGGAGCATTAGTGTGCTTCTCAAACTATCTGTCTTTGCTCTTCTTACTCCTCATGTAGTGGAGTGGCCTTTTCTAATCACAATTTTTCCTCAAAAAAAATCCCTTCTACTTTTTGCCCTTGGGTCATCATTGTATATATTTTATATGCCCATGAGTGTCTTTCCATTGCTCATTTAGTCCCCTGTAACTTTAGCTTCTCAAGAATTGTTGGCTAGGTAGCACAATGGATAGATTACTGGACCTGAAGTCAAAAAGACCTGTTCAAATCCCACCTCAGCCAAATGTTGGGTGACTGTAGGCAAATAAGTTTTAATCTATTTAAGCCTCAACTTCATCATCTGGAAAACAGGGATAATATTTGTACCCACCTCCCTAAGTCATTAAGAGGAGAAAATGAGAATATTTGCAAAGTGATTTTACAATCTGTTAAGCACTATATGGATATTATTTTTGTTATTGCTATTTCAAGGTTCTCCTCATTCTGCTCACTTCACTTTGTACAAGTGATGTTTTTACCCTTTTTCATCATCTCTTCATGGTATAGACCCAGTAGTGGTATTGCTAGATTAAAGGGTATGCACATTTTTGTTTGCTCACTTCACTTTGCATCAATTTATGTGTCTTTCCAGGTTTTTCTGAAATCACCTTGCTTGTCATTTATCACTGAACAATTGTGTTCCATCACCATCATATACCATAGCTTGTTCAGCCATTCCTCAATGGATAGGGATCCATTCCATTTCCAATTCTTAGCTACCACAAAAAGTTGCTATAAATATTTTTGTGCAAGTAGGTTCCTTTCCCTTTTTAACAAAAGAATTCAGATACAGAAAACTAGCAGTGGTATTTAGCTACTCTGAGCAATACAATTATCTAAGATAATCCCAAAGGACTCATGATGAAACTTATTATCTGCCTCCAAAGAAAGAAGTAATATTGTCTGAATGCGGAGTGAAACATTATTTTTCACTTTCTTTTTTTTGTCTGAGTCTTCTTGTATAAAATGAATATTATGAAAATGTTATGATTGTACATGTATAAACTATAATAAGACTGCTTAACCATCTAAGGAAGGGATAGAATGTGGAACCCAAACTTTTAAAAAGAAACATGTTAAAAATTGTTTTAATATGCATTGGGGGGAGCAAAATAGTATTAAAAATAGATTTTCAATAGGGAGAACATTTCCTATGAGCATCGATCCAGGATTAGAAAATGCTTTAGAAACCATCTAGTCTTATTTGGCACCCTTATATTATAAATGGTGAAACTGAGGCCCTGAGAGGTTAAGTGAGTCATCCAGGGTCAAACAGAAAGAATTCAAGCAGAACCAGGATTCAGACTGGGTCCCATGACTTGACTTATTCAGCTGGAATGTTCAGTGCCATTTCTCCTATTCCATACTGGGGTTTTTCCATGGAAAGGAAGTGTGGAGAAGTAGGTTGGAACATCAGAAGCAATGCACAGTGGTTAATATAATCTATCACAGTTTGTCCTTTGTGATCAACTGTTCTGTTCAAAGGCCAACCTCTTACCCATTGGTACTGTCTGCAGACTGGCCTTCCAACTGTATGTCATAGTCTCAACTAAAGGCAATTTTTAGCTGTTTTTTTTTTTCTTTTGGGGTTTTTTGGACAGTTTCTTCAGTGACAAAGCTTCTCATTGAGGAGGCCTGGCAGAGCCTAATACATGTGGAGCTTGATGCAGTCATTCACAAACACAAGCATCTGGAAGGCCTTACCTCCTGTAGGAAATCCCTGGGCAGGACATGCTTTGTGAGGAGAGTAGAAACCTTTAGTGAGCATTCATCTTTCTCTTTCCTGCCTTGCTCCACATTAACAATCAGAAGGCTATGGAATAATCATCTCTGTGGTCAAATTTATTAAGTGATCTCCTCTGATCTTAACAATTACATGAGACACAAAGTAGAAACAGCATGTTGTAGTGGTTAGCATTCTGGGCTTGGAGTCAGGAAGATATAGGCTCTGATCTACCTCAGAAATATACTATGTGTCTTTGGGATAGTTTTCTTTGTAAAATGAGGTGATTGGATTAGATGGTTGCTATGATCCCTTCAGCCCTAAGTCCTTGTGTGTGTAAGATGGGGGTACATCACCACCTTATATTTAATTATATTTTATTACATTTCATAATTGAAAATAAAACAACTTTTATTAAGTATGTTGCATGAATAATTATTATTCATGATAATAATTTATTATCTCACTTTATTCTTACAACCCTGAAAATTAGGTACAATTATCATCACCCCCATTTTACAGATTAAAAAACTCTAACAATTTAAAGTTAAGTGACTTGTCCAGGGTCACATAGCTAGTAAGCTTCTAGGGCTGGTTTTGAACTCAAGTCCATCTGATACCAAGCTCAGCAGTCACTATGCTACCTAAACCCAAACCCGTGCTTTCCTCTACCTAGAAATATGCTTTAGAGTAGCTAGTAGCTTTGAATATGTTCTATGTGACTCTTATGAAGTTCTAATGGCCATTTATGTGATAAAGCAAATAAACAAAAGTAGAAGAAAATTCCATTTGTCTAGGAGGGAATTTGCAAATTGTCAAGGGAAGATCCATTACGGATACCCTCCAATAGGTCATTCTTACAAAGATTTACAGAGGAAAAATAAAGCTAAGAAAATAGACTCATGAGTGGGTTATGTGGCACTGCCATATACAAAAGGTGGTAGTTATCAGTGAGTTTCCAGCATGGGTTGGCTATATGTAGAGTGTTTCTGTTATATTTTCTTACACCATAAGAGAAGAAACTTGAAGTTATAGAAATATCAGGGCAGCTGTGGATAAAATAGAGAATGATATTCTTTTAAATGGATTAATACATGACTAGAGGTGTTGTGTCAGATTCTACACTGTGTTCTAAGACTTCTGTGAGCCCCGATAAATTTGCTTTAGGGTAGCTAGTAGGATTGAGTATGTTCTGTGTGACTCCTGAAACCTAGAAGGCTTTTTATTTGATAAAGGGGGGGAAAATCAAAAACAAAGAAGATACCATAGTCTTCTAGGCGAGAATTTTCATATTCCCAAGATTCTATTAAAAAACATTTGGGGGATTTCACTAGTGTTTAATTTAGTAAAATTTCCAACCCATAATATTTTATTTTAAAAGTAAAGAACTTTCAGTTATTCTCAGTATGAGAATCTATCAAGCATATTATTATTATTATTATTATTATTTTATTTTTATTATTATTATTATTATTATTATTATTATTATTATTAAGGTTTTTGCAAAGCAATGGGATTAATGGCTTGCCCAAGGCCACACAACTAGGTAATTATTAAGTGTCTGAGGTCAGATTTGAACTCAGGTACTCCTAAATCCAGGGTCAGCGCTCTATCCACTGTGCCACCTAGCCACCCCTCATAATATTATTATTAATTTGTAAAGTCAATCTAAGATTGAATTCTGGGTTCTCAAACTGGAATCCATGGTCTTGGTTTTCTTTTCTTATATTTTGATATAGTTTATTTCCTTTTGAATCTTATGCATTTTATTTTGTACATTTAAAATCATTATTCTGAGAAAGCAACTATAGTCTTTACCAGACCACCAGCTGGGTCCGTGACGCAAAAGCAGGTGAAGAACTTCTGGGTTAAACTTATCCTAACTAGAATACCAAGCTTGACATGTTTAAGACAAATATAAAATGGCATAATACAAAAAATTTCAACATATTTGTTGAATCCTATTGCTGGGTTGAAAGTCATAGGACCATAGATTTAGAAATGGAAGGGGACTTCAAGGCCATCCAGTCCAACTTCCTTATTTTATAGTTGAGGAAACTGAGGACCAAGGTCACACAGAGAATAAATGGAAGAGTCAGAATTTGAACTTGGATCTTTCAATTCCAAAGCTTACACTCTTTCCACTGAATTATATTGCACTTAGCACAGTGACTTGTATATAATAATCACTCAATAAATGCTTATTACATTGACTGAAAGAACTGAAGTCCCCTTGGCATTCCTCAGTGTCTAAAGAATGAGAATGATTCCACTGTCCATGTTAGTTGGCTCTCAAAGAGAGATCTGTGTTCTACCTCAACTGCTTGATATGAACCCAGAGAATGACCAAAAAAAGGACCTGATTAATTTTGACCAAAGTTCCCTACTGTCATGAGAAAGCATATAAAATATGCTTTAAATCTGATCTATGCTTGTGTGCCATCTTGAAACAAAATGGTGATCAATAAGTTTTTCAATCGTGCTGTTCTAGAATCTGCAAAAGCATACATGAAATATTGTTGGAAAACTGAGGGAGGTGAGGGAGGAATGGCCCCCATCACTAGATTTTAGTCCCAATATATTTGCCCTCTTATATAGCCATTGCCAGGTTTCCATCGCTTAGATATTTGTGTAATTGAAAAGATCCTGATGAAATTGCCTGTTATGTCAAAACAGATTTTTTTTTTTTACTCAGCTAATGACTAGCTGGAGATAAAAGTCAGAAGGCATTTTCTCCTGATTAATCCCTTTTGGAATGCTAGTGCAAGCAAGTAACCTAACAGATGGACTGTATCTCAACATCTCTGAGTGCACCCTGTGTCACCTTCAGTTCTAGCCCTAGTTTTTGGCAACTTTTCTCCTAGCATCTCCCTACTCCAGGCACTGGTTGATAATTTCAAGCTAACCTTTCCTAGAGTTATTAGGGCAGGAGATGACAGTTTTGAGGGGAGGGGGGACCTTTTCTTATTTCTTTTCCCAAAAACTTTCTTTTCTATTACAAATAGTCAAAGCATACCTTTCATATTAATTCAATTCAGTAAACATTTATTAAAGACACTGTACTAAGCTGGGAAGAGACAAAAGCCAGTTCCTACCCTCAAGGAGTTTACAATCTAGTGGATGACAATCTAATATTATTTTTCAGTAGTTTTTCTTCAAATAGTGCTTCAAAAGTTTTCTAGATTTTTTTCATATCCTGTTTAAGTAAATCACAAGTTTAAGAATAATATTCTAAGTATAAGAATTATTTACAATTAAAATCTATGCAAGGGGGGAAGTATAGTTAGTGCCAGTTGTCAGCAATCCTCAATGTCTCCAACTTTCTTAAATATGTTTGATGTCAATAGAAATATGAGTTAAAAACGAAGAATATCTTTCCCCTCCTTTTTTTACAGATGGAAAAACTGAACCCCAGAGAGTTCAAGTGATTTGTCCAAAGACATTCATATAGTTTGTAGCAGAGTCAGGTTTCAAAACCCAGGTCACTTTATCTCCAAATCCATATAGGCAACTTTAAATTTTGAAAAAGAACCTCTATGTTCTAAAATGTATGCAGCAACTCTCTTTAAGATGGCAAAGAACTGGACATTGCAGGAATGCTCATCAATTGAGGAGTGGCTGAAAAAGTCATAGTATGATGATGGTGTTTGTCCTTCATTCTCAAAGAAGACCATGATATCAGGGAGGTAATACCATGACAAGCACATGAATTGGATTTGAGTGAGGGGGTACTGTGCTAAGTCCCCAGCCTCACTTTCTCCTCCAGAATCATCTGGGTCTAGTGGCCAGATATGAATCAGGATGACTGGAAATGGTCCTGGATGAGAGGCAGTCAGGGTTAAGTGACTTGTCCAAGGTCATTCAGCTAGTAAGTATCCAGTATCTATACCTGGATTCGAACCCTATCCATTGCGCCACCTAGCTGAAGTATATGATTATGACAGAACACTATTATGCTATAAGACATACTGAGCTCAAAGATTTTAGAAAAACATGGAAAGAATTGCATGAAGTAATGAGGAGCAGAACCAAGAGAACATTATATACAATGACAGTAATAGTATTGTAAGAATGATTTTGAGTGAATAAGTTATTATGTCTATTATAAATACCTATAAAGGACATGAAGAGCCATCTATATCCAGGAAAAGAACTGTTAAATAAAAGTATAGAGAGAATAATTTTATATACACACATACATACACATCTATATTTACATGATAATGTTGTATATTTTGAAAAGAATAACAAGTTATATATAGTAGATTTGCAGTTTCATGTACATCTTTTTTATTGTACTGTGTTATGAAAATGCTTGCTTTATTCCACAAATTAAAAATAAAATTGAATAAAATTGAAATCTTTTATCCCTCAGTTAGATATGCTATAAAGTGCTGGGCCTATTGTCAGGAAACCTGGGTCCAAATTCCATTACTGATGCTTAAAGAATCATAGACCTAGAACTCAAAAGGACCTTAGAGATCTCATTTTAATTTCCAATTCAGACATTTATACTACATTTGAGAACTGTGCTAAGCATTGAAAATACAAAAGAGGCATAAGACAGCCCCTGTCTTCAAGAAACATAGTCTAATGGCTCTTATAATGAAATCTCCAATCTAATTTTACCAATGAACAAACCCAGGCCCAAAATCATGGAGCAGGTTTGCCCAGGTCTGAGATAGGATTTGAATCCAAGTCTTCCTGCCTCTAAATTCCCTACAATATGCTATTTCTAGACTTGCATAGTACAAAGGATCATTTGATGCTCACAATAACCCTGAGGGCAGGAGCTGTTATTCCTCCCATTTTACTGGAATGGAAGGTTAAGTCTCAGATAACTGAAGTCTTTAGTCCAGGGTCACTCAGGTAGTTAGTATCCACAACAGAATTCCAAGTCAGGTCTCCTTGGCTCCAAATCCAAATTCTCCTCTGCAGCAGGCAGTTGACCTTATCTTTCATTTGATTGCTACTGACCTTTTTTCCCTATCTCTGTTTTTTTTGTTGTTGTTTTTTCCAGACAAGGTCTACACAGTTGATCTAACCCATGAAAAAACCATGTGGATGACCATCGAGCCAAAACCAGTCAAGATGAGCCGGCACTTTGTTCCTGCCTGCTTGATCTGTGAAGGGTCTAGAAAATGCAGCCCCAACCTGACCATGATATCTGGCCACAAATATAACATTTCTTTTCTTTGTGATGACATGACCCGCCTGTGGATCTTCGCGGAAAAAACAATCAGTAGGACTTGTTTTTTTGTTCTTGGCATGCTCTGGCCTCCTATCTCCCGCCTACAGACTCTAGGTTTCTTGTGTTTTGTTTCTTTGCATTTTTTCCCTGCTCTATGTGCCCCATCATACCACCACCCCTTTTTGTTTTCTGAAACAGTGGAAGGAGAGTTCTACTTGACCCCCAAAACTTGAAATGTAATGGTTTAATTCAGTAAATACTCATTAAGTACCCACCAGTCCGCCAAAGGGGCTCCATAATGTTAAAAAAGTTAAGAATTTTTGCCTGAGAAAAATGAAATTGATGAATCTCCAAAAACAATTTTTTAGGAAATAAAATCAAGCAGCTTGGTGGTACAGTAGATAGAGCACCAGTCCCAGAGTCAGGAGGACCTGAGTTCAAATCCAACTCCAGACATTTAATTACCTAGCTGTGTGACCTTGGGCAAGTCACTTAACCCAGTGCCCTGTAGATAGATAGATAGAAAGAAAGAACGAATCATAGAATTTTAGAGGTAGGATCTCCCACCATTTCCTACTTCCTCCTACTTCCTACTGACACCTCAGCTTGGATGTTTCTCTCAAAAATCAGCATGTCCCAAACTCTTCCCTTAAAATGTGCAACTCCATCTAACTTTCCTATTTCTCATAATGGGACTACCATCCCTTTAATCATTCAGACTTTTTGAAACTTAAATTAGCCATTTATTAAGTGCCTACTCTATGTCATCTTTGACAATAACCTCTCCCTCCATTTTCAACCAATTGCCAAGTCTATGTTGCTTGTTGAGTGTTCCTAGGCCATAGGCCTCATCCACCTAACCCTTCATTTCTACTCACATGGCCTCTGCCCTTAGATGAAACCTTCATTTCCTCTTGTCTGGACTCCTTGTCCCTGTTCAATCTCTTCTCTATCCCCTTCATTCCACTGCCAACATGATCTTCCTAAAGATGGGTCTAACCATTTCATTCCTCTGCTTCAAAACTTGAGTTTGTCATTCAAGGCTTCCAGACCATACTGTTCTTCTCATACTCTCTGACCTTTGCACTTTCACACAGATTGAGCCCATACTTGTAGGTCATAGCTTCTACATCACTATCTATTGAATCTTCTAAATAACATTTCAGATACAACATGCACGGATCTATACTTTCCCTCCCCTCCAAACCTTAGATGAAACAGATCTCTCCCTTTTTCACATTTCTTATAGTATTAGTCAAGATCTTTCCTATGCCCTAATCATGTGCTCCCAGGCACCATGTTTCTCTCTAGACTTCTCTCAGTCCTCCTATTAGATTGTGAGTGACCTTGATTGAAGCATCTGTCATTTTTTATTTTTCTCTCCCTTGCTTTTTCTCACTTTCTCTCCCTCCTAGAGTGGGTGATTCATAAATGTGTCCAATTTTTACTTGAACTGGACAAAACCTTAGTCCCCACTCCTCATTTAAAGATGGGGAAACTGGAACCCACAAAAGTTAGCCTGCTTATCCAGGATCACGCTCAGCAAGTAAATGACTGAACCATTACTCAAATCCAAATTTCTCACAAAGACTGAAAAAAAATCCAAAGTTTTATTGTATTGAGCCCTAGTATCTAATGACTTTGGGATTTTTCTGCCTATCCTATGATTTTAGTTTCATAAGAAAGGGAACCATCCCCTAAAATATCTTTGGCCTATTTAATATTTAATATATTAACATAAATTTCATATGTAATAAGTTCCATGAGATAAGAGATTACTTCTTTTTTTAAAAAACCAGTGTAGAGTGTCCTGGTGTATAAGCAGGTTCTTGACTCAAGCTCATCTGATTGGTTGCACTTCTCCCTTTATTTGCGTAGGCTGTTTAGACTCTGGATACTGTAGCAAGAAGCCCTACCAACTTCTCGTCTCGAGTGACATCATCCAGCTGCCTGTCCAGCTCCGCGACTATACATGGAAGCTGCTCGTTCCAAAGGACAAGATCAGCCTGCAGCTGACTCCTACCCACAAGCTTCAGCAGCACACTCATGAGAAGAACTGCAGAACCACCTTCAGTTACATGCTGGCCACTGCTGTTCTAGGACATAATCTACATTTTGGTTCCTTTTGCCCAGGGGGGTCAATTGAGAAGATTCAGGTGAAAACAAACATCTCTGTGGTCCTCAGAACATTCTTACCAGGGTTTGCTAAAGAATCTGTCAAACAGGGAATGACAGTGACATACATACACTCTCTCAAAGGTGAGATGCTTTCCTGGGCTCCCTCAGATACAATAGCCACTTACCTTTTCCTTTAAAAAGAAAAAAAAAATACATTGATAATCAGAATGGGGAGATGGGATGGTTCAGTGGGCTAGATGAAAATTCAAGACATAATGGTTTCTAATCCAGGCTTCATCACTGACTTCTTATAGAAAACTATAGATAGATATTAAGACATAAGGAAGGATTTCCATTGTTATTGTTGGATGGGGTCATCCAAGACAACTATGGAAAATCCTTCCAAGTCAATCTTGCTCAAGGTCTCTTCCTACCCTCTGACTGCTGACAGCATCTCAAATTTTCTTGATGAGTAAAATGTAAGTTATTTTTCTAATTAAAATTTGAGAGCTGACTGTGAAGTCAGGAAGCCTTGGGTTCAAATGCCACCTCTGAAACATAATAGCTGTATGACCCTCAGTCAGTCTTTTATTTCTGTGCCCAGGCAACTAAAATTATAAATTGAAGATTGAGTGCTGACCTGTGTTGGTAGGTGAGAGCTGTTTTTTTTTACATCAAAGTACAATGAAATCACAGTTATTATCTGAGAGAGAGAGAGAGAGAGAGAGAGAGAGAGAGAGAGAGAGAGAGAGAATCTTCTGAAGAAGGCTATGATCATCATGAATGAGTGGTGGGAGAAGAGGCAGTCAACAAACAAACTAACATTCATTATGCATCTGCTTTATGCTAGGTACTGGGAATACAAATCTAGACAGCAAGTTTTGATACATATGTGTATATATATATATGTGAATAAATACAAAAATATACAAGAGTTAGGGAGGGAGGGCACAAGGAATTGGTGGGATTGGGAAAGGCTTCCTACAGAAGAGGGCACTTGAGCTGAAAAAGGGACTTTATGAGGGAGTGCCAAAGGGGATGCATCCCAAGGATATGAGGTGAACACAATGCAATATCATGGAGATGGAGTGTTGTCTGAGAAATAAAGAGGTCAGTTTAATTGGCTCATAGAACATGGAAGGGGGAGTAATGTCCAGTGAGCCCAGAAAGACAGGTTGACTCTAGGCCTCAGAAACCGAACTTTCAAAGGCAATTTTGGACCCAGGTTTCATACCTTTAGTATTGCTTGTCACTAGGGTATGTCTAAAGGAAAAAAAAGCAAATCCACCCAGCTAGATCTCCTTTCTTTTCTGCAGATGAAGGTATTTTCACTGTGACACCAAACTCCACAGATAAAGTTTACCTGCAGACCCCTAACTGGGATCGGGGCCTGCCCCCTTTAACCTCAGTGTCCTGGAACATCTCGGTCCCCAGCAATCAGGTGGCCCATCTGACTTTCACCAAGGAGCGAATGGGCGTGTCCTGTGAGACAGGCCGAGCCTACATGATCATCCAGGAGCAAAAGGCAAAGGCTGAAGAGATCGTCAGCCGAGATGATGAACTGCTGCCCAAGCCTAGAGACTTACATCACAACTTCTGGGTCAACGTTTCCAACTGCAGCCCAATGAATGGCAAACAACTTGATCTTCAGTTCTGTGTGTCTCTCACCCCAAGGAAGACAGGTAAGTCAACCATTGTTTTCTTTAGATTATGGGTGTGATGCCAGAAAGAGTGGGCTAGTGACCCAGAGAAGGGCTGAAAGCACTGGGTGAAAAACACCCTTTTACAAATGGCCCTAATACAAGGATTGTATCAATGAAACATTGAGCTCCCATGACCTCCTTGACTGACTTTTCATTTAAGAAAGGTAATACAGGCAGATGTCTTGCTCAGTGGGTAGAGCACTGGACCCAGAGTCAGGAACACCTGAATCCAAGTTCTACCTCAGATACTTATTAGCTATGTGAGCAATCGTTTAACCTCTCAAGCTCGGTTTCCTCATCTATAAATTGGAAATAATAATAGCACCTCCCTCCCAGGGCTGTTGTGAGGGTTGACTGAAATAATATCTGTAAAGCACTTTATAGATCTGAAAATGCTTCCCTATAGAAATGGGAGCATTTATCATTGATTATTCATAAGCTCTGCATTATGAAAACTTCCATTGCTTCTACCTAATGAGGACATGACTTCTTTTTAACTGAAAACTAGCAATAACTACTGACATTTATAGAGTGCTTTGCAAAGCACATTATGGGCATTTTGTCTCAACAGCCCTGGGAGGCAAGTATTGCGTGTTTCATTAGGAGAAAATAAGGGAGGGATGGGAAACAACCCTTTGAAAAAAAAATCTGAATTTTTAGCGGACCACAAGCTCAGAGGCAACCAAGTGATGTGTCAGTCACAAAAAAGGTCTCTTGTGTTTTGGGACATTCTGGCCAAGTCAGACCCCTTCCGAAGAAGGACCGTGTTCAGTTCTGAGGACACTGATATGCTGCAGAGGTCTTGAGGTGGACAATTGGGCTTTTGAGTAATTGGTTGAGGAATAGAGCATAACTAGTCTGGAGAAGAAAAGACTGAGAGGAACATACCATAGCTGTTGTCAAGTATTCGAAGAGATGTCATTGAGAAGGATGGTTTTCATTGGTTCTGATAGGCTGTAGAAACAGGAGCAGAGGCAAAATTTGATTTAATGTCAGGAAAAGCTTCCTAACAGATATTCTCAGGGGAATGGGCTGCCTCAGAAGGTGGGAGACAGGATTCCACCCTCTTTGTATGTCCTCAAGAAGAGCATTCTCAACCTGAAATGGTTGGCCCCTCACCTATCTCTATCTCACCTAACTCTAAAATTGTGATGTTATACCTATTTTATCTGAGGAAACTGAATCTTATAGGGGCTAAATGACATTCTAGCAATAGATATTTCTGAGGCTAAGTCTAGCAATTGAACCCTAATCAGGTGGCTTCTTTTTAAAATGAAGAAACAAAAAAAGATCTAGAATCATGACCGATTATCATAGAAGTGATGGGACTCTACTTTTTTTTTAAACCCTTTTAATTCATGTTCAAATAATTTAACATTCCTTTGTTCTACTCAAGAATAAGGAAGCAAGGAAGATAAATCAATAAATGATGTGCATAAAATTACTGGGCATTCCTTAGTCTATTTAACCAACTGTTTAGGCTTTCTAAATCTATTTAGGAGAGACATTTGTTGTAATAATATTGTAAATATTTTTTAAAAGAATCAAGAGACCTTGATTTACACTCTGCCTCTAAAACTTCCTGCCTGAACACAGACAAGTCACTAACAATTCTGAGCCTACTTCCTCCTTTGCCCATCTTATTGGGTTATTTTGAAGAACAAATGAAATTTTACATAAATGTGTAAATGTGCATGTGTATAAACACATGCATAAGAACACATAATATGAAAATACACACACACACACACACACACACACACACACACACGAAATTGCCTTACAAGCTACAAAACACTAAACAAATAAATTTCTTGAGGGGGGAATTATATGACACTCAAACTCGAACATAATTTTTTAAGTTTTTTAAGTGGATACTAAATTTGAAAAGGTCCATGATAACAACACTGTCTTGGTGGTCTGTTTCCTTCTGCTCTCTTGTTTTTTAAATCAAACTAAATTACTATTAAATATTATTAAATAGTAAGCTTTCATTTATTTATGAGCAGCTAATTAAGAGATTATAAATCCTTAGTTATTCATTAAAATAAGTCTTCAAACAGTTTTTATTCCAATGTTTCTTCTAGTTTGAGGTTTTAAAAATAGGTATTAATCCAGAATTTCCAATCTTAGGCTGGAATTCCTCTCAATCAGTCAAAATCAGTGAAATTTTACTAGTATCTCTTTTCTTCTAAACCCATATAATCTCAGGTGGAGGCTACCCATGCCATTGTCATGATTACTTATTGGTATGGCACAGATTTTTTGGTGAATGAGTTTAGTTGAAGATCTGCTCTTTTCTGGACTGCAGATGTCTACCTTCCAAGCCCCAAACCAGGCCACCTTGGGAAACAGTCATGCTCTTGAGGGCATGTGGTCAATAAATCATGACTTCATAGCATAAGTTCTATGTGTTTATTTTTACTGATGTGCATCCAGCAAAGCCACCGTCACATTGCCACTCCAAGATCCAGCTCTCCTGTGGTTAGTAGAAGGCAGCACTAGATCATTAGACTTTTCAACAGGCACCTCCACATCCTTCCTGTTCTTGCCCCCACACCCCTCCAGGGCTCTTTTGCTACTCCTGCAGATATGGCTTGCTGGCTGAGGGATATGACTCCCTATGCTATTAGGGATGAGCCAGCTCTCTTGGTAGTGTCTGATCTTGCTGGGAGAAGAGTGAGGAAGTGAGTAGAGGCTCTTACTTCACTTCTCCTGATCCAAGTAGAAAGGGGGAGCTTGAGTGAGCTTGGTACCAGGAAAAAGGCCTTCTATTTTCTCTGTACTCAGGCAATATTGCAAAGAACTTTCTGCCATTTGTTAAAGGGAAACTTCAGTTTTTCACCAAATGTTTTATAAAAATGAAAATGCACAGCAATGGATTTGCTTGGTATACTCTGAACTTTTTTTAACCTTATTAATTTTTTTAGACTAACAGGAGTTCTAATCTTTATATATATATATATGTATATATATATATATATATGTATATATATGACTCCTTTGACAGTCTTATTCTCAGAATAAGTGACTTTAACTGCATAAAATAAACTATAGAAGATTACAAAGAAAATCAACTTATTGAAATACAGTTATCAAAATATTTTTTAATTTCATTGTTAAGAATAAATAAACCATATCGATATTTGAGATACTCCTCTCATATCAACAACATAGATGCATATACAGGGTATGCCCTATCTGCCCAGATACATTCTCCTGTCTTAAAATAATATATATTGGGACAGCTAGGTAGCAAGTGGATAGAGCATTAGCCCTGGAGTCAGGAGACCTGAGTTCAAATTTAGCCTCAGACACTTAATACTTAGTTTTGTGACCTTGAGCAAGTCCCTTAACCCCATTGCCTTGCAAAAATCCAAAAATAAATAAATCATTTTTAAGGATGTATTTTTTGTTGTAGTTATTTTTTGAAAATATGCCTACATTTTAAAGTTAATTATTAAGTTTTGCCTCAGTTTCCTTATCTGTAAAATGAATTGGACAAGGAAATGGCAAATTTCTCCAGGATCTTTGCCAAGAAAACCCCAAATGGGCTCACAATGAGTAGGAGGAAACAACTGAAAAACCACCAAAAAACAACAACAAAATTAAGTTTGAACACAAATATCCTTTATGATTGAGCTTTCAATAAATATTTGCCTTAAAACAACAACAACTAATTTCCTGGGTGTACACCCTAATGAAAGGTGTTGCAAACACACCTGCTCTCTTTTATGGCTGCTGTCTACTAAAAATTTATCTTGATGTTCTCTAATCATACATCACAGGGATCCCTTGCTTTGATAGCACCATCTACTGATGTGAAAATGTTTCAAAATAGAAAAGACCAGGGTTAAAATCATTCTACTTAACTTAGAGTACACAAGTTTTCCTCAAAGTTGGATCTGCAGTCACCCTCCCAAAGAGAGGGCAATCAAATCCAGACAAGGCCCCAGGTTCTATTAATCATTCTTGGCAATGGATATGAGTCAGAATCGTTTCTTTTATGATATTCTTCTAGTCCTCTCATCATCAGGAAAGGCAGTTATGTAATGGGAGAAAAAGCTGGCAGTTGAAGCTTGTTCAAGCCAAGTTCTCTGATATAACAGAGAAAATTCATAGGTCTGAGTTAATATAATAGAGTTCATAGGCCAGACTCAGAGATTTGGAGCTGGAAGGGCCTTAGGAGTCAGCCAATCCAGCCTCCTTGTTTTATAGCTAAGACTCTTGAAACCATGAAAATATTTAAGCAACTTGTCTACGTTACACAGGAAAAAAAGTTTGAAAAGCTAAGATTTGAACCACCATCTTCTGAAATCAGGGCCAGCACACTTTCTATTGCACCTCTTGTGATGTACAAGATATAATCATACATGAGTGTATAAAATTAAAAAACAAAATAGCATATTTAAAGCATTCTTAATTTTTTTAATTGTATCACAATCTTTTTCAAATTATAAACAATAACCATAAATAAAAAACATTGAAACATTCCTAAATAAAACCTTAAATCTCAAACTACTTAAATTTGATTTCTTTAGGTGTGCATTGAATTATTTTAAAATTGTATTGAATCTTGTATTTCTTATCTTTTTCTTCTATCTTTGAGGTTTATATTATTGTATGTTATATATATATTATATTTATATTATTGTATGTTGACCATTTTATTGCTATCATACTATTGTTTCCTTGCAGTTGTGGTTTAGACTGTTCCAATTTATGAAACCATAGAAACTGAGAATTAGAAAAGACCTCAGCGGCCATCTGATCCCCAAATAAGTCAGTTTGATCAGAGGTCCTCTAGACTCTATTTGAAGACCTTCAAGGAAAAGGAACAACCTACCACCTCCCAGAGCAGCCCATCACACTTCCACTAACACTAAGTCCTCACTGTTACCTAGTCTCTACTGACCTCCAGCCCAGCTTGGCCTCTTTGCAATTTCCATCTGTAGTTCCTGCTTCCACCCTCTGAGGCCAAACTGAACAAGCCTGACCCCCTCCTCCACATTCTGGCTTCAAACACTGCAAGACATCAAACTACCTTGTCCCACATCTACCCTTCCCCCACCAAATCTTCTCTCCTCCAAGCTAAGCATACCCTATTCCTTCATTTAACATGGACTCAAGGCCTTTCAGCATCTGCCCTCTTCTGGATATCCTTCAGTTTATCATTGTCCTTTATAAGCTACAGTGCCAGAACTGAACAGAGGATTCCAGATGGGCTGGATCAGGGCAGAGTATGATGGAGCATTACCTCCCAATTCCCTTCTTAATGCAGCTTAGGATCACATTAGTTTTATTTGCTGTCACATCATACTGTAGGGTCATATTGAATCTGTGGTTCTAAAACCCCCAGATCTAAAACCAGCAGGTAACTGGTATTTAATCTTACCCCTACCCTGTTTGATCCCATACTTAGAAAACCGATATTTTGAAGTCAAGTGCAAGACTTTTCATATATCTTTGTGACTTTCATCATATTAGATTTAGCCCACTGGTCCAACCAATGAAGATCCTGGTCCTGTCATCTATTGTCATAGATGTCCTTTTCAATGTTGCATCATCTGCAGATATGATAATAATGCCATCTAGGCCTTTATCCAAGTCAAGGAAAAAACATTTAAAAGCATAGGGCCAGGCAGCTAGGTGGCACAGTGGATAGAGCACTGGCCCTGGAGTCAGGAGGACTTGAGTTCAAATCCAGCCTCAGACACTTAATAATTACCTAGCTGTGTGACCTTGCAAGTCACTTGACCCCATTGCCTTGCAAAAGAACTAAAAACTTTTTAAAAATAAATAAATAAAAGCACAGGGCCTTTGAATCTCTACTGAAGGCCTCTGCTCACACAGTGAGACTAAACTATTACCAAATTATTCTCAGAGAATAATTGACCATCTTGACCAATCCTGAATCCATTTGATCGTATTGTCAAATCTATATTTTTCCATATTTTCCACAAGAATATTAGATACTTTATACTTGTCCATAGTATTCTCTTTATCTACTAGTTTACCAATTCTATAAAAAAAAAAAAGGAATGGATGTTGATTCCAGCATGATCTGACCTTGAAAAAGCTACACAGTTCTTTGTAATCAATTATCATTATCTCTTCCCAGATGTCAGCCAACCATCTCTTGAATTATTCTAAAATGATTCCAGGAATTAAAATCAAGCTCAGTGGTCTATGATTTGGAGGCTGTCCAGACTATTCCCTTCAAATTTAGGACTATGTCTGTCCTTCTCCAATCTTGTGGTTTCTCTTCCATTTTCCACAATCATTCAAATATCATTGACAATAGCTAAGTAATCACATCTGCCAGTACTATCTACACCCAAGATTATAGCAAGTATAGGCCAGATGAGATGAATTTATCAAGGATCACTAGAAACTCTTTTACTGTCTCCTTATTTTGTTTATCAACTCCCTGTTAATCCTTTTTGTGCAAAGATAATTCTTTTCCAGAAAATAAACAGTGATAAGAATCACCAGCCTTACTTTTCTCTTTTTTCAGCTGTCATGGTCCTATGTACCCCAAACAAAGGTCTTCTTTGGTTCTCCTTCTTGTTTCTCCCAAAATAGATTTTTTAAAGATCACTTCTGTTACCCTTACCTTTGCTAGCCTCAGCTCATCTTGAACTTTTGCATTCTGGACACTATTTCAGCAATAGCACCCAGTACTTCTATTTATATTTTATTACCTAGCCTTGCTTCTATCTTTTCTACATTGTTGTTTGTTTGTTTTAATCTAGGTTGTTTGTTGTATTTTTTTTAATCTGTTGGTTGGTGAATGACCTATACATTCACATTGGTCTCTGTGTTGGGGAGTGCTAAGAATCACAGCTTTTTAAACCTTCTACAAGCATTAACTAGAGTCTTCTGAATGTAAAATCTTTGTCCAAAGAAGGTATATTAGAATGTAAGTTTCTTAAGGGCAGGGACAATTTTATTTTTATCTTGGTATTCCCAGTGCCTACGTTATAATAGCTGATTAATAAATTCTTGATTAATTTATACTATTAGAAGATTTGGACCAGAGAAATATTAATATATCTACAATAAATTCTTGATTGATTCATATACTATTAGAAAATTTGGACCAGAGAAATATTAATATTTCTACAATAAATTCTTGATTGATTCATACTACTAGAAGATTTGGACCAGAGAAATATTACTATTTCCACAATAAATGCACAAGACTTGATAGCATAGCAGATTGAGATTTGGTCATGAAGACAGGAAGACCTGGGTTCAAGACCTGCACCTGGCACTACTGGCTGTGTGACTTTGGGTAAGTCAATGAAATTACTATGTTCTAGGTACCTTTTAAGATTATAAGTTACAGAGCAGATGCCAGTCTGCATTAGTAAAGGGAGTTTCCTTATCTGAGAATTCTGTATATTAGTGCAATCATGGGCACAATCCCTATAACGATGATAAATGCACAAAAATATCTGCATATGTGATAAAGTTAAAGATAACTGAGAGTATTTAGCGCCTATGTGAAAAGTACTATACTAAACACTGGGGAAACAAACACAAACTGAAATAGTCCCTGGCCTCAAAGGGCTTATATTCTATTAGGAGAATTAATTCATAGACAAAAAAAATAATATAAAGTGCCTACAAAGTCATGATGCCTCCTTTTCTTCCTCCCCAACAAGTTGACAGACAAGAAAGGGATCTTGTAGAAGGTATTTGAGCCAAGCTTTGAAGAAAATGTAGAGGTAGAGGTGGGGAGAAAGAGCATTCTTCTCATGGGAGAAACAGCTTTGCAAATGTCCAGACATAGGAAGTGGAAGGTCATGCATGAAGAATGAGCAAATAGACCATTTTGGCTTAAAGATGCGGTATATGAGGGGACTGATTAGTCTGGAAAAATGTGAAAATATTCCTTTATGTGCCCAACTTAGAAGTTTGTAATTTATCTTAAAGGGAACGTGGAGTAGCTGAAGCTTCTTGAGGAGGGTAGAAAGATGATCAGCCTTGTGTTTTGGGAATACCAATTTAGCAGCTATGTGTAGGATGGATTAGAGAAGGAAGAGATTAAAGGTAGAGAAACCTATTGGGAAGCTCTTGTAATGGCCCAGGTGAGAAGTGAGGTCTTGAATGAGGAGGATGGCTGTTTGTGTGTGTGTGTGTGTGTGTGTGTGTGTGTGTGTGTGTATGTGTATGTGTGTAAAGGAATTCTAAATACATACGAGGTAATTATTCCTTTTGAGAATGAAATTTCATCCCAAGACATTTCTTTACTCAGAACAAAAATTTTCCAAACAAAATTCTCCCTTAGTACTTTGTCTTTCAACTTCCTGATTCATTCATCTGCAACTCAATTAACACCTTGACACAAGCCCATTTCTATGTGGAGATAAATGTGTTTGCCAAGTGCTTATGAGCCAACAGAGACAGATAATTGCCAGTATGTTCTTATTGGCCTAGGAGTTGTGACCATTTGATTAAGGACCAGAATCCTAGGGGATTTAAGCATTTTTCTTCACCAGAAATCATCTTTCACAAAGAGCAGACAGCCATAATAAAATTCAACATCAAGGCCCATGTGACCTGAAAAATCAAAGGTTTGAAAATTACATTAAATCTGAAGTCAATTCTAGTCCAGTGAGCTCTTAAAAAAAAAAAGTAACTCTACAATCCCAGAGGGCTGAGATAAGAGTGGCAGATATATAACATTTCAATATTCCCCAGATCTCATTAACATGATCTACAGCAAGATTCTGCCAATGGTTTTCAGCAAAAAAACACATGTGGGGGATGCATAGTTATGATTTGAGACTTTTGCCCCCTTTATAAAAGAAAGGAAACGTGCCTTAAGTATATTTTTAAGGTCAAACTGAAGAAATGAAACAATTTTACTAACCTTTGAAGTTGCCTTACATCTCCTTCATCTGGAGAGGGAATTTCATTACAATTCAATTGTAGCCAGTAGAGGATAATTAACAAGAATTTAAAATGCTGACTATTTATAAAATGCCAATCACCCTACTAGACCCTGAAAACAAGCAAAGCTTTCCTTTCAAGATGATTGCGTTCTACTGAAGGTGGGGGTAAGAAAACATGACGAATATTTATAATGGAAAGAGTTCAACGTTTGGCATCAAAAGACCTGGGTTTGATCTTCAGTTCTGCCACTTAATTAAGTGTCTGAACTTGAGCGAATCACTTAACTACCAGAGGCTTCAATTTCCCAATCTATAACATGAGGGGATTGGATGAGATAATTCCTCAGGCCTCTTACAACATGGTTCATCCTCTAAATTCAGTAAATCTTGATCAATTGACTCCTTTGTGACTAAATCCTACCAGCTATACAGGAATGAATAAGGCCCATTCCCTGCCCTCATGAAGCTTATGATCTAGTGAAGTGAATAAAACAAGTATACAAAAAACCATAATAGAAGGCAGGATGTGGTTAATGCCAGAGGGACAAAAGGAAGGATTTGGAGAAAGTATGAATTAGGGTAGAGGTAGTTCTTAAGGGGGGACTTGAAAAACAAATAAGATTTCAATTGTAAGAGATTATGAGAGAAGGGAGCAAAATCAAGTGGAAGAGTAAACAAAGGCTATATTCAGAGAATGAATGTCCATTTTGGCTTGGTAGGACATATGTAGGACAATAGTGAAAGATATGACTAAAAAGATTCCTTTTAGATCATCGAGGAGAGTTATTACACTTTTATTGTTCTTTTTTTGTTATTATTTAGCTTTCAGATAACCTTTAACATTCTCAAAGCTCTTTGCATATTGCTATTCATCTGATTATCACAAGTAAAGATGCAGGCCAAGAAACTGAGCTTATTAGGCAATGAGAAGCTCCTGAAGGTTCTTAAGGCATAGGTGTGACATGATTGAAGCTGGTCATTAGGATGATTAATCTGGCAGGGGCATAGAGGATGAATTAAAAGGGGTGGGACTGAATGTGGGAAGACTAGTTAGGAGACATTGCACAAGAAGTAATAAGGGTCTGGATTAGTTGGAATAGAAATGGAAATGAAGGAATGTCAGCATTTTGATAATTTTGCAAATACAACAGAAAATAGGTTTCAACAGGTAGTACAAAGTTATAGAATCAATTTAAAAAACCCCATGAAATACATAATGGAGCTTGTCCAGTCTTGGACTGACCTCATGAGTCATCTTGGGTTCCATAGATCAAGAAAATCACAGAATGATAGAGGTGGAAAGACTCTTGGGGCTGTCTTGTTTTCTTGTACTCATATCCCTAGACCTTAGCAAAGTGCCTACCATGTAATAAACAATTAATATTTTCTTGTTCACCTCATTCTACAGAAAAGAAAACTAAAGTTCAAAGAGTTTAAATGATTTAGGATCATAGGATTTTTAGAGTTAGGAAAGTATTTTATTTAGTTCAGGGAGGGAATGTCCCACCCTCAGGCTATTTAAGGTCCTCAAAAATCCTTGAAATTCAATAAATCTAGATGCTTTTTAGGAGTGAATTAATTAAATTTTTGACCAAATATAGCAGGCTAATTTTTAAGATGACAATTTTGTATGGCCCACAAATGATGCTATAAATATCCAAATGGCCCTTGGCAGAAAAAAGGTTCCCCACCTTTGACTAGTCCATAGCTTCTGAACTTGAGATCCATGAATTTGGTTATTTTAAATGTTTAAATAACTGCATTTTAACATGATTAGTTTTCTTTTTATTCCCATGTGTTTGTTTTATGCATTTAAAAACATTATCCTGAGAAAGAATCTATAAGCTTCACTAAGACTTCCAAGGAGTCCAGGACACAAAAACAGTTATAAAATCCTGATCGAGTCCAACACCATCATTTTGTAGATGAGAAAACTAAGTCCAGGGAGGAAAGGGGCTTTACTTTGGTTCCACAAATAAACCAAAAGGGATAAGACCCCATTTCTAACATCGTATTACCTCCTGGATTTTCTATTCATTTGTTATGATTTTCCTTTCTCTTGTTTCTGGATTTTCTATTCCTTTATTATGGTTTTCCTTTCTCTTGTTTCTATTTTTATGTATAACACTCACATTTTGTTTTCTTTTGCCTCCAGCATTTTAACAGTGTCTAGTACATATGTGATAAATGGTTGTTGATTGGTAAAAAAGAAAAAAACAATTAAATTTAAATTTAATGTCCAACTTTTTTCTATAATTTCTTCTTATTTCTCTTTATTCAGTTACACAAAGTGGATTTCACTCTTAGAACCTCTTCTTCACTTCTGAGCCTTGCTTCTTGCCTTCCCAATTGTTTCTCTGCTGCCTTCATTTTCAAGAGATTCCACTGTGGGTGGGGAAGCAGTATCTAGGATGTCCTAGGCAGCTCTCTCTTTCTTTTTGGAGTAGATGTGGTAGGTATCCAGACTCTCTAGTTCAGTCCAACACTGGCCTATTCCATTGAATATGTGTTTCTTTCTCCCTCTTGTCTCTGTGACAGACATGATGGTGATCATCCTTGCTGTTGTGGGTGGCGGAGCAACACTGCTCTTTGCTCTGGGGCTCCTCATTTTTTATGCTAAAAAGAGGTAAGTTCAGTTTCTTGACCAGTTCTTTTGTTTAATTTGAGATCCTTTTGGATCACCTATCCCAACCATTTTGCCTTGTATTCTTTTGTCATCCTTCCCTACCAAAAATCAAAATAGAAACTAGAGAGTAGGAGTAGAGGCTATAGAGTGGACCCTATAAAGGTAAGTGGGGGAAAAAAGATGCTGGGAAAAAAAGTTTTTCCATTTTTCCCCTGGAGCTAGCTGGTAAACTACCTTGGGATTTGGGCTTCCAGGCACAATTATCAATTATTAGTAAGTCAGTTCACATTCTTTGCAGTCTTCACAAACTTGTTCCAAGAATATATAATCTCTTGAACCTTGACTTTGAAGTTAGCTGATCCCCTTTATGACAACAAACACTTAATTCCAACTACTTGTTCTCATCTGAACCCTGATATAGAATAATTGTTAAATGCTCACTATATTGATCCCTCAGGACTAAAATCGGTTGAGGTCACTGGCTGTAGACCGAAGAGAAAGACAGTTGACTGAATCAGTCAGCTTCCCACTCCCTCAAAATGATGGCTTTTTTCTTTTGAGAAAAAAATAACTGCAGCCTGAAAAAATGGTCAATGAAGCCAGAGCATGTAAATTCATATTTCTGTGGGAGCTCTTAATGGGGAACATAGTCTGTTTTTTTAGGATGATTTGTGTTTCCAGGAAGTCAAAAGGCATTTTTTGAAAACTGGTGCTGTGACCTTGAATAAACAACTGGAATGACTAATCTGGGGTGAGAACTGTCCAAAACATTCTCAACTAATAAAGTGAAAATGGACAAGAATCCCAGTGGAATTTTTCCCCTTAGTAAAATGTGGATGGATGTGAAAAAACACATTTAAGTGAAGTGTTTCTTTTTTAATTATTACTTTTATGATGGTTTTCCTAACAGACTTCTGCTCCCTGCAGTATAAAAAATGTTCAGGTCTGATCTGGAGAAAATTGTATTAAATTAAAATTCCAGTAGAAGAAGCTAAAATTCATAAGATCAAAGATATAAAGTTATAATGAATCTCAACACCCCTTCACTCCAACCCTGTCATTTTATAGAGGAGAAAAAAAGAAACATAAGGATTAATCCTGGGGCGGCTAGGTGGCATAGTGGGTAAAGCACCAGCCTTGGAGTCAGGAGTACCTGAGTTCAAATCTAGTCTCAGACACTTAATAATTACCTAGCTGTGTGGCCTTGGGCAAGCCACTTAACCTACCATTTGCCTTGCAAAAACCTAAAAAAAAAAAGATTAATCCTGAAGATGCTAGAATGTTAGACTTGGAATCAAGAAGACCTGGGTTCAAATTCCACCTCAGGCACAAATCAGTTTTGTGACCCTGGGCAAATAACTTCATTTCTATAGATATTAGATTCCTCATCAGCATAATGAGAAGGTTGGTCACACTAGTCTCTTTGTTCTTCCTGGTTCTAAGTCTTGGCTCCTAGGCTAAGTGAAAATTATGAGTCACAAACATCAATCAGGATTTGAATCCAGCTCCTCTGATCCTAAGCCCATTGCTTTTGCCACTGTACTATATTATTTACCCTGACATAGATCCATGTTTGGCCTGGTGGTGTGCTTTGATTAAAATTCACAAATAATCACTGAGTGCCTATTACCTACAAGATGTTAGAGAGGAGGATGTGAAACTGAGTTAGGACTCAGTCCCTCTCTGCAAGAATTTTCTAATTCAGTGGGGAAAGGAGGAAGAGAAAATAAAAGCTTGCTAATTAAAAAAAAAACTAGTAGGCAGGATAACATGGAGCCATAGCAAGAATGGCCAGCAGAGGAATATAGAGTCCTAAAAGAGGTACAAACTACAGGAGAAGAGTTCATTGAATTCTCTTGCCAACATCCAAAAGCTTGTAAAGTTAGCAGCCATTTATGAATAAAAGCTCATTCAATTTTGTTATCTATGCCTAGTCTGCATTTAAAGCCCTTACCTGTGTCTAGGATGGTCTTGTTCTAGAACCAAAAAAAAAAAAAGAGAGAGAGAGAGAGAGAGAGAGAACCACCATTTATTTTGACACAGACTAAGATCTTTGGAGTACATTGTGGTCTAAAATACATTGTTAAATGGAATGGATGTATTCTGCCTCTGTAAGAGACAAAGAGTGAGCTCAGGGTAAATGAAGAGATAACTATCATTTCAGCCATTTCAATTACTGATGGATTTAAAAGTTAATTTCTTCCTCTTGATGGCTCTCATAATGTCAAGGGTGAAACTTTCTTCCAGTGCTAGAATTTTGGGGGAGGGTGGGGGGAGGGAATAATATTCCCACAACCAATTAAAGCCAGAGAGAAAAATTCAGCAGTAGAAATTGAGTGTTAATGTTGTCATTAAGATATTCTGACAAGAGAACTAAAATTTCTCCTCTTCTTTGCTCCTCTTGGCTTGTCAGAGGTTGCCAGCAATGAAACATAAATCTCTAGTCCTGAGACTTCCCACTCCCCATCTCTGTCAATCCCCAAAACAAAGGCAAACCTTTCCTTCCCGAGCCTTAGTCTTATCATTTGAAATCCAGCATCCAAAACCCCTTACTGATTCAAAGGAAATTAGCATTAGACACATAAAAGTACCAAGCCTTCATGAAAAGATTCACGGAAGTCTTTGCCAACTAAACATAATGTTCTCTAGAAAAGTTACATCAGCTCACCTCTCTGTTTAGATGGAGACAAAAGTATCATCAAAAATATTAATCATAGGGTATTATTGGTCATATCCCTAAGCATTAAAGAGTGTACCAGGTGTAATTTAAGCCTACATTTCATATTCAAATTGATCTGTGATCACATCAATTTAGAAGTTTCTGCCAGTGGTACCCATGCCTGCCCATCCTGTGTGACTCCTGCTCATGTTTGACCCAAAGGGTCCTCCCAATATGTTTGGGCTCTTCCCTACTTTCTTCTGATAGCAAGAGGGTACATCATGGAGCACTCCGACTTGTGTACCTCTCGTCCTTGTACCTCCCCACATAACCAGCCCAACATTTCTCCCTGTAATATAATTTCTTGATGTCTACCTTGAATTATATGTTTCAATCTGCTCCCACCTTTATATGTTTGGGTAACATGCATTTTTAAATCTTTGGATGCACTGTTCTAGTCTATGTTTCACTGCCATGTGGAACCATCAGTAAAATAATATTAAAAGTCAGTCCTTGCTTCCATCAGAAACTTGGGATCAGTAAGAAATTTGAAACTTCCCACCGGCAGTCTAGCCCTTTTTCTTCCTCTTGTCCAATCTGCCCATCTCAAAGAGTATCCAAAATATATGTAATAATGAGTATACCCTACACATTGTCCATTTAAAAGCATGTTTAATCTATGAGAAAGGCATTCTTTATCTATTTGGTCTTTTCTGTGCGGATAGAAAGGTAAATCCTTTTAAGTAATTACAGCTCTCTGCCAGGAAGCTTCACTGTGCTCCAGGGTTTAATACAAAAAGCCCAATGTTATCTGAAAGCAGGAGTCCCTATAGTCCCCAATAATGATACCTGGGAACCAAATCCCTATTTATCCTTTGTTACTTTAGGCCTTCCCTCTTTTAGTTTCTCCTTTAAAAGCTGTTCCTAATGACAAAAAATGGTTCCTTTTGAGTGTTTACTAGTACCAGACCTGGGCAGATCATCATCATTATCACATGAAAACCTGCAGGAAAGTGGTGGTTTTTAGCTTACTTTGTTTTATTTCTTATCTTCTAGCAAGAAAAATAAGGATAACAAGGGTCCTGCAGTGGGCATATACAATGGCAATATCAACACTCAGATGCCCAGGCAGCCTGGGAAGTTCCAGAAAGGGCGCAAAGACAATGACTCTCACGTCTATGCAATCATTGATGACACCATGGTGTATGGACATTTGCTCAATGGCTCTAATGGGTCCTCTACCAGTCCCAATGTAGATGTGTATCGACCCTTCCAGGGCCCCATGGGAGATATACCTCCTTCTCCACCTCCCATCTCCAACAGGATCTCTACAAGAAAACTAGAGCCAGAAGACACTCCCTCATTCCTCTTTCCTGAGTCTGATGGGGAACCTTATACTTTCTCTCATCCCAAAAAAGTAGAACTCAAAGGGAATGGAGAAAATGATATACCCTTGCTGGAAAAGAAGGAACTAGAAGATGTCATGGAATAACTTGGAATCACTGCCTCATCCACAAAGACTCCCTCCAAAAGCACATGGTAACTCTACCAAGAGACTTGGGAATCATCCTTGTAGAAAAGCAAGGAAAGAGGAGGTTTTATAGTAGAAACAGAAGGGTAGATAAACTGAAAATATCTCTGGATGAACTCAATCTAGTGGTATCAAATTAATAATCAATTTTTAAAATCTGGATACAGTGATCAGAGTTCACAGTTTTATTGCATGGGAAGTAAAGACTAAATGATCAGGGGTTCTCTGGCCTGTGTGTGTATCAGATGGTGGAACCAGGAAGTATGAGATCTTAGGAATGCAGCAAAATCATTCTATTCTGGATGCTTTGAAGAGGGAAGAGACTTCACCACATCAGGTGGACAGCTGAGTTCTTGGATCGAAATGCCCATTTTGTGAACTTGAGAGTGTGCCTCTCCCCCAAGGGGAACTTCTTGGTGCAAATGTGACTTTTTTTTAAACTTATTTGCTTGAGAATTTAAAAGTCATAATGGGTAAAGAATCCTCAGTGGCTTAGCAAAAAAAGTTGTGTTAATTATTTGGGGTGGCTAGGTTTAGGATTCTGTTAACCTGGAGGCAAAAAAAAAAAATGTGACTGTCATGGTTTCTTTCAAAGTTAAAGTATTTTGGATTCTGTTTGACCAGTTAAGTTAGATGTATCATTTTACTGCAAATAGAAGCAAAGATGAAAAGTCACCATACATATACACACATACAAACACACATACACATATGTGTGTGTGTTTCAATACATTGAGGACTGCTCCTCTTTTCCTCTCCCATGGTTTTCTAACCTCCATGGATAATTACAAGGAATCCCACTCCCTAGACCTGTATTTATTTAAAGAAAAAAGAAAAAAAGCAATAAAATCCAACTAGTTTTTTTTAATTCACCAGACCTCTTAGTGACTTTTTTATAATCCTCAAATTGTTTGTATTATTATTCAACAATTTATTAAGCACCTGTTTGTTGGAAGCAAGAGGCAACATGGCTTAGTAGGAGTCAGGAATAGATGGGTTCACAGTCCCATCTCTTACATCCACTGGCTCTGTGACCCCAAGCAAGTTGTGGAACCTCCTTCTGCTCCCAGGCTACTGGTTAAGGCTGGAAGATGCAGCAGAGTCACTGGTCTGCGTTGGTTGAGATGCTTCCTCCACAGGTGAAATCACAGGTCTGTACAAATACAATGTGCAAGGTAGAGCACTAGGCAATGAAGATTAAAAAGGCAAAATTTTTCATTGAGGACCTGCCCTCAAGGAACTTATGGTCTTACTCTATTTGTGTGTGCATATCTATGGAAATAAATATATATGAGTGTTGACATCTGTAGTTATACACATGTGTGTATATATGTGTAAGATACATAGAAGTTTTAAAACCAAATATATATTATTTTCAAGTGAGTGGGCAGGAGAAAATGTGGCAAAACATAAACTTGTTGAAGTAATAGTTTTGTTTTTCCCTTTTAAAATTGCTATGGGGGGCACCTAGGGAGCACAGCAGATAGAGCACCCATGGAGTCAGGAGGACCTGATTTCAAATCTGGGCTCAGACACTTAATAATAACTTAGCTGTGTGACCTTGGGCAAATCACCAAACCCTATTACCTTGCAAAAAAAATGATTTTTTTTGAATTGTCATCTAATAAGCAAAGTTCTCTATCACCACATCAGCAGAAGAGTAACTTGGATTCTGCACCCTAAAATTCAGGTCTCTATAAGTATAGACCACTTAAATGTAGATGGATCATAAGAATAGCAGTTTATCTTAACTATTTAATACTGTTAATCATTTGTCCCCATCGCCTTTATTTCTGCCTAATAGTATCCTGAGTTCCATTGAGTGGCACCCAACAGGAGGACACACACACACACACACACACACACACACACACACACACACACACATAGACACGTTCTTTCTCCTCCCCACCCCATGTGTTCTTCTTTGTGTATGTACTGTATCCTCCAGGAGAATGTGAGCTTCTTAAGGATAGAGATTATTTTATTCTTTTGCCTTTGTAAGTCATACCTGCAACATAATATCAATTTGAATGAAATTGTGTTAAGCTTCCCTAAAGGAAGGTTTCCATAATTACATACTTTGTCAGCATTATATAATCTTAAGAACAATATTTATGTAATGGAACCTGCTTTTTAAGAAATAAATTTAATGCTCCTTTGTGGAATTTAGGGTTGGACCAACTCTAGAAAGTTAAGCCAAGCTATCCTTAGCTGATCAGTTTTACTTTATTATTCACTCCCATAATTGCTATCTCCCACCTTCTTCCAACTCAGACTTTGTTCATGGTGAACACTGCACTTGGATATCTTCTGTTTTGAGATGATAAAGTTTCACTATACCTTTAATTCATCCATAGGTGATGTTTATATTTATTTGGATGAAGTTATTGGCTTTTGCCACCTTATTGCCATTTTTCACTTATTCTCAGCAGTAAGGGACTCTTTACCAAGGTATATCCTTGGGCAAACTTTGGCTTTTCTAAACTTTAACTGGCTTTTTAAAAATTGTCTTTTTGATCAGGCCAAAGTTGCCAAGTCTATCCTCTTCATTTAGTAAACCTTATTTCTAATCACAATCCCAATGGAGTCTGAAATCTTTCTATAAGCAGAGTTTTCTCTATTATTTGAACATGATTCAGTCTCACTACTGTTTTATAGTTGGCAAAAATGATTCAAAATTCTTTCAGTTGCAAAAAAACAAGGAGGCAGCTAGGTGGTGCAGTGGATAGAGCACTGGCCCCAGATTCAGGAGGACCTGAGTTCAAATTTGACCTCAGACACTTAATAATTGCCTAGCTGTGTGATCGTGGGCAAGTCACTTAACTCCACTGCCTTGCAAAAAAAAATTTTAAATGCAGAAAAAATAAAAGCAAGAGAAATTCTGTTATCTTCTTGAGGGTGCATCTAAAGCCAAAGTTGTGCTGGTTGTATTTGTTTCAAAAGTCCCTCAAGAAAGATAACACCATAGCCAACTAGAATCCTCATTCTTGCCTTCAAGGTCTAGGTCCCCCGTCTGAGTAATGTGATGATGATACATTTACATAGAGCTCTACAATTTGCAAATTGATTGACATACAAATCTCATTTGAGCCCCCACAATAGTCCGAGGAGGACACTAGGTATTATTTCCATTTTCTAGAGCTAGAAATTGGAGCTCAGAAAGGTAAGTGTGAAACATAACAGAGGACAAACATTTTTGTCTTTGTATTCCCAGTGCCAAGCAACATCCCTGGCACATAGGAGGCACTTAATAAATACTTGATTAAGTGATATGCCCATATTCATATGATTAGTAGGTGTGGGAAGGTTTTGAACCCAGGTCTTTCTGAGTCCTGTGCTCTATCCACCAAATTTGACTGCCTAATCCCTGGCAAATTCATCCATCACCTAGTGTGGTAAGTACTTAATAAATATTTTGATTGGCTGATAGGTCTGTATTTCTAACTATACAGATCTGATACCATTTGTGTCTTTCCAATCTTTTTGTTTCCTGCAAAAGATTACTGTAACTTTTGCTCCAAGTTTTCCTTTTATACTTTTGGAGGATGGTAGGGATTGTCATCTGACACACCCTTTAACTAAGTGCTCTTGTGCCTTAAGAACCTAGTGGAATGGTTTCTGTATTGGTTAACTAGAGAATAATTCATTGTTTTGGATATGTAATGTTTTTAGGCTGCATGTTGTTTATTTCCTATGATTTTTTTAAATACTCTATCTACAGAAAGCCTGTGCGTTTCATTGACTGAATGCTCCGGCTGTTTTCTAGTTCAGCTTGTATTCCATGCTCTGAACTGCTTGTTTTGACAGGATCAGCACTGATGGGGGTAAATGTTATCACCCCTGTCTGTTTCACACACCTCTGCTTGATCCTATAATGTTAGATTATTTTGTTTTTAATAAAAAAAACTGTTTAAATGACAATGTCTTGGTGTATGGCAGCCAGTTACTTTTATTTTTCATTTAGATGCAAGGTGAAGGATGGGAGACAATCACATTTGAGTGACTGAGAGGCCAGAAATGGAACTCTTCAGTTTCTCTGAGTAAGATTTTTTCTTCTTTCTTCACCACTTATGACTTTGAGATGCCTCCCTAAATGATCATCTGATGCTCTCTGGAAACCAATGGACCTGACCAGATTAGCTCAATAAATTCCTGACTTGGTGAGATCCATCAGCAATGAAGGAAGACTGCAGCATAACCAGGACCAAGGAAATTGTGGCATGGGACCAGATTCAGACCCTCATCACCAAAAACTGTTGATATTATCCTTTATTATTTTCTCTCCAAATCAAATCAGTTGCCAACTTTTATCAATTCTACATCTGCAACATCTCTCAGATCCCTCCCTTTTTCTCTATTCAGTCATCCCTCCCTCCCTTTTCTGCCTCCCCCCAGCACCACCCAGTTTAGGTCCTCTTCACCTTTCCTTTGGTCTATAGCCACAGCATCCCTGTTGGTTCCCTGCTTCCTTCCCTAATCTGCCACACTGATATTCTAAAACACAGATCACCACCTTACTCAAAAATCTTTATTGGCTCTCTGTTGCCTTTTTTAAAAAAAAATTTTCATCCATATACACAGGTATATTACAAAAATATCCGTCTACCCTCCCCTCAGCAGTCAGGTTAGCATTGTACATACATATTTTTGATAAAAGTACTTAAAGATTAGTCAATTTCAATATGAGGAATTAGGATTAAGGGAAAGAGATACATGAGAATTAATTTATGTAAAGTATTTATCAGAATCTGAAGAGCTGTTTTTTTGTTTTGTTTTTCTTGCTCTGGCTGAGGATAACATTGTCCATAGCCAGTCTACAATAGTTGTCCTAGCTCTCTGAACTGCTGAGAGGAGCTGCTTCCGTCAAGGTTGATCATCTCACAATGTTGTTGTTGATATGTGCATTGTCCTCCTGGTTCTACTCCCTTCGCTCAGCATCAGATCCTGTAATTCATTCCATGCATCTCTAGAGTCCAACCATTTATGGTTTCTTATAGAACAATAGTATTTCATAGTATTCATGTACCATAACTTGTTTAGCCGTTCTCCAATTGATGGGCATCCCCTCAATTTCCAATTCTTTGCCACTACAAAAAAGAGCTGCTATGAATATTTTGGAACATGTGGAACTTTTCCCATTTTTTTAATGGGAAATTGGAATTGGAATTGCTGGGTCAAAGGGAATGAACATTTTTATTGCTTTTTGGGCATAGTTCCATATTGCTCTTCAGAAAGGTTGGATCTGTTCACAATTTCACCAGCAATGCATCAATGTCCCAATCCTCCCACATCTCCAACATTAATCATTTTCCCTTTTTCTCATCATGGTCAATCTGTTAGATGTGAGGTGATACTTCATTGTTGTTTTAATTTGCATTTCTCTAATAATGATTTGGAACATTTTTTCATATGATTATGCATAGCTTTAATTTCTTCATTTGAAAATTGTCTAATTCATATCCTTTAACCATTTATCAATTGGGGAATGATTTGTAACCTTATAAATTTGATGCAATTCAGTATACATTTTAGAAACGTGACCTTTATCAGAACTCTTAACTGTGAAGATTATTTCCCAGCTTTTTTTTCTTTCCTTCTGATTGTGGCAGCATTGATTTTATTAGTGCAAAAACTTTTTAATATACTCAAAATCATTCATTTTGCAGTTTATGCTGTACTTTAATTCCTGCTTGGTCATAAATTTATCCCCTTTCCATAGATCTGACAGAGTATTTCTCGGTCTATTAATTTATTTATGATGTTGCTCTTTATGTCTAAATCCTGTACCTATTTTGAACTTATTTTGGGATAGGCTATGAGATATGCATCTATGCCTAGTTTTTGCCATAGTTTTCCAGTTTTCCCAATAATTTTTGTCAAACAGTAAGTTCTTATCCCAGAAGCTGATGTCTGTGGGCTTGTCAAACAGAAGATTGCTGTAGTCATTTACTGCAGTTTCTTTTGAACCTATCCTAATCCACTGATTCACTACTCTATTTCTTAACCAGTGCCAGGCAGTTTTGATGACTGCAGCTTTATAGTATAGTTTTAGATTTGGTAGAATTAGGCAACCTTCCTTTATATTTTTTTTTCATCCTTAAGATCATAGATCTAGTAAGTATTAGAAGATGGATTTGAACTCATGAAGATGATTCTTCCTGACTCCCAGTTCCCTTGATATTCTTGACCTTTTGTTGTTCCAGATGAATTTTGATACTATTTTTTTCTAAGTTGATAAAGTAGTTATTTGGTAGTTTGATTGGTATGGCACTGAATAAGTAATTTAAATTGGGTAGAATTGTCATTTTATGATATTAGCTCAACCTAACCATGAACAATTGACATTTTTACAATTATTTAGATCTGACTTTATTTGATAAGAAGTGCTGTAAAATTGTGTTCATACAGTTTCTGGGTTTTTCTTGGGAGGTAGTTTCACAAGTATTTAATGTTGTCTACAGCTACTTTAAATGGAATTTCTCTTTCTCTTTCTTGCTCTTGGGTTTTAATGATTTATGGGGGTTTATTTTATAACCTGCTATTTTGCTGAATTTGTTAATTGTTTCTCTATTGCCTTTTGAGATAGAGAAATTTCATCTAACCAAAGCAAGTCAACTCAGGGTCTGAAAGGGTTGCCTACAACCCTGGCTCAAGGTCACCCAACTCATGTCCTCTAGAATAATGTACAAAACCTTCATTCTGTCTTTGAAGTCCCATGCCCCCCTACCCACCCCCCCAAGTCAAGTCTGGCTCCCAGATATCTTTGCAAGCTTGTTTCATATCATTCCCCTTCAGTCACTCTCCTTTTTCATCTTTTTTCCTTTCCTGAAACTCCATGTTCTGACCACTATACCTTGGCAGGGATAGTCCCCCATATCTGGAATGCACTCCTTCTTCATTTCTGCCTTAGTTTCCATTAAGACTTCAGGTACAACATTAACAACATTGTGAGTTGATGGACGCAGCTCCTCCCAGCAGTTCAGAGATGTAGGACAACCCTAGGAGACTGACTATGGGCAATGCTATCCCCATCCAGAGGAAGAAAAACAAAACAAAACAAAAAGAACCCTACAGAATGTGAATGAACACTTCATTCACTTTTTTAAAATTTCTCTTATGTATTTCTTTCCTATCTCATAGTTTTCTTTCTTTTCCTCAATACTAATTTCTCATACCAAAAATGACTAATCTATAAACATGTTAAACACAAATGCCTATGTACAATATTCACCTAACTGTTCACCACTAAGGAGAAGGGAGGAAAGAAATTATGTAACTTAAAAATATGCAAATGAATAAGAATGTTGAAAAAACTTTCATAAGATGTAATTGGAAAAAATAAAATAAATTATCAATTAAAAAAGAAAAATGCAGAAGTTGAAAGTTAACACAAACATGAATGTTGAACACTATCTTTGCATGTAATTGGAAAAAAAATAAAATAACATTAGAAGGAAAAAAGACTTTAGGTACCACCTCTTACAGGTGACCTTCCCTGAACCCCCCTCCTCAAGCTCTATTCTCAATTATTAATGTTTCCTTCCTCTTAAAATTGCTTAATATTAAATTTATATTATAAATATACTTATTATTTATCTCTGTGGCTACATGTTATTTCCCCTTCCTTATGGTCAGAGAGTATTTTTTCCTTCTAGCCCAGGACTTTGCATAGAGGAGGTGCTTAATAAATGTTTGTTCAGCACAGAATCCTGGATCATATAGCCTGAGTAAGAAGCAGAAGCTGGAAATAGGAGACCTCTCTGGAAAGACTCAGATTTGAAATCTCAGAAGTCCTGAGGGACCTCCCTCTATATCTGATGCCACTGACCACTCCCTTCCCTTAGTCTCTATAAGGAAGGGAGGAGAGAAGTCTTTATTAAGTACTTGCTATCTTCCAGGCAGGGTGCTAGTTGGCGACATAGTGCACAGAGCACAAGGCTGGGAGTCAGGAAGAATCATCTTCATGACTTCAAATCCAGCTTCTGATACTTACTAGATCTATGACCTTGGATAAGTCCCTTAGCCCTGTTTGCCTCAGTTTCCTCATCTATAAAATGAACTGGAGAAGGAAATGGAAAACCATTGAGTATCACTGCCAAGAAAACCCCAAAATGGGGTCAGGAAGAGTTGGGCCAACTGAAACAACTCAATGACAACACCAACAAATTTTCCTGACTCTGTGCTAAATATATTACCTCATTAAAGCTTCTCAACAATCTGGGAGGTAGGAGATATTCTTAGCTTCATTTTACAGGTAGGGAAACTGAGGCAGATAGAAATTAAGTGTCTGAAGTTAAATTTGAACTCAAGTCTTTGTGTCTCCTGCTCTATCCACTGCTCCACTTAGCTGCCTCCCTAAGTCTCTCCTAGCTTGGGTCCCCTATGATTTAATTTATCTAAACTCTGGAGAAATGGAAAGGCAGCTTGTGCTCAGGGAGTTTTGTTGTGAAGTCTTTTTCCTGTCATTTCCCTCCGTGACCTCCTTTGATCACCTACAATTCACTGACATAACTGCAAACAGTTGGTAAGAGGCTCTACAAAAGGCTGTGGGCACAGCTTCAGCAGCAGGACCACCAAACCCCAGTCTATCCCATCCTGAGAGCTCCCCTAACACACATCAGACCCGGAGCTGGTGAGGTTGTCCACTTCTCGGTGAGGTTAGACTGGCCCCTCTACCCTAGTTGGACACACTCCCATAGGAGCAGGTTCCTAAGTACAGCACCTCGTTCTTGACTCCGCTATGGCCCTTCCCAGACAAGCCCCGTTTCTGAGGCAGGGTCAGACGCTGAAATGAGTCAGACAAAAGGACCCCAGTAGCTGAAGAAGAGTCTGGGGTTAAGTGAGAAAACTATACCAGGAAGAGCTTTAACCAATCAAAACCCAAACTGAAAGAGAGCGGCTGTTTGTGGACTTCGACCCAAATGAAGCAATGAGTCAAATCAAGAGTCTAGACCACAAAGAGGACAGTATAGGGAACCAATGCCAACTGGACCTCAAAAGAGAGCACAGGCCTCGCTTTTCTCAAGCACCCGGGGTCCTGAGAGTAAGTAAGACTCTAGCTTCTAGCACTGGAACTAAGTGCCCATGGATCAGAGAATGCCAGAAGACAATGATACATGAACATTGGTCTGTTAGTGTGTAATAAAAAATAATGGCTTGGAGAATTCGGAGGAAGGTGCAAAGATTTATATGAGTCAAATTCAGCATAAGCCAGTTTGTTAACACACACACAAAGGAAACAGCAATGTACATGAAACAATCACCAAAAGAAAGTCAAACTGTGAGTAAATGTAAAAGCAGTGAAGACTCCAGAAAAGAGGTCATGAAATACACTTCTTCAAGATAGAGCCAGGAGGGGCAGCTAGGTGTCATAGTAGATAGAGCACCAGCCCTGGAGTCAGGAGTACCTGAGTTCAAATCCATTCTCAGACACTTAATAATGACCTAGCTGTGTGGCCTTGGGCAAGCCACTTAGCCCCACTTGCCTTGCAAAAACCTAAAAAAAAAAAAAAAAGATAGAGACAGGAAACTGTTTGTCAGATGCAATCACTATCAAATATTTTTGCCTAATTGCTTTCCTTTGTCACAAAGGGTATGGACAGGGGATTAAAATGAGGGATAGAAAAACAAACTGCTTCAACAAAATATATACTTATATAAACATATGTAAGTGTGTGTATACACACACACACACACACACACACACACACACACACATATATATGCATATGTATTCATAAAGAAACTGGTTGATTTGGTAAGGCATGAAAAAAAAAGTTAGATTTTGATGTTAATCTGAAAAGCCAGACCTTGCAACTCCTCTATGTACCCATGTCTGCTCACATGTAGTGTGTCTGTCCCCAAGAGTCCTCACACTATAGTAAAAGAATTCTTACATCTCAAATACCTAGCTGAATGTATGATTTGTATGACTAACTGGAGATGAAAAAGTGAAAATGGAACTGGGAATTGGCCATGGCTTACCGACTCTCCATATAAGAGAAGTTACCCTTTGGGTGATGACAATAGAAATGACCAAAAATAAACAAAGGAAGACTAGACATTTTGAAATACCTTGCCAACACTGAAGAAAATTATTTGCTCACATTTGAAGAATAAGATATTCTTCATGTGATCCTAAAAATTATCCTGATGTTAAATGTTCTTCATGTTATCCAAACTGTTATCCTAAAACACAAAAAACAACGTTTATTCATTATTAGCTTCTATCGTTATTGGCCCACTGTGCCAGCTACAATATTCAATTAACTGAAACTGGGTGAGTTCTGAAATTTGAAATCTTTTTACTTTTTCATCATTTTTACCTTTGATTTGTTTTTAAAACTTAACCCAAATAGGGTCCTTTTATTTTATGGGGTTTTTTTAATGAATGCTGCATTTAGAGATTTGGGTAATTATGAATTGACTAAAACATGACATTTTATTCCCAATGCAAATTAGGTAACACATTTGATTCTCTGGCCACTGTCTCCCTAAACTAGCATTTTTGCTGTAGGGCAATTACTTCTTTCATCTTAATGCTTTATCAGTTCATGAGTCTTTAAAGACTTCTGGAGAGCTGGTTGTTTTTTTTCTTCTATCTGATTTCTCAAACTAATTAAATTGTACTTTTAAAAATATCACTCCCACATTTAAAATAGCTTTGTCTGGTCTTTTTTGTTTGATGGGATAATGGCATTAGAAAGTATGGTGGGTGTACAAAAATATTCATAGTAACTTTTTTTGTGTTAGCAAAGGATTGGAAAATGAAGGAATGCCCATCACTTGGGGAATAGGTGAACAAATTGTGGTTTATGTGATGGAAGACTATTGTTCTATAAGAAATCATGAGGGAAGGGACTTCAGAAAAGACTGGAAAGACTTACATGACTTGATGCTGAGTGAAATGAGTAGAACCAGAAGAACATTATAGACACTAACAACAAAATTGAGTGATGATCAAATATGATGGTCTTGTTCATTTTAGCAGTACAATAATCAAAGCCAATTCTAAAAGACATCTGATCATAGATATCCATATCCAGAGAGGGAACTGTAGAGTTTAAATGAAGACCAAAGCTTACTATCTTCAATTTTTAAAAGCAGTCTTGTCTGTAATGCTTTTTTCCTCTCTAATGTTTTTTTCTTCTGTTTGGATTTGATTCTTCTTTCACAACATGATTAATATGGATCTATGTTTAGCATAATTACAAATGTAGCAGCTATATTAAATTGCTTTCTGTTGAGAGAGTGGATAGGGAAGGAGAAAAATGTGAAACTCAAAACATTGCCAAAAATAAATGATTAATGAAAACTACAATTGCATGTTGTTGGAAAAACAAATAAACAAAAATAGCTTTAAAAAGAAAGAAAGAAAGAAAAAGAAAGAAAGAAAGAAAGAAACAAAGAAACAAAGAAACAAAGAAAGAAAGAAAGAAAGAAAGAAAGAAAGAGAAACAAAGAAACAAAGAAACAAAGAAAGAGAAAGAAAGGTAGGCCATTGGTTTCTTCTTTTTCTAGTCTTATATACATCTATGTATATAATTCATTTGAATTTATTAGTGTAGAGAATTCCAGATATGAAAACTTCCTAAACAGATCAACAACTCATTTATAATAATAATAGCTAACATATCCAGTGCCTTCAGGATTGCAAACTCTTTATATGTGTTGTTTCATCTAATTCTGCTCCCCCCACTCCAATCGGTAAGTACACCTAATAAAATACTTCCACTCCCCCAGAGAAGGAAGGAACAGACTCAAAATAGTACACATGGGTCTCTTTAGCAGAGCCCTGGAACAGAATCCAAAACAAACAAACAAAAATCATCAATACAGATCAGGATTTTTCTATAACAATAATGATAGCTAACATTTGTATAACACTTTAAGCTTTTCAAAGCTCTTTGCATGTTATTTCAATGTTGTTTATGCCCTCAAGTGTTGTGTATGTTCTAATGGCACAAACAACATGCAAATGACTGTATAAGCAGAAGATAAAAATAATGTAAATGGAAGAAAAGTCAAGAGGGCCTAAGGCATTAGCAGCTGGGGGAAGCTGGTAAAAACCTCATACAAATGTCTTGAAAAAAAAGGCAAGGATGCCTGATTTCTAGCTAAATGTGGCTACAAATTATGACTAAATCTTGGGTCAGGGGACACCTTTGCTATTATCTGGTGAGGCCTATGTCGGACCTCTTCTCAGAATAACGTTCCTAAATGTACAAAACAAAAGGGCAAGAGTCACCAATTAAATTGAGAAAGTTATCAAAAAATTTTTAAAACAAATTCTTGAAGCTTTATGCAGATGCTGAAAGATTTCTTGGAGAAAGCCCAGCATCTGGCCTGGAGAGGAAGTATGGGCTTAGTGATCCTGAGAGAGGAGGTTGACATTGGACTTTGAGTCCAGACATGGATCTTTCAACCAAGTCTTCAACTAGTCTCCACTTTCAACTAAAATTTTCAACTAGTCTCCACTGAGACTAGGCCTTTGACTAGTCTCAAGCAGTACTAAAGGATTGGAAAAATGAAAGACAAAATAAATCACATAGTTATTAAACATGGTTATTAAATGCTCCCAAATGTTCCCAGGAGGAAGTGGAAGGAATTCCAGATTTGGAGACAAAGGTCCTGAGTTTGAATCTCCTTGTTGCCAGTTTGGGCAGATCAGTTAAATAACTCCTTTGAACCTCAGATTCCTCTTCAGTAAAATGGCTAATTTGAACTAGATGACTCTAATATCCATTTCAACTTGAATTCTACAATCCAATGAAGCCATCTCCTGGCTGGCTCCATTCTGTTTCAGCTATTCTCTTAAGATGCCCAAACCAATCTGAAGTTGGCTTTCAACCCCATTGGTTAGGATCCCTGGTTTGCTACCTCATTGTCTAATGACTAGGGTTGATTGACAGGGGTATAGCAAAACCCACCAGGCACCTTTGTGGTTTCCCCACTCCCACCCTCAAATGCAGTTGGAGCAGCAAATCTACTGAGTATGTGAGCTTACAACTTTCCCAAGGTTCAGAGCAGCAAAAGCACAATTTCCTTGCATAGAAAAGAGTCCCCAACAACAAAAACCCCATCCATTTGTCCCTGAATATATGTGTGTGTGTGTGTGTGTGTGTGTGTGTGTGTGTGTGTGTGTGTGTGTGTGTGTGTATGTGTGTGTGTGTGTGTGTGTATAGCCAAGGCACTAGGTTTAAATTCTGATCCTGCTTTTTTTTTTAATCTATAGGAGCTTTACCTCCCTAAATCTCAGTTTCTTCATGTGTAAAATGAGAGGTTGGGGATGGGACTAGATGAGGTCCCTTTTTCCTAGAGATCTATAATGTTGTAAGGCTCAACTCCCTTGAATGTAGTTTCCAGACTATTAACTCTGACTCTCCTAAGACTTCAGATACACACAAGAGACACCAATCTAGTTTTTGTTGGGTTGTTTTGGTTTTGTTTTCCTTTCTTCTCACAAGAAACTAATTGTTTTGGCCCCTTTCCAAGATACAGTACCTGACACAGTCCTGCCTGTACTGGTTTGTTCTCTACTCAATGACTCAATCTTTGAACCTTCCAGGTTCAGGCAATTTCTTCACCCACCAGGTGGCCAAGAGGTCAGTCACAAAGCTACTAGGTGCCTAAACCCATCAGTTAACTTGAGGTTCAGTGGGGGGTCATAAGGCTGAGCAATCAAGGCAGGCCTCCAGAAGGAACTCAAGCTGGAAAGCTTCCCCTGGGACACTGTTCCTTCCCTTTAGCAACTGACTCTACAGGGCCCCAGTATAATGTAGGATTCCTCCATTTGGAACTGAAAGGAACCTTCCAGGAAGAAATCATGTAAATCAACTCCCTCCTTTTACCATTGAGGGAACTGAAACCTACAGAGGTTAAATAACATGTTCAGAGAGTGTATGTGTGTGCATATATACATATATAGGTGTCTATGAATATAGCACTATGAATAGAATTCATATATGTGTGTCTATGAATATAGCACTACAAATAGAATTCAGGACCTGGAGTCAGCAAGATTCATGTTCTTGAGTTCAAAACCTGCCTCAGGTACTTTATCTACCATGTGACCTTGGGAAAGTCAAGTCCTTCTAACCCTCAGTTTTCTTACAAGAAAAACAGAGATAATATTAGATGACTTAGGTACATTGCTTTGCAACCCTTTAAACTTCTATGAAAATGTAAGTTTTTATTGGGTCAATTCAACTCTCTTCTCTCATAATCTGGGTTCCAAGGGTTTGCTTAATAAAACCTTTCTTCAAAGATAGGAAAAGAAAATCAGCATTCCCCTGGTAGAATTAGCATGAATTCCAAATTGGTAAGGCCTGAGATTTACTATATATTTAAAACCACTAAGGCACTCACTCACTCAAGGCTGTTTACCGTGTAATGACATGACTTCATTTCCTTGTCTTCCTGTGCCACATGTCTAGCTCCAATTTGACAATATGATGTGTCCACATGCACCTGTTGGCGGAAGGCCAGGTAAGCTCCTCTCACTCCTGATCAGACTCCACTAATGACGAAATGGAGAATTTGTACAACACAGCCAACCAGTGGAACTGAGCTAATGGGCCCTAATCAAGGCAGAAGTTCCCAAGTTAAGTAAATGATTGGCACCAAGAACAAAGATTTATCTGCACAGAAGCATGATGAACAACTTGGGTATTTGTGCCTACTGTTCCAGCTGATGAAATTCACAGAATGTTTACAGTATCTCACAAAGAAAGCACCTTAGGGCATCATCTAGTCCAACCCATTAATTTTGCATGCGAGGAAATTATCTTCTAACACAATAATGGGAGGAAAAAGTTAGGAAATACATCCTTCCAACAAGCTTGCCCCAAAGAAAAAATATGAGGAAGACACCTCTCTCTGCTTCTTTGCAGATGCTGGATTCTGCCATATGGAACATTGCTAATACCAGATTTATTTTGTGATGTGTTGAAGGGTTTCCCTGAACCCCCTCCTCTTCTTACTCTTTTTCTTTTTTTCAAAATATTCTGTTATTAGGGTTAGCTTTCTGAGAGGGTTATGAAGGGATATGGAGAGAATCTAAGCAAGGTAAAAGCAAAATGTGTCATTAAAATCTATTTTGTATAAAATATAAAATGAAAATATATTCTTCAAAAATCATCCTTCCTACCTTAGGAATTGCTCAAAGATATTGTCATGGCCTTTTTCCTCTCTTAGGAAAACAAGCTAGTTTCTTTTCTGTGAATAGTGAATTTTCTCTAAGGCACATTGGAGCAAAAAAATGAACTTCTACAAACAAGATAAAAAATGCCTTTCATATGGAAAACTTCCAGAGCTCAGTGGCTCTGGTACATTCCAACTTTTGTTTTGGTTTTTGTTAAAAATTGAATAAAATCGGGTGTTCTAATTTCTTTGTCAGATAAGACAGTGGAATCTTTTGTCTGAAGAAAAAAAATCAATCTAATTTCTCCTTTCTGGGCCAGTGACATTGATCTTTAGATGAAAATTTATACTTGCTACAGCTGCTCCTGGCAGCCTGAGTACGTGTACATTGGTAGATCAAGATGTTTGTTTATCTCCAGGATCATTTCCAAGGGCTGCTCAGTAATTGGACATGGTACCACATCTGCTTTGATCTATTTGAAAAAGCTTGGTTCTCCTACCATTTGACTGCTTAATATTTAATCTTCTTGGGGGAGCCACTTCCACCACAAGCTTCCTTGAGGATATTTGATTGGTGGAAAAATTCCCTGAACAAAACCAAAATGGCATCCAGGGAATGTTTAGACATGTTAGTGAGAAGAGATCTTTAATACAGATTCATGGAGTCAACAGGTTAGAGACAGAAAAGGACTTAGAAGAATCACCTTACCCCCAACTTCCTGCAGCCTGTGAATGAATGAATGAATGAATGAATGAACAAATGAATGAATGACAAAGGATTTATTGAGTGTTTATGATATATATAAAGCTCTAATTAAGAAATGGAAAAACAAGACATTCCCTGCTTTCAAGGAGCTCATATTCTAGAAAATCATGGGAAAGGTTCTAAGAAGGGACAAAGTCAAGCAGTTTATCACTCACAAACATGCAAGAATGTGGTTCTCCAGCCCTTCTGTCCTTCCAGCAAGGACAAGCATGGACAGATATAGGGCAAGATATCTATCTGAGTTGAGAACCCAGAATTCTGAAGTCCTCTTTTTATATTTGGTTACTAAAGCTGGGCAGATTCCATCAAGTAGGTCCAAACAGGGAGGAGACCTTGGCAATAGCCCCTCAGTGATTGGCCAGACTGTACCCTCCTCCCAGTTGTGGGCCTGTGATCACAAGGCCACTTTGATTAGGAAAATTTGCTAAATGGTTAGGATCAGGAAAGTCTTACTTACTCTGCATACCTGGATTAGATGAAGTTTGCTAGATTGTTTATGATTAAGAGAACCTGGCAAATGTGGCCTAGAAGCTGACTAAACTACAGTTATTAGACACAAAAGAACTTCCTAGTATATAGTCTGGTCAATCAGAGATCAAATATGGCTTCATTTCTATCGGGTAAGGTCCAGTGATAGGCAATGCTCTCACAGAGATAACACATGTAAAAATTTCAGCTACAAGTCAGATGGAAAGATCCCTTGGTCTTTAGGGTGCAACAGCAAAGCACATAGCTATGCCTCTTCTCTAATGTCATTTATCAGCAGCAGCGGCAGCAGCAGCAGCAGCATCACTAATAAAACTGAAAGTTTCTAATATTGAACCATTTGATAGCACCAAGGACTTGAGGGAAGCGTCCCCTTCTAGATTTTCAGTAGCTATAGGAACAATTGGTTATTGACATCTCCAACAATTTTTGTTTCCAAGATTGATGGCTTCAGGGCTGGATTGGAAGCAGAACCTCTGGGCTGGAGAGTGCTGTGCTCCTAGGACTCTTGGCTTACTTATCAGTCTATGGTAATTGGCCATCTGATGGAGTTGGTGATGGCAAGGAAATGGGATCTTTTTCCACAAGGTTTGCTCCCTTGAATAATGGTTGTAGGGCCAAGACTGGCAGTAGAGTCTGTGGTCTGGGGGGCATTGCTATTCCCAAGGCTCTCAATCTGAGAGTCCTAAATCATTTCCATTGAGTTATAAAAGGAAGTGATGGTAGTAGCTTCATGTGTCGGCCAGCTCCTGTCTTTCCCTTGGGGTGCCTAGCTGCTTTAGCTGACTTCCATGTTCTGTAGGAAGTAACTGGTCAACAGTTACCCAATACAACCCACAGAAAATCTAGCTTCTAGTCTCTTTTTAGCCACTTTTAGGGAAGTCTTTCGATCTGTCAGGCCTCAGTTTTCTTATCTGCAAATGAAGGGGTTGGTTCTCTAAAATTCCTTCTAATTTTAAATCGTAGAATCTTTTTTTTTCAGGTTTTTTTGCAAGGTAAATGGGGTTAAGTGGCTTGCCCAAGGCCACACAGCTAGGTAATTATTAAGTGTCTGAGACTGGATTTGAACCCAGGTACTCCTGACTCCAGGGCTGGTGCTTTATCCACTACGCCACCTAGCCGCCCCCTAAATCCTAGAATCTTAAACCTGTGAAGCCTGCTTGAGATTTTTAATAAAAAATATTTTTACTTTGCAAAACACATTAAACCAATAGGGCCAACAGGGTGTAACCTTCCCAAATTTCTGGCTATGAGGCCAAAATCTCAGTAATGTTTGGCAGAACTGTAACCAGGGTGGGGCAACTGAATCTTTGTCCCAGGGTGTTAAAATTTAGAGGAAGCCAACTACAAAGTCCAAGTGTACTTCCTCCCCTTGGCAGTCAAGGCCCTGGGCCTTGGCCCCTTCAGTTGCCCCAAAGGCAGTTAGTCCTTATGTGACATAAAACTCTGGCAAGGTCCTGGGGGCACATAGCTCCCCCATTAAGCAGTTCACATAATCTTAAGAAATAATATTTTTTAAATATAGTAATTATGAAATAGATAGTACCTATAGATCTACAATCATTTCAAAGCCATGTCCATTAATAATTGAAAATAGATTCAGGTATTTATTTGACAAAATAATCAAAATCCAGCAACAGGTCTTGGTCTTACCCAGTCCCTCCCAAGAGTTGCCCCTTCAGCTACTTGTTAAGTGCTCAGATGTTACAACTGCCAAATGTGAGAGATCCTATTTCTCCCTGGGATAGGATCACCACAAGAAGGGTACTTAAGGACAGGGTGGCTAGGTGGCGCAGTGGATAAAGCACCAGCACTGGAGTCAGGAGTACCTGGGTTCAAATCCGGTCTCAGACACTTAATAATTACCTAGCAAAAAACCTAAAAAGTAAATAGATAAATAAAATAAGAAGGGTACCTAAGCTTATCCTTGAATTGAGCTAAGGTTTCCAAGAGGATGTGAAGGCAGTGGGGTGTGCATTCCAAATTTGGAATTTATTTATTTAATCATTCATTCATTTATTTTGTGTTTCTTTTTAGAACTGGACCTCTGATTTCACTCCTGTAGAAAAACTCCTAAAGAACAATTCCCTCTACCAACTGGCCTTTGTTATGCAAAATTTTCATTTCAGAGAGTTGTCTGGGCACCCAGGGATTAGGTGATTGATCCAGGCCACACCCTCTAAAATCACTTTAGAGTGAGTGACCCTGCCTTCTAGTTCACTTTCCTCTCTTCTTCTTTCAATTTCTTTTCTTTTTCCCTCCCCAAATTCATTTCTAAAGTGGAGAAAAAAGTAGCGGGGGGTGTGGGGGGTGTGAAGAAATTATCAGGGATGGGTTTTGGAGAGAAATGTTTTGTTTCCTCTTCTTTATAACGAGCTCCAGTCCTGTTGATAAGGGAATATTAGTCACCAGATTCTTTTTTCCCAAAGTGCAGCAGCTCAGAGAGGGTTATTCAGCATCTTGCTTCAGCAGTAAAAAATTCAGATTGAATTGTGGGGGCTCAAGAAGACTGTGGACTTACGTGACCCTGAGCTTGTCACTTAACCTCTAAGTGTCCAGGGAATTTTTTTAAATCTCTAAATTGCAGAGCACATGATAATATGCACTAGTGGGCGGAGTTTCCTATATGAATGAAATCACAGGTCTAAGTCCACCCTCAAATAAAGAAGGAATGAAAAAGAAGACAAATTCATAATGACTAGAATAGTGGCAAAGTGCCTAAGTTCTGGGAGGGCGCCCCATAAAACATCTAGGGAGTAGTCTAGCTAGAGCAGGGAGGTGTGTAATACATGAGTGACTTGAAGAAGATAAGGGGGTCCAGTGTCCTTAAAATTCAGACATATTTCCCAAAAGTTTCTCTATGGAAGCCACTTAAACATCTAAAGGATGGAAACTAATCTTTAGGCTCTTGCTGTTATTTCTCTAGCCAATGCCTGGTATTTCTTCTTATCTTCACTCTCTCCTCTTAGAACCCTTAGCTTTTCAAGTATCAGCTAAATGCTAGCTCTTCTCTGGAGCCTCCCTGATCTCACCTGTCACCCCCAGTTGTTACTGCACTCTCCCTCCTGAAATTGTTTTATATTTATTCCTTTGGGGAAGGATTTAGGGCAGAGGGAGCCTTAAAAGTCATCTTGCTACTTCTGACATTCTACAGGTGAAAAAAAACCAAAACAAAACAAAACAGCAATAGTTGAGTGTGTGGACCATAGAGTTAAGTGATCTGTAAATCCCTTGAAAATAGGATCTCATTTTTTTTTATCACCTAGCAAGTAGCACAAAGCCAGACATCTACATAAATGAATCTGTGATCTCCTCGATCTGGGATTTCCATTAAGCAAAACATGTTGCCACTCGTCCATGTCTGTCCATTTCCGTAGCATTCTTATCTATGGTCTCTTAAAAGTTAGACACAGGGGTTTGGGTCTGATCAAATTGTAGAAGCCCTTCCTCACTTTCTTTCAACTCTATGAAAAGATCAGGGGAACATTGTATATGCCTATCTGCTGTCTTTTGCTCTTAACAGCCTCTTCTCTCCCTCTCATATGATGCCATCCTTTCCTCCTTTTTCTTTAGAGTTCCTAGTTGGCTATCTGTTGCAATCAGTTCATTCTCATCATAGGACTCCTCTGGGATGCCCATTTTTAGTTCTTCCAAGGCAATAATGTTCCATATTTTGCTGCCATATAAGAATACTGGTAGACTATTACCATGAAAACTGTGTACCTGTGTTCTCATCTGGAGTTTGACAAGGTCGGTAAAAGAATTATACAATTCCCTGACAGCTAGCCACAAAGCTCCCTGCTCGGTTATGGACCAATTCACTGTCTAGAACATCTGTCCTATGCTGGATGCCTACCTAGTCAAATGAATGGTGAAGTCTGCGATTTCATCCCAGATCTTTTTCATCCTCTCGATCTTTATTATACGGACGGACAAGTCACATTCTTTTAAATGATTATAGATCTCTTCCAGGAGGCTCTGCAACGTTCTGAAGTTTGATGAAGTAAACTCATCATCAAAAACTTGAAGAATATGGATAGTCTCACTGGCCACAAAGAATCCCTCAATCTTGACTTTTCCCTGGATCTCCTCCATGATAGTGGTGCGTATACATTTCACTCTATTATGCTTCTCCTGATACTATCAGAGGGTTTCTATTGCTCCAAGGAATCCAAATACCGTCGATAAGGCATAGTGAATGACTTGTGGATGGATGACCCAAAGTCACAGTCTTCTCTCTCTAAACCCATCTCACTCTTTGTAGACCACCATAGCATCAGTCAACTAAGAGTTAAGAGTCTACTATGTACCAGGGACTCTACTAATGATTGAGGATACCCCAAAAAAGGCAAAATAAAAAATTTCCTGCCCTCAATCAAGTTTCCAGTTGAATGTGGATAACCATTTGCAAACAACCTCATAAAAACAGGAGCTGCAGGGTAAAATGGAGGTCTACTGAGAGAGGCAGCAAGATTAAGGGAAGTCTCCTGGCAGAAGGTGAGCCTCCAGCTGAGCCTAGATGGAAGCATCTAGGGGTGGAGATGAGGAGGAAAGCAGGCAGTGAGGCCTCCATCTTATTTCATGGGCTCCCCTCCTTGAGGAGGAGTTCTTTAAGGTCAGGCCTCGTTTCCTCTTCACTTTTCGTATACAACATAAATTTAATAAGTGTAGGAAGAAAAGCTGTTGCTAATCTGGAACTAAATCAAATGGAATTTTCTTCCCAGACTGCCTTGCGGCAGGAGGGCGGGAAGCTGGGATGGGACTATTTAAAGAAGACACATTTATCCAACATAACCCTTCGCGCCAGCAACTGCGCAGGATGTGAGCGAGGCCCCGCCCATAAGGGGCGGGGCTGGCGTACAGAGACAGTGATTCGTGGGCAGGAAGCCGGGACTCCTTTCAGAGGCCAGGCTCCTCCAATGAGACAGGGAGCACAGAGAGGCGGAACCGGAAACGCCTTCCAGGCTTCCTGTCACAGAAAACCACAGAGAAGCCTCCAATGGATCTCCCCGTGGAGCCAGCAGCCATGCCCCTGCTCCACCGCCCCGACTGCTGGGCCACTGTGGCCAAGTCTCTGGGTCTCACTTCTCGACTCTGTAAAATATGCTCGTTGAACTGGAAGGCCTCTGACGGGCATTCCAACTTCAGGACCACGAGGACCTTCTGGGCCAGAGAAGGCGTGTGCTTGCCACCCCACAGTAGGCCTCTGTGAGAGGGGATAGCCACGGGGCAGCGAGGTGGCGCAGTGCATAGAGCACCAGCCCTGGAGGCAGGAGGACCTGAGTTCAAATGCGTCCTCAGACATTTAATAATCACCTAGCTGTGTGGCCTTGGGCAAACAAAAACTGAAAAAAGGAAAAAAAAAAGAAAGACTGGTATCCACCAACCTCTTAGGTTTAGTTGAGTTGAGGGGATGCTTCAAGGCTTGCTAGATGATTATGATAGTTTAATGGTTTGTTTTTCTTTTTTTCGAATTATAAAGATTTTATTTATTTTGAGTTTTACAATTATTCTCCCATCTTACTTCTCTCCCCCCACCCCCCGCAGAAGGCAATTTGTCAGTCTTTACATTGTTTCCGTGTTGTACATTGATCTAAATTGAATGTGAAGAGAGAGAAATCAGATCCTTAAGGGAGAAACATAAAGTAAAAGAGATAGCAAGATCAGACAATAAGATAGCAGGTTTTTTTCTAAATTACTTGGTCTTTATTCAAACTCCACAGTTCTTTCTCTGAATACAGATGACATCCTCCATCCCAGACAGCCTACGGGGCACTTTTAAAGTATTTTATATAGATGATGCCATTTAGTGAGCAGTTTCAAAGTTACGTTAGATCGTCACTTGGTCCTATGATAAAAGTACCCAGCACTTTATAAAGATTATCTCATTTAATGCAATAATAATCGTACCCAATATTTATAGTGAACACTTTTAAGTTCTTATGGTGAGTGGCTAAGTAGTGCAATAGATAGAGAACAGTTTCTAAAGTCAGGAAGACCCATCTTCCTGAGTTCAGAATATGACCTCACAGTCATTTAATGGTGTATGCCTCAGTTTTTCCATCTGTACAATGAGAGAAAGAAATGCCAAAATCTTCAGGTGTCTTTGTCAAGAAAATCCCCAACGGGATCACAATTGAAACAAAACAACAGCAAATATAGGTGAAGTCATGCAAAACATATTTCCATTTTAGTCATGTTGAAAAAGAAAATTACAATTAAAACAATAAAATAAAGTTTTTAAAAAATATACTTCACTCTGCATTCAGAGTTCATCAGTTCTGTCTGTCAAGATGATTTGCCATCCTTTGGATCTTTGTCTTAGAGTATTCTAAGACTTTCTGAGTTGGTCATCCTTACAGTATTGCTGGTTTTGTGTACATTGTTCTTCTGGTTCTGCTTACTTGACTTTGGATGAGTTCAAATAAGTCTTACAAAGTTTTTCTGAAACCATCATCATTTCTTATGGTACTATTATAATCATGAACTACTACTTATTCAACCATTCCCTAATTAGTGGGCATCCTTTCAACTTCCAATTCTTTGCCACTACAAAAGTAGCTGCTATAAATATGTTTGTACTTATAGGTCCTTTTTGTTTTCCTTTTATCCCTTTGGGGTGCAGACCTAGTTATGGTATTGCTGAGTCAAAGAGTATGCATACTTCTATAAGCCTTTGGGCATAGAAGCAACTAAATTTTTCTGCAGTGTAAGGGAACAAACTGCATATTTAATGTAAATCTCAACTTCTTGTTCAGTCTTTTCAGTTGTGTCCAACTCTGTGACTCCATTTAGGGTTTGGGGTTTTTTTTGGTTTGTTTTAGGGGTTTTTTGCAAAGCAACGGGGTTAAGTGGCTTGCCCAAGGCCACACAGCTAGGTAATTATTAAGTGTCTGAGATCGGATTTGAAGCCAGGTACTCCTGACTCCAGGGCTGGTGCTTTATCCACTACGCCACCTAGCCACCCCCATTTAGGGTTTTCTTGCAAAGATTCTGTCCTGGTTTGCCACCATAACTATCTGAATTGTAAATTAGGTTCTAAAATCAGAAAAAGCTCTTATCATCATTTCTAGATGACAGGGATGTGAAGAAGCCCAACTAAGGCTATCCTCAAGTTCATCAGACCAAATTAGATGATTTAGACCAGGAATAATGAAGAGGACATTCTAGACTTAATATGGGAAGGCACTTGGATTTCTGAGGCCTTCAGGACAGACTCAAGTCTCTCATCTTTGTTTCTTTTCCTGATGTTGCAAAGATTGAGTTCATTAGTAAAGGAAGACCCTCCAAGTTCTACTTTAAACTTTTCAGGCCTAATGCTTTGCCTCTTCATTTCTGCTCTTATAAGCTGATTAAAATTTAATTTTTGTGTCTTCCTCCCTTCTGGTCATTTTTCTCTTATCTCTCTTTCCACTTGTCTCTGTATTCTCTGTGCCTTACAATCTTTTTAATTGCTTTTATTTTCATCTTGATTTTTCCTTTCTGTGGCATCTCTGTATTTTGATTCTTTATTTTTTCCCCCTACATGAAGGATTGTACCACCAGGTAACAAATATAAGCAAGGAACCACGTGGCTTAGTGAAACCTGACTGTCCACAGGCACAGAATCAGGCATGTCTGGTCTTGTCTACCTTCCCTGGGCCTTATTTATGGGGCATGATGAATATCCAGGTGGTACTTTACCAGCTGGTCAATTCTGTCTGCATCAGCTTCATCATCCAAAGGCATCCATCCCCTACTTAGCATCTATATGGAAACAAGCATTTTTAGACAATCATTGAACATCAATCTGACTCCAGGACATCTGCCAAGTTAGTACCCTAATCTCTGGTAATGTGACCTCCTATCACTTCTCTGCCCCCACCCAAAAATAGTTATTCCTTTGAAGTAGTTCCCTAGTCTGTACTCTAACTTTAAATTAAACCTTCTTCCCAACTCTACTCCCAGATCCCCAAGTGTTTTTCTTTTTCTTACAGGAGCCAGACTTTGCAAAACAAACTAAAAACATGATGTTCCTACCTTACTACAAATCTCTAGGAAACTGACTGCCTTGAATTCAGTCATCCTTGAGGGAGCCCAAAGGCCTTATCAATGTCCAGCCTCACCAGGACCTATTCTGGTTTCCCCTGTGGCAGGAACAAAATTTGTGTGCCAGGATAGCATTCATTTTGCTGCTGCTCCTTTCAGTCCCGGTACCAGAGATATGATGGAGAGAATTCATCTTCCTTCTCTAAGGAGGGACACAACACCTCTTTGCCCTTCCACTCTACCTTCATCCTTCTTCTTTCTCCTTCCACCTTGGGGTCCCCCCCCCCAGGTGGCAGCTTTAGCAGACATAGGTCTTTTAGCAGAAGGTGGATCCTTTAAGTCTCTTGGCCTAGCCAGGGGAGAAATGATGTCAGAGGTTTTACCAGAGCAACTCACTTGTATGGCCCGTTGCTGTGACAACTATGGAGTGAGAGGAGAGCAATGTTTTATCTGAGTTTCGTCTCCTTAGCTTGAGAAATTTATTTTTAGAACAGAGAACTGCAGCTTCTTTTCTTTTAAACACTTAATAAGTTTAACATATAACTTTAAAAATTACATTTTTTAAACATATTTTGTTATTTGTGAAGTTGTTTTTAATTGCATTGAGCCTGAATCATGGCACTGGCCTAGGTAAGTCCTAGCCCAGGATCCCCTACCACACTGTCTCTATCCTTGTAACTTGAGAAGAAATAACTCTTTCCTCCATTAAATAAAATATTTAAAATTAAATTCTTCAAGATTTTAAGGTATTTGTCTAATAGGTGTTAATACAGGATACTTTATAAACTAGGGACTCTCCAGAGTGATATATGCTGGCAAGAGCCCTAGACTAGAATTCTGGAGACTTTGATTTCAGTCTAACCCTATCTCTAAATCTAATTTTGACTTTAGCTGTATGACCTTGGGTTAATCACTTGACTTTCCCAGACATCAGTTCTCTTTCTAAAATGGAAAAGTTAGCTCTTTTCAGCTCTGATATATAATGCTATAATGATGTTCTTGGACAGAGTATGAAACCTGGCCATCCCCTTTGCAGATGGTTCTTTGGCTTTCTAGTCCCAACCCTAGAAAAACAACTCCTTGTCTGTAATTCCACATCTGTTCTTTCCCTCTAGAGTACCTTCCAAGCCTTAAAGTAAAAAAACTAGGAACTCCTTACATTCTCTCCCAAACCCTCCCCTCTTCTAAACTTCCTCATTTTGTCAAAGGCACCGCTGCTGCCATGCTTCCAGGTTCCAAATATCAGAGCGACCTGGCCTTCTCACTCACTCAGCCCACATCCCTAATCAGACGTACATCTTGCCTCTTCTGCCGCCATATTTCATGCAGTTACCCCTTTTCCCTACTTTCAGAACTGTCCTCTGAGTTCAAGCACCCCTCACCTAATGCAATAGCTTCCTGATTGGTCTTCATGTCTCATCTCCCTGGTTCATTCTACACAACTGCTGCGAAAGTAATTTTCCTGAAGGTCAGATTTGACCATATGACTGCAGTGGCTCTAGGATAAAGCCTAAATTGCTCTGTTTCGCTTCCCTGAGGCCCCAACCTACCTCTCCAGCCCCACTCCTCACACTCCTCTGTGAGCAAGCCTCTCTCTTCTTTTCATATAATATTCCCATCTGCTGTGCTCCCTCCTTATTTGTGTCTTGGAATGAAGAGGCGACTTTTTCTTTAAGAAGCAGCTCCCTTTTAATCTACATGAAGCCTTTCTTCCTGTGGCTAGAGCACTATCTTGTATTTAGCTGTTTCATATGGATTTTTATTTATTCCCATATATTTTTAATATAGTTCTCATTTCCCTCACTAGAATTAGTAAACTTATTTATGTGGGGATTGTTTCATTCTTTGTCCTTGTATCCCAACACAGCTTATTCATTCTAGTGAGGGAAATGACAAATCCATTTAAAAAAGGTGCTTGGTTTACTTGATTGATTGATTCCATCTTTTTTTTTTTCCTGAAGTTTTTAAGTGCTCTTTCTCACCATTACTCCACCCCAACCCTGCAATTTGACTTCAGGAATAAACCTGTACCTGCCAAAACTAACCAGGAGGTGAGGCCTGAGTCACTTAAACTCCCAGTGAAGAACCTAGCCCCTACCCTCACTGGTTCCATCCCAACCCAAACCCTTGTCCCAGGAGTTAGGATAGAACTGAACTGTATTCTGAAAGAAGAGGCGATTGATTATTTTTCACTACCATGGACAGGAGGGAAGTTCATGACCAAACAAGGGATAGAAAGAATCTTAAAAAAATAAAATAAATAAAAATAGATTTCATGAAATTAAATCATTTTTGTGCAAACAAACCCAATACAGTTAGAAAGGAAAGAAGGAATAAAAACTCTTTACAGTAAATTTCTCTGATAAATATCTCACCCCAGCTATAAAAGGAACAAAAAACAAGGACCATCCCCAGTAGATAATGGGCCAAAAGATATGAATAGGCAACTTTCAAAGGAAGAAATTGAAGCTATCAATAATCTTATGAAAAAAATAACCTTATGAAACAGTGCTGTAAATCACTAGAAAATTCAGATTAAAACAACTCGGATTCTACCTCACATCCATCAAATTGACAAAGATGACCAAAAAAAAGATAATGACAATTGTTAAGTAGTGGGGTCCGGCCATTCTGGAAAGTAATTTTGAGCACTGAGCAAAAAGTCACTAAACTATGTACATACCCTTTTATCCAGCTAATCCTCTACTATGCCTATACCCCAAAGAGATAAAAGAATGGAAAAGACCTAAATGTAAACATTTCCATCTTTTTTTTTCTTCATTATGGCAATGAAATGTAAAATAGTAGGGTGTCTCTCAATTGGGAAATGACTGACAAATTACATTATATAATTGAAATGAAATAGAATACCACAAGAAATGATAATGATGGTTTCAGAGAAACCTGAAAAGACACATATAGACAGAGGCAAACTAAAATGAGCAGAACCAGTAAACAAAAAAGAAATGGTAACATAAAGATAAACACTCCAATCAATGTGGTGACTTAACTCTTCAAAGAATGGTTGCAAAGTAAATCCTGCCTTATTTCCTTGACATGGAGGTGTTGGATAAAAAATACAGAATAAAACATGCACTTTCAAACAGTATTGTGGTGATTTGTTTTGCTCAGCTCTGCATATTGTTACAAAGGCTTGTTTTATTTTTTTCCTTGTGGGAGGTAAAGGGGTGGTCTGGAAAGGACAGAGAAATAAAAGGAAAAAGGATCATTGAATATTTTTTAAGGCATAGAATAGGGGGAAGGCCAAGAAAAATATTGAACAAGCAGAACATCTTTGAATGCTACACATTTCAGTTTATTGAATTTTTTTGAAAAGAATACCCATGATCGATAAAATTACAGTTTGATAAACAGTCCTTTTTTGTTCTGTGTAAATAGAAAATGCTCATTTCTTAAGTTTAGGTAAAAATTAGTTGTTGGGGTTTTTTTTAAGAAGCAGTGGTGGATTGAGCAATAAAAAAATCTTTAAGGCCATCTAGTCCCATGTGACATAAAGGGCTGAACTAGGGTTTGATCTGCTGAGGTCTCACAGCCTTGAGGAAATAAGAACAGGTTGTTAGAAGATGTTGCAACCCTATGCAAAACTGAACCTAGGCACAATTGAGAAGTTAGAAGTTTTGTGTTCAGTGTCTCTAGTCTCCATTTCCATCATGAAACTTCCACCACTCATTAGCAAACCAATCATCAGGCATTTTTTCCTTAATGTGACCCTTCAGTGACTCATTTTTTGGAAGCCTTATCTCTGATACTCTAATTGTGCAGTGTCCTTTGGATGTTTTCCTTCTGGTATCATTAATAAGTTGAGAAAAGACAGCTAGTTAGCAAAGGTGCCTAACCTATGCCTCTGAGAAGGACTAGGGAATTAAGGGCTATAAAATGCTCCCAAGAGGGAAAATTATCTAAAGCAGAGACCGATCAATAGCCTTTCACCTTCTCTTCATAATGTTATGTGCTAGAAATGGATCTATCTAGTTATATGTTAAAAGCCTTTGTTTTCACAGGCAGCTGCACATACCTTGTCCATTGAGCCTCCCCATAATTTGGTAAAGTCATCAGGATAGAGATTTTCATTATACCGACAAAGAAATGTTCAGAGAAGTTAAGGACTTGAATTGAGTCTAAGAAACAGCTAAACTAGGACAAGAATTCAAGGCTTGTTCCATCACGCCCGCCTGTGTACCTGCCCTACAAGTTTTTATTCGAATTTTTTTTAAATTGTGAACTTAATCATCAACCAACTTTGCAAAAGCAGAGAACAGAGAAGAGGGCTTCTCTGTAAAATGAACAGTTTTTTGTGTAGTTTTTTTTTTAAAGAAATATATTATGATTAGGTAGTCGGTATCATACTTCATAATGTTCTGCGGTCTTAAAAAGGCTTTATTCTTGTCTTTTCATGTATCATTGCTCATTAACTCACCTTCCTGTAGAAGCCCTTCCTTGTAAAAATATAAATAGTAGGCAAAACAAATCAACATGTTGGCCACGTGGTTATTAATTCTCTCCCACCCCAAGGGTGGGAGGTGTGTTTCATCATTTGCCCTTTGAGGCAATGATTACTTGGGTCAGAGTCATATTTTTATTGTCATCACCCAAATTGTTCTCCTGATTCTGCTCATTTTATTCTGCAATAGCTCACATGAATCTTTCTCTGTTCCTCTGAATCCATCTTATTCATCATTTCTTATAGTGCAATAAAATCGATTACATCCATAGAACACAATTTGTTCAGCCATTCACCAGCTGATGGGCGCCTCTTTTGTTTCCGCTTCTTTGCTACTCTTGTTCACATGAGTCTTTCCCCTGTCTTAGTCCTCTTTACAGGGTTTACTTGAGAGTTATATTATTAGGCAAAAGAGAATTTGGTTACTTGAGGTACAGAGTTCCAAATGGTTTTCCAGAAGTGTTGAATCAATTTACAAGTCCAGGGAATCCATTAAGTCAATTCACAGCCTACTGGCACAGTGTGTCTTTTCCCTTTTTGTTATCTTATCCTCTTACCCACGGTAGTTTAAAACCCCATTGGATATCTCTTTAGTCAGTTTTTCACCTGCCATGAATTTAATGAAAGATTTTCTCATTAAAACAAGTGATGCACAAGAGTAACGCTGTCACGACTTACTTTGACCAAGTTGTCTGATTGGATTTCATCATATTCAAGTTTGCACAATCTCTAACTTCCTTGACCTTGTGGAGCCTTTCCAGGATCCTTCCCCGCTATGAAGGCACTTAACCAAATTAGCCATGGAGGCCACAGCTTCAGTGCCTTTGAAATACTAGGCCCTTCTGAAGCAGTAGACATAGCTGCATAAGATGTCCTAGTGATCTGGAAAGAAGACCGATCTGTGAGCAGGGTGGACCTGAGTTTTAGTCTCAGCTCTGCCTCCCAGCCCAGCTCTAAAGAATGGACTTTGAGAGTCCTTTGCATGAAGCAATAGCTCACCCTTGTGGTGAAAATCCAAAGTTCCTTTGGCCTGACCAGCCCACTCAGTCCTCCCACAGGGAGTTTTTGCATTATTGACTTCCCTTTCAGGGTTCATTTCATAATGTACACTGCTCTGGTGCTCATCTGGGAAATGAGACGTCCCTGGAAAGACCTAGAAACACTGTCCAGTCCTAGGCCAATAGCAGGCCACTGGTCAAATTCAGAAGCAGACCCAACGTGTCTTCCAGGTCACTTACCTGCCAGCTCTCATTCCCCAACTTTCATGCCTGACCTCCACTATTCTCAACCATTGTGTATCTGTTCACACTAAAGAAAGGAATCTGGCCTCCAAGGGTTGACACTGAAATGCTGCCTCTGATTCTTACTACCTGGGTGACCTTGAACAAATTGCATACAATTTCTGAGCCTCAGTTTCCTTTTCTGTCCGGTCCTGGGTGGTTTCCAAGGTCCCTTCCTGCCCTATTTTTTTGACTTTTTGTAGGACAATGGGGTTAAATGACTTGCCCAAGGCCACACAGCTAGATAATTAAGTATCTGAGGGTAGATTTGAACTTACATCCATCTGACTTCATGGCTGCAGTTCTATCCACTGTGCCACATAGCTGCCCTTAAAGTTTTTAGACTTAGAGGTACATGCATGGTAAAACAAATAAACCAAAAAACCCACTTGCTTGGAGAGGGTCTTAAAAAAGCCAGATTAATTTTCACTTCCTTAAGGATGGGGCTTCAGATACAAAATGATTCATATTAATCGAGGAAGAAATAGTATCTTAAAGTTTACAAAGGGCTTTTCTCACAACCCTGGGGCAAATAGCAGTAGCATCCTTATTTCTATTTCATAGACCACTGACATCTGAAACAGTTCTAGGAAATGTTCTGATCCTTTCCCCCCTGCTTCTTCATTGAAGTAGAAGCCAAATGTTGTTTGTCCTTCATTCTCGAAGAATGACATCAGGGAGGTAATGGAACAATCACATGAATGGTGACATAGTACAGCGCCCCCTCACTCAAATCCCATCTCTGATGTCATGGGCTTCTTCGAGAATGAAGCATAAACAACAGAAGAAGCCAAATGACCACATGTTCCAGAGAACATGTAGAAATGATTCTCGTCCAGCTACTGGTTCTATGTAATAGATGTCTTCAAGCTCCTTTTGATGTGGAGATTCTTTAATTTTTTCAAGAATAATCATCTTGGAAAGAAAAAGAATAAGGGTACAGGAGAGGTAATGGGAGGAGGAAGAGATAAGGACAGGAAAGAGCTATGTTTTAAAATACAGCTACCACCAGAACAATGTACACAGTAATAGCAACACTTTACAATAAGCAACAGTGAATGCCTTCATTCTTCTGGGCAATCCAATGACCCAATACAGTCTTAATTGAACTCATGATGAAAACTGCCATCCATATCCAGAGAAAGAATTGAGGGAATCTGAATGCAGATCAAAGCATTCTAATTTTAACTTCAGTTTTTGTGAAGGCATTTTTTTTTGGTCTGTGCCTTTTTTTCACAATATGAAATGTTTTGCATGATTACACATGTGTAACATTTCCAAATTGTATACCATCTCAAAGAGGGGGGAGGTGAGGGAGGGAGAAAATTTGGAACACAAAATTTTTTAAAATGTTAATTATTTTTACATGTGATTGAAAAAAGTGAAAATTTATTTTTTTTAATGGTTCTATCACTTTGGTCATGAAAAAATGGAAACAAAATAATAGCTGCATTCTTGTCCCTAGTTAGAAATTCTTGCAAGTAAAGGGTGTGTGTGTGTGTGTGTGTGTGTGTGTATGCAAGGTGGGAGGAGAGAAACATGAGGCTGTTTTTGTTTTTTGTTTTGTTTTGTTTTTTAGGTTTTTGCAAGGCAAATGGGGTTAAGTGACTTGCCCAAGGCCACACAGCTAGGTAATTAGTAAGTGTCTGAGGCCAAATTTGAACTCCGGTACCACTGTGCCACCTAGCCGGTCCTTGCTTTTGTTTTTGTTTTTGTTTTTTTTTTTAAATTAGGATCATTATAAGATAGAGAAAGCTTAGAGGTTCCTAAACTTGAGGGTTAGAGGTAGAGGGAGGAATAGGAAATAATTCTAACATCAACATTGCCACCTTCTGTTGACAAGACATTAATGCAAGCAATTTCATTTGATTGGTTGATGGTGGAACAGATTTTATTATTTTTATGAAATTATGCAGAGGCTTAATGGACATGTATGATGAGTTTTAAGAACCCCTGACCATTTCTTAATAGTTTCTGGGACAGGGAAAGAGGTACCAAGTAAGTTTCTGGTCACAGCCTTCCTCCTCTCCCAGTCATTTGAAGGCTGCCATCCTCCCTCATCATTCTTGCATAAAGTCTGCCAATAACAGAACTGATATTTATGTAGTGACTTCTCATCAGTCAGTAAATAGGTAAATAATTATTGAGCACTTACTATCTGCAACCCATTGAGCTAAGCCTAACTGGGCTTGTGAAAGCCCTATAATTTAGTTATGATGATAGGGATGGGACTGGGGACTGGACTTGGGATTTCTTTGATAGACGGAACCTTCCAGAGCAGATTGGCATCTTCACTGCAACTTGGAGACTAACCAGGACACTGAGGAGTTAAGTAACTGATCCAGTTGGTTTTTGACCATTGTTTTTGAAGAGGGCGGTAACATCAGGAAGGTTGACGCCATGACATGCTAATTAATTGTGTTTAAGTGGGGGAAGGGGTGGGTACAAATCACCCAACTTCATTTACTCCTTCCGAGCCATCTGGGTCCAGTGACCCGATATGAATCAGGATGACTGGAGATGACCCCAGATGCAGTGGGAAATCTTGACCATTTTCAACTAAAGTCTTTGTTCCAGGGTCACATAGACAGTATTTGTCAGGAGAACTTGAGCCCAGGCATTCCTAGCTCTAAGGCTGACTCTATCCAGTGTTCCATAAGAGTCAAAAATGCAGGAGGGTAATTGTCAGAGAGGGAGGAAGGGAGGGAACAGAAAGAAGGGGGGGGGAGAAAAGGAAGAGAGAGAGGAGGGAAGGAGAGAAAGAGAAGGGGGAGAAAGAGAGAGAGACAGACAGACAGACTGAGAGACAGAGAGAGACAGAGAGACTGAGAGACTGAGAGAAGTGGGGGGGGGAGACATAAAGGGATGGGGAAGATTTTCATAAAGGAGAAAGGACTGGAGCCAGGCTTTTTCACAGGGAAAAATTTGTGAGGAAAAGGAAGCAGGATTCACTTGTCCTTCAAATCTTACCTGGTAGGAAGGACAACTAGGTGGTGAAGTGAATAGAGTACCATCTCTGGAGTCAGAAGGACCTGAGTTCAAATCCAGACTCAAACACTTGCCACATAAAAACTGCATGACCTTACCTCACATCCAGGCCTGTTTCCAGTTGTCTTGCTCCATATCTGACCACTGGACCCAAATGGCTCTGGAGGAGAAAGTGAGGCTGGGGACTTAGCACAACCCCCCCACCCCCAGCTCGACTTGCTTGTCATGGTTATCACCTCCCTGATGTTATGGTATTCCTTGAGAACGAAGGGCACAACAACATCATTACCTTGTACCATCTACTCCAAACACCTTGAGGAATGGCCTTGATTCTAGAAATGAGAGGTACAACTACCAGGGTTCTCAGGAGCAGAGGGCTTCCCATGCTAGATTCTGACCCTAGTGCATGAGTTGTGAACTCAGCTGAGTGGGAAAAAGAATCTAGAAGAAAGGAAAAAAATTTATCAAAAAAATAAACCCTCTAATTGCAGCAAACTTACCAGATTCCAAGATAAAACATCTCAAACACACACACACACACACACACACACACACACACACACACACACACACGCTTCCCCCCTCCCCTCCCTTTTCCTCTTCTTTCCCCCTTCCTCATGTGACATTTATTCAAGGTGTGTTGATGGTTCCCCAGTTCAAGAACTAATCCCCACACTCTCTAAACCCCCTCATGGTATCTGTAAATAATTCATAATTCATAGCATCCCTTTATCACTCTCCTTCCCCATTTCTCTCTCTCTCTCTCTCTCTCTCTCTCTCTCTCTCTCCTGAATGGGCAGTACATTTCATTTCAGATTTCTCAGAAATGATTCCACAAATCAAGAAGAGAAAGGCAAATCCACAAGCATTATTATGTGGCAGGCAGTCTGCTAAGATCTGGAATACAAATACAAGCAGAAAAATAGCTCCTGCCTTCCAGAAACTTGTTTTCCAATCGGGGGATAACAACAGATAAAAGCTGAAAGGGTTGGAGAAAGTACAGGGGCAGGAACATGTTAGAGAAAGTTCAGAGAGAATTTTTAATCATACTTCGATAAAGGAATAGACTCTGTCTGACTCGATCCCCTGAATCTGGTTTCAGTATAGGCCTAGCACACCTACTTGGTCTGTATGGAAACTTCGGTCCCTTGGTACACCAGGCCTCCCTTCCACCCTGCTCATCAGACCCAGTCAAGGACCAAACCATGTGTTCGCCAAGCTGCAGTGATTTTATTTGCAAATAGATCATTTACAGAGGCTAGAAAGTCTCCTTGGGGCTGAGCATGCTCCCCAAGGCCTATTTTAGCAGCATTCACATTCCTTCTTATTCCTTCCCTCCATTGCATTCTTCCCCTGCCCTCCCTGAGGCTCCAGGAAGTTACACGATCATAAATTGGCAAATGAAGGGCAACCGCTCTTTGCATCTCTTGTCAAACCACTTGCCTGCAGCCACCCCAGACATGGAGGCACAGTTTTCCACCTTCCCACCATCTGGCTGAGGGGTGATCTCTGACTCCCAGTTCTTGTAGCTAATCTTGCTGCCCGTCATGTCCACCCAGTGGCCTTCAGTTGCCATATCATTGAGGCCAAGCCAGATCTCTGCCTCGGTGCTTATGCCCTTGCGTAAGTATTCATAGAGGGAGTCGTTCTCGTCCCCAGTCTGTGGCGTGCTGAGGGTGCCCCCACGAGAGATGCAATCTTCACTAGCTTCATGATAGGTCTTGGCCTGAGGGAAGGCCAGAAAGCACTTCTGGTGGATCTTGGTGCCCTTTAGGCAAACTAGAGGGGGGGGAAAAAGACTCTCAGGGACCTCAAATCAATAGGATCTACCCCCACCCAGCCCCCTGGTTTGTCTTCATTCCTTCATGCAATATTTGTGTAGTGCTTGCTATTCAAGGCATCTATGGACTACTGAGATACCCGGGGTATTTTCTAGAAGTATCTGGAGGACTGAAGGGTTGTCATGTGGAATTAATTGTATTTGTTCAGCTTAATCCAAAGTGTTGAATGGGGAGTCATGAGTAGGAGTTTCAAAGGGACACATTTAGTATAGTTATGAGGCCAACATTTCCTGACAAGGAAACCTATCTGAAAAATGGAACAGTTTCCTGTCCACCAGAAGGCTAGATTACTACTGGTTGGGAAATAGTTTAGTAGCGATTCTTGGATTAATAAGCACTGGGCTTGATCATCACTGAGACTCCTTCAAATCTGAGATTCTAATTCTGTGATCTCCCTGAAGATGGATGGATGGATGGATGGATGGATGGATGGATGGATGGATGGATGGATGGATGAGTGGGTGGCTGTATGGGTATATGGATAAATAGATGGAGAAAGATGGTAGATAGATGATAGATGGATAGTATCACATCCCCTGTATCATACTGTCCCTCAATATAATTCTACATCACCTAGTTCAGGGCTTCTCAACCCAAACTATACCATGGGTTATGATATTTAAATTTGTTAGACTCCTTGCCCTTTGCATTTGTAGTACAGCTATTGCTGAGGGAGAAGGGGAAATCAGAGGAAGGGCCCCTACCAAGGAGAATGGATGCAACCAGGAGTGGGAGGAATCAGATACAGGAAAAAGAAGAAAAAGAAGAATTTTTTTTTAGTTTATAGTTTTCAGAGTAAGAACCTCCTTCTCTCTCTCTCTGTAAAATGTTATTACTTTTTCCTGGGTCTTCCTAGATCCCTGGACTCATATACTCCCACTGAAAGTGAGACAGAGAGTTTGGGGGAGGTGAGTATGGAAAGCCCACAGAAGACTCCCTTTCCTAAGAACCATAGATACTCCACTTTCTCCTCCCACCAACACCAGTGGGTTCCAGCCCCTGACTTCCCCTACCCAGAGGCTGGATCCCAGCATTATCCATTGGCCAAAGGCCCCTTCCTTGACTCTCCCTGTCTGCCTCCAGATGATCTCATTTTAGATACTTTGCATCCCAAAGCCTGAGGCTGCACCCTGATCATGTAGAATGAGCAAGGCCAAAGGAGCACAGTCAGACCCAGAACCCAGGTTCTCTGACCCACAACCATACCTCCCTCTATTCCTTCATAGATATTGCTGGTTTAGTCCCTCTTCCTTGGATTGGTCTCTGCTCTTAGCCTGGAGGCCTCCATGTGTTCTGGAGGCCCAGCTCAGCATTATTCTTGCAGAGTCTCCATGACCATTTGTTGCCATAACTTTCTCTCCATGTGCCCTTTCCATCTCCACCCATGCTACAGTTGCCAGCAATAAAATATTGTTTTAAATAGCTATAATGTGACACGTCAGTAAGAAGCAACTAACTCCTGTGATAAAATCCTGCCAGCCAGCTGGCAGCCTAACTTTCTGCCCAGCCCCACCTAATGTAAGGGGAAAATGCAGAAGAGTTGCTTTGGCTATAAAATATCTGAAGGAAAAAACCAGGTCTGGAAAGAATGACTTCACCTATGCCCACTTCATTTGGCTACAGGACCAGCCTAGTGGAGCCACTTCTATCTGCTTTCTGTAGCAGGACTCTGATTGGTTCCTCCTGTTGCCAACTGGAGGAGAGCGTCCTGGTCAAACATCTCCTGTTTCCATGGATAGAATATGTACAGATCAGGTAGTGCCTAACGGCTCTGGGGTGGGTACCGACTTACTCGTCTGGAGGGCCTGCTGCTCCTTTAATAAAGCTACATCCTGGGCCAAGCTGTCCAGCTGGTTCTTCATCTCTTCTATCACCTTGACATTTGCAGTCTCTGAAAAACAAATCAAGAAACAATAATTGCAGAGCTTAGCAGGGATAGAAGAATCTTCTCTCCACTCCATGTCCACAATGGGGACCTGGGGGAAGATAATAAGGAAACATTACCACCCTTCTATTTCCTTTCTCGCTTAATGGTCCCTCCAGTTTCCCCTTTTTCTCTTCCCATCTAGGGTGACTGTGGTTACACAAGCTAGTGCAAATGTGAATTGTTCGTATCTTAGCAGGAGCACTTTTCTATTCACTTGCTTCAGGAAAGCAATATAACCTATTTGTGAGAGTTTGGTTTCTAGGTATCAGATTGGGGTTGAGAGTTGTAGGGGTAGAGGGGTCTTCCTTATCCCTACTATCTCAGATGGAGAGCTGGGGCATGGGAAATGTGGTCCCCCAAATGGCCTTGGAGACTGTGATTAGACAACGATCACAGTGATGATGATGATGGAACTCTCATCGAGGCTTAGCCATGATCTTACTTGCCTTTGTAAATGACTACTCAGGAATTTGCAGTTTTACCCATACTTTCCACAGATGTACCCCATATGGATTTTGGAATTTAGCTATTGCTTGACTTGGTTGTAGCTATTTTGTTCATTCCATCACAGTGGCTCCCACATCCAATATGTATTCCTGACCTTTGGTCTCCAGTCACCTTGTAGATGATTATAGCATTTGGAGCTGGGAGAGAGTTTAGAGATGCTATTGGAAAAAAACCTGGCCCAAGCCATAGTCACCTGAAAATTCCATCCATAACATCTCTCACTTCGATTGCAAGCCTCAAGTAAGGGCAGAACCCTCTGTTCTCCCTTCGACTTCTAGATAGCTGTCCTTGTTAGCAAACTTTCCTAATAAGGCTAAATCCAGCCCTGACTCTCTTTATACAGATGAGTCTCAGAGAACTTGGTCAGTGGCATAAACAACACATATTAGAATTGGAAGTCAGTTGTACATTTAGATCTCAGCCTCCAGACCAGTGCAGTTTTTTTCTGCACGTTTTTTAGAATGCTCTTGAGAAAACCCTCTGAAACTCTTCTCCTCCTCTCTTGGCTCAAGAACAGAGAGAAAAATATATTTGGAGAGCTTCCTCAGCAGATAACTATCTCTCTGGCAGAGCCCAAGCTTATGACTTTGGGACTTTGGGGGTGTGGCAAGGGCTTTGACCTAGGGTGCTGAATGGTAGAGGGTATGGACAGGACTTGGGATCTTTCAGCTGCTTAGAAACATCTGGAACTTGACCTAGAGTTATCAAGAAGAGAGAGAGGGGCCAGGACCAACCTAGTGAGAATAATTAGTTAAAATGGAAGCTATGTGGTAAAGTGGATAAAGTGTTGGGTTTGGAGTCAGGCAGATCTAAGTTGCAATCCTGCCTAAGAGATTTTTGGATATGGCCTACATATCGGATATGGGCGCCACTGTGATGGAACGAACAAAATAGCTACAACCAAGTCAGGCAATAGCTAAATTCCAAAATCCATGCCTAAGTCTGAGACCTTTATCTCTCTCTCAGCCTCTGGGTTTAATAATACTGCCACTTCATAGATTTGATCCTCTTTTGAGGATCAGAAGAGATAATATATAGGCTCTTGCCTCTACTTCTCCACTACCACTCTTCAAATTAAATGAAGGTGTGTGTTTATTCTGCTTGTGTTAGGTTAAAACAACGACTAATTACACCTCTGTTCTCTGGAAACAGATCTCTGAATCTCCTCTTTTGGGGGCTGGTACCTGTCTCTCCACTTCAGAGTGATATTGCAAGTCCATATATGAGATCGGCTTGTGTCCAGAATGTCCACTTGGACACTGAGTTAGGAAGATGAAGGGTTATGGGTGATGCAAGATGAAGGTGCAGGATTCTCCAGCAGGGCAGTAGGTGGCTCTCCCAGCCCACCTCATTCTTCTCAGAGACTTTTTATGTATTACTAGTTCATGGCTGATAGGGAGAATGAGATTCCCTCGCCCAGGGTTTCTGGGTATCATTGCCAAAGCTCTAATATTATATTGACCTCCACTGCCTTCTCAGCTTAAAGAGCCCCATGGGAGTTCTCAGCAGTTAGGTGGGGACCCTTCTTTCTCAGATTGTCTCCTTTCCTTTTCCTTCTAAAGCAGTCTATAGTGAGCAGATCAGGATCAGCAGATCCCCTCCTGCTGGGGATCAGGAGAGATCTGAATTTAAATCCCACCTGGATGGGATGGTTTTTGGATAAGGTTCCCTTCTCTTTGGGGTTATGTCCATCTACTCCATGACCTCACTCACCATCTCTAGAACTTTCCAAGCCAAAGTGCCCTTCCCTCACCACCCTTCTCTTATATGTGTGGCTTCCCCATTAAAATTTCCATAGGCAGTCAGTCAGCAAGCATTTATTAAGTGTTTATGGTATGCTTGCACTGTGAGATGCAATGTGTAAGCACTGGAGATATAAAATGATAAAAGAAGCCCACAAACAAAAATCCCAATGCTTTCATGTTTTCTAAAAGGGGAGAGAGTGTGTCCACACAAGGGATATACAAGATATGAACAGATGGAAGCTCAATTGAAGGTAGAAACTGTTTGAGCCTTTATAGCTGTCTCTATAGGGTTTAACAGTGTGTGTCATTATTAAATGCTTTTTCATGCATTTATTCAGTCCCTTAACCTATTTGAGCTTCAAAGAGTTTTATGAACATAAAAAGAATTCAGTTTAGCAAGCATTTATTGAATGTTTTTCATAGGCCTGGGGGAAAGAAAGACTAAAAAAAAAGTTCCTGCTCTCAAATAGCTTATATTCTCTTGGGAGAGACTAATTTGAATATAGAAAAAAAATATATTAAGAGTAAATTCAGGAGGGCAGCTTGGTGGTGCAACAGATAGACCCACTGGCCCTGAAGTTATTGAGGACCTGAATGCTTCACATCTAGGGCCATCTCCAGTTGTAATGATTCATCTCTGACCACTGGACCCAGATGGCTCTGGAGGAGAAAGTGAGGCTGGGGACTTAGCACAGCCCCCTCACTCAAATCTAAACTATGTGCATTTCATGGTATCACCTCCCTGATGTCAGAGTCTTCTTCGAAAATGAAGGACACAATATTTCATTTATTCCATTTTAGAGCACTGGCCTTGACGGACCTAAGTTCAAATCCAACTTCAGACACTTGACACTTACTAGCTATGTGACCTTGGACAAGTCGCTTAACCCTGATTGCTTCATGCAAAAAAATAAAGTAAATTCGAAATGATTTAGGTGAGGGGAGAACACTAGTAATGGGAGAATACAGAAAAGACCTGTTGTGAGAAGTAGTCTCTGACCTGCGGTAATAATAACAATAATAATACCTGGGATTTATATAAAGCATGAAGGTTTGTAAAGCATTTTATAAATATCATCTCATTTTATCCTCAGAAGAATCCTGGCTATGAGATAGTATCACTCTCCCTATTGTACTGATGAAGAAACTTAAGGGACACAGAGGTTAAGTGATGTGCCCAGGAACCCCCAGCTAGCTAGTAAGTGTCTGAATCTGAATTTGAGCTCAGATTTCCTAGACTCCAGTCCCACTTTGTGTATAGTAGCTTTAATACTATTCCGTCTTTCTCCACCTTTGTTGCCTTACAAGTTGCTCAGTACATTGGGAGCTCCCTGAGGACAGTGTGTCTTCTGCCTTTCTTGGTATTCCTAGCAGTTATAATAGTTTGTCCTTTGCTCTCAAAGAAGACCCTGACATCAGGGAGGTGATGCCGTGTATATAGACTGGATTTGAGTGAGGGGGGCTGTGCTAAGTCCTCAGCCTCACTTTCTCCCCTGGAGCCATCTGGGTCCAGTGGCCAGATATAAATCAGGATGACTCGAGATAGTCCTAAGTGTCTTGCCCAAGTGTCTGAGCCTGAATTCAAACTCTGGTCCTCCCAACTCCAAGGTCAATGCTCTATTCACTGTGCCACGTAGCACTACAGCTTAATGAATGGTGGTGGGCTCTACATTAAACAGACTTTGAGAGAATGTGGATAGTCACATCCTCTGCCTTGGAAACAGAAAAGATGGGGAAGTAGGCACAAGTCAACTTAGTGAACCATAAACTGCTATCTGTATATAATAAAGAGAAGAGCAGACAGTATTAAGAATATGAAGGGATCTAAGAGCCCGTCCAGGCCAAGCCCCTTATTTTCCATTTGGAGAAACTGAGGTCCAGAGAAAGACAGTGGCCTTTACAAGCCCTCCCCTTCCCTTCTTCTTGCGTGTGACCTTCCCCACCCAGACTGCTCCCATCCTTGCCTCATGTTTACTTGTCATGGCAGGCATTTTTCTCAACAGGAGACCCCACCCTCTCCAGCCCAGATTCCCTTGGCTCCTGCCCTAGCTGGTAACATTAGTTCATTTCCATGGCTTTGAGCTGATGTTGCCACAAACAGAAGATCATGATGGCCCTTGGCCAGATGACTCTGGCTGTGGAGCTGGGGGAAGAGAGCCCTAATTCTCAGCCAAAGCATACCGAACGACTGCTGAGGGAATAGGGGAGAGCTCCAGCCAATTGAAGACACTCTTAGGCATCCCAAAAAGAAAATTCCCCTCTTATTTCAAATATTGTCACCAAACCTTGAGTCAGGACAACAACCAATCTCCTCACACCATTGAAAGACAATAGAAAAACCAGTAGTTTCTTTTTGAGTTTCAAGAATTATGCCCTTTATGAGCTATGTTAGTTATATTAGACACCGAGTAGGTGACTGGGGGTAGGGGTTGCTTTTTGTTCTTATTTTTTTCAGGGCAGCCCTAGAGGAGTAACTCATAATCTTTGACAGTTGTCTGGGATCCTAAGAGGTCCCACAGCCAGGCTGTGTCAGCGATCACTCAACAAGCATTTTTAAATGCTAATATGGACCAGTCACTGTGGGCTTTCTTTGTCCTCGGGAAGCTCACCTTCTAATGGAGAGACAACATACAAAAACTATGTGCATGTAAGCTATAATGTGTAAATGGGAGATAATCTCAGAAGGAAGACAGCTGGGGGTCAGAGAGGAATGCCTCCTGCAGACAGGATCCGAACCCAGATCTGTCACCACTGGATGCCAAAGCTGCCTCTCAACCACATTCTATACTGTGCATTTCTCCAAGGCTAATAGTGGAATCCACTTTTCCAGAAATTTCTCTATTCCATAGACCAGGAACCTCCTTTTCTTTTTAACTTGGCTAAGAAGTCAAATGTACAAAACATCTATTAATAAGAAAATAAAATCAGCACTAAAGGACAAAGGGTGAGGCTTCCCAGCCCAACTGTTAACTCATCTTCCTTGAAGAAAGAGACTAGAAGGCCCATCCTTACCTTTCTTGGCATTGGCTGACTTTTTTACTTTGGTGTTTGGTGGCTCCGAGCCGGCCCAGGGGAAGAGAATGAAGAAACACAGGAGTAGATAGATTCCTTGGAACCCCATACTGCTGGTCCTCCTCCTAGGATGTGAAGGAATGGAATGGCAATGAGCTGGAGAGAGCTTGCCTTCTTAAGGCAGCTGTAATCAAAACCTCTCCATCCAGGAAACCCTTCCAGACTCTGGCTGCTTGCATTCCATTTAAAAGAAGGGGGGAAAAAGAGGAGGGTAAAATCTGCAAATAGACTAAAGTCTGGGACTCGCAGAGCCCAGCCAAACCAAAGAAACTGTGCAGCGGCAACAACTCTTTCTCTATAAAAACAAGGGTTCCTTCTTTCTGGGACTACAAAATATAAACAAATGAGAAATAGTAGCTTTTAGTACCCCCAATGAGGTCTCCCTTAATAAAATGAGAAAAGGATGGATACTGAGGGCTTTCCATTGCTACCAATCTGTTTGCTGCTTCTTAGGGTCAGTGTGGCCAAGTGGAAAAAACGGCAGACGTGGAGTCAGAAGACCTGAATTCAAATTAAGGTCCTCCTATATACTAAATAAAAGTATATAATCTTGGACAAGTACCTGAATCTCTCTAGGTCTCCATTTCCTTTTCCCTAAAACGAGGAGGCTAGAAGACCTCTGAGGCCCCTTCCGATTCTAAATCCATGTCTAGAATTTAGTGATTTGTGAAGCCTCCAAGAAGCAAAACTCTCTGGGAGGTGATGCTTCCACTTATTTTTTTAATTATTGCTATTGACGTCCTCCTTAAGTTTGGCCTCAATAAAGAATTAAATTAAACATGATGTTAACCTCCAGAGTGTGTCCTAATAAGGGACAAACGTTAGCCCCTAGGGTTTGATCTCAACAAAGAACAAAAAGAATTAGGTTAAAATACATACATACATACATATATATATATATATATATATATGCATTTCTCCAAGCTTACTGATTATACAGTGCATGGGGCCCTGGCTAGAAAGCCGAACCCCAAAATAGAGTTCTGGAGAGGGATTCTTTTTTGGGGGCGGGGGTTGCAAGGCAGTGGGGTTAAGTGATTTGACCAAGGTCACACAGCTAGGTTATTAGTGTCTCTGAGGTCAGATTTGAACTTGGATCCTCCTGACTCCTGGGCAGTGCTCTATCCATTGCACCACCTAACTGCCCCAGGAGAGGGATGCTTATACAATTCCACTTCCAGAAGGTGAGATCTGAAAAAGTTGTTCCTGGTTTGTTCAAGGAAGTTGCCTTCAACTCAGGATGGAACTGGATATCAAACATTCCTAGAAGAAACAACGAGGACATATCCCCTTCCCGACTCAGGACCTTGGTGTCTTAACAGTTATGCTAAAGACTTCCACAAAGCATATTGGTGCCATCCAGTGACTGCTGATATAATAGGGAGATTCATGGCTATTATTTGTACAGAGAAAAGCAGGCAAAAATTTATATTTGTTTTTAGGTGATATATCAACAACTATACAAACATTCAATTGTTTGTTGTCTCTCTGCTAAGTTACAATGACACCTTTAATGCCGGGATCAAATCCAAAATGCTCCTTTTGACATTCAAAGTCCTTCAAAATCTAAGTTTTTCTAAACCTCTCTTATCTTTGCAGTCTTCTTGCATCTTCCTCCCGGTGCTGGTCAACCCAATGACACTGACTTTGCTGCTCCTGTACCAGAACACTCCATTCTAATGGCTCCAGGCATTTTCTCTGGCTATCCCCCTATGCCTGGAATGTTCTTCCTCCTCATCTCTGCCTCTTGCTTTCTCTGGTTTCCATTAAGTCCCAACTGGAATCCCATCTTTTGCAAGAAGTCTTTCCCAAACCCTCTTTTTTTTTTTAAGGTTTTTGCAAGGCAAATGGGGGTTAAGTGGCTTGCCCAAGGCCACACAGCTAGGTAATTATTAACTGTCTGAGACTGGATTTGAACCCAGGTACTCCTGACTCCAGGGCTGGTGCTTTATCCACTACGCCACCTAGCCGCCCCCCAAACCCTCTTAATTCTAGTGCCTTCCCATCTGTTAATTATTTCCTATTTATTTGGTATATCACTTATTTGTATATATTTGCTTGTTGGCTTTCCCATTAGAGTGTAAGCTTCTTGAGGGCAGGGATTATCTTTTGAAGTTTTTATTTATATCTCTAGAGCTTAGCACATTGGTTGGCCAAAAAAAAGTGTTTTATGTTTGTTTTTTTAGGTTTTTTGCAAGGCACTGGGGTTAAGTGGCTTGCCCAAGGCCACACAGCTAGGTAATTATTATTTAGTGTCTGAGGCCAGATTTGAACCCAGGTATTCCTGACTCCAAGGCAGTGCTCTAGCCACTCTGCTACCTAGCCACCCCTCAAAAAAGGTGTTTTAAAAAAAATATTGATTGACTGATTTCCAGTTCACTACTAATTGATTCTTCTCCTGGGAAAGTCCAAACCACAGGCTAGTGGGGCTAGGGGATGTAAGGGGAAACTTAACCCAGACTCTATAGCACAGAAGGAAGGAGAAATTGTAATGACCATGACTATTTTGAATATTTTGCTGGCTTTTGTACTCCTTCTCTGGAGTGAGATAAAAATCATTCAGTAACTTGAACTAAACTGAATGCGAATGACCCTTTTTACTCTAGAAAGCTTGGCAGGGGCCAAATTCTGAGGTTGCCATGGGAGAAACTTTGTTGGGGGGGGGTAGGAGCCAGAGATCTGATTTAATGAAATATGGTTCATGTAACAGTACAAATAGAAGTGTTGGGCCACAGATACGGTCATTTTCTTGTTTTTCTTGACAGTTAGGGAGTTTATCTTAATAAAACCATTAATTAAATCCTGCGACTGGTTTTCAGTGTTAATCAGAAACTGTTTCATTGATTTGCTAATTGTTGTATATCAAAATGGCCAGTTCCAAAGGCCCTCCTTTTGTTCTGTAAAATTCCCAGAGAATTTGAGACAGGACCTCCATGGTCAAACAATCCAGTGCATACACTGTGTTGCCTTGGTGCTGTCCTTGATGTTCACCCCTACCGCCTTTCATCTCATCTGCTTGAGTGAGGAAGACTGTGCCTTCCCATGTGACTCAGCTAATTTGATAAATTCCCCTGGCTAAGATCCTGAGGGAGCAAGGCCAGATGGCTCTGAAGTTACAGGCAATGGCTTCAGAGTCCTCATTGAGTGATTCGCTTTGGTAACTTTTAACTCTCAAGGCTTTGTTTAGTGTACAGTGGAAGAGTAGTGAATCAGAAATCAGAGGGCCTGTGGAATCTTATTTCAGCTGCTGACAGGTTACATGAACTGAAACTAATAATTTCCCTTCTTTTGTCCCCTCTATTCTTCTCTGTAAAATGAGATTTAAACTAGATGATGTCTAAGAAGTCTTATCACTAACTCTACATTCTGTAATGAGGAAGGGTAAATGTTCCCCAAACCAAGAAGGACTTCAGCTCCACCAGTCATAATCCACAGGGTACAATTTGTCCTTTCTTTAAGAATAACCATTTTTGGTCAATCATTCTCCCTGTAACCATAGCAACACTAAAGGTTTCTCAGTGATCCTTTATAGCTGCCAATTATGGAATGATGTAATCCTAGAATAATAAGTGCTAGCAGTTATACAGTCCTTTAAATGTTTTCTCATTTGGTGCTAAAGGCCCGTTTTCTAGAGGAAGAAAATGAGGCTGATAAAGGCAACATGTTTTGCCAAGTGCCACACAACCAATAGGTATCTGAGGGTCCGAGACGTCTTCCCCTCTCCAACCCTTTGAGTCACTCTCAATTAGATGTAACCAGGTGGCAATGGTAGGTGCAAGCAGACTGAAGTATATTACCAAAATTGACTTGTAAGCAGCGGTGCTAAAGATTATTAATCAGACATGAATGATTAAAAAAAGACCAGAGGATAAGTCATGTAACATGAACGAAAGATAATGAAATGGATAATCGGAGTGTTTATTGAAGGCTGTGAGTTTTAAAGGACCCATAGGAAGATCTTCAGCCCCTTGAATAATCTTTTATCACAGACTGACTGAAGGAAATGGTCAATCATTGAACAAAGCAAGAAGAGATGGATGGTTGTCACTATCACTGGAAGGACATTCATATCCTACCTAGCTCCACTGAAATATGTTTTAAAAAAATAAAACTGGACCTCTGTCAAAACAGCAAAACACAGCTTTGTTCTATCTAATTAAAATTAAAAAGTGATGTGTAATTTAGAGCATAAAATAAAGACCTACATACAATTTGATATATTCCTCATCAATCTATGGAAGACTAATGATATCAGTCAGAAACTATATTGAAGTAAAACTATCTGAAATAATCGCACACATTTTTTTCTGGGGATGCCTTAACTTCAGAAAATTTGCTATTAAATTATTCCCACCATACCTACAATGTTATTAAAGTTTAGAAGTACATAAAGGAATCATATACACTTAGCAGTTACCTTCTAGAGACAGTGTTACCACCTTTTTTGACTCATCAAGGTTAATCATAAGCTTCTAGCCAATTGTAGTTCACAGTCCCTCATTATCTCTTTCTTGAACCATTGCAATGGTTTCAAATCTCTTCTTATTCCACATAGATGCTAAAAGTGATATTCCTATGCTTTAGCACAGGTCTGACGATGTCACTCCCCTATTCAATACACTTCAGGCTCCCTTTTACCTCTTGGATCAAATACAAACTCCTCTGGCAATTAAAACCCTTCCCAACTTGGCTTTCCAACTTACATTTTATAGTATATTCAAACTAACCCTACTGCTACTATTTCTTTTTCAGGGTGCTCTGTCTCCTGCACTCCATTACTGGAATGCGCACCTTTCTCCATTTTGCATCTTAGATTCTCACTTTTCTTTGGGCTAAGCTCAAACATCACCTTCTATAAGAAGCTCTTTCTAATGACTATGACTAGGGTCTCACAAAGTCATCTTGTATTTATTTTGGATAGAACTCTCTGTTCCTGAGGTCCCTTCAGGTAAACTGTAAACTTCTCAAGCATAGGGATTGGTCTCAGTTTTGTCTATGTAGCATCAGTGCTAGTGGATTGATTGATGATAGATATAGATTTCAGGACAGATAGGAAAGGGGGAATAATTCTGGGCATAGGTAGATGCTTCCGGATCCTTCTTCAATTCATATGGTATATTAAAATGACTTACTTCACCTCTACCTTAACTATTCAATTTACTTCTGGTCACAAAGTATTATAGACGTGAACAAAATATTCCCCCCCTGTGTTCCTCTTTTTTTTCAGACATTCCGACATTCACATTCAGACATTTACAAGTGTGAAGTGACCCAGGGCAAGTCACTTTACCTCTGTCTGCCTCAATTTCCTCAACTATAAAATGGAAATTATAATTGCACCTACCTCTCAGGGTTGTTGTGAGGATCAATTGAAATAATACTTGTAAAGCCTTAGCATGATGTCTGGCATATAGTAAGGGCCTAATAAATGCTTATACTCCCTTCCCCTTCCTACTCTTGACAATTTCAATGCTCCAAATTTGCAGGATGTTTTCAATTAGAAGGGTGGCCAATCCTTCCTTAAATGAATTCTTGAGTTAAGAGAATACTCTTGAAGCTGCCAAGTTGGACATCATCTAACAGATCTTAAGTTGGAAGACAATCTGTACAGCTGGATTAGATTTCTAAGACTTTCTGTTTAATCTTCAGGAAACTAGAAGAATCACCATTTAAACATTGGAAAACTTTATCTTCCATTTTTGGCAGGGTGTAAAGTAAAATGAACAGGGTTCCTTTCGCCACTGATCAACCCCAATACAATACAGAGCCACTATTTTTACAAGTAATTGGGGGAAAATGAAATACTAAATAAATACATTTCAAAAAGAAATTAAAATGAAGAGTGATTTAAAAAAGAATGAAGAGTAATACTAATAGTCTTTACTGAAGAAGTATGGATCTGCATTTGCTTTATGTAAAGACTTTTAGGGGGGGCAGCTAGGTGGGGCAGTGGACAAAGCACCAGCCCTGGACTCAGGAGTACCTGGGTTCAAATCCTGTCTCAGACACTTAATAATTACCTAGCTGTGTGGCCTTGGGCAAGCCGCTTAACCCTATTTGCCTTGCAAAAATCTAAAAAATAAATAAATAAAAAGACTTTAAGGGTTGTTAAGGGTTTTTACGGGGGAGATAGTCATAGACAGTACTTTCATCTTGCATTGTGTTTAAAGATGTGGAGGGTTTTTTTTTTTTAAGCATAAAATAAATTCAATTGGAATAAAAGACTGCTCTCCTAAGAAAAATCTAAAAAACAAAACAATACAGAACCTCCAACCATTTGCCCTTGTCTCAGGAAGTTGGGCCAAGTTTACATCAGAACCTCAATTTTTCAATACAAGAAAACCTACTGTTCTTGGGCATTGGAGTGGTTTCCATCTTCAGTCCATGGAGGACAGACCTCTGGAGTATCACATCAATAAAAATAATGACTAGAAAGCAATTATATTGCACTTTAAGGTTCGCAAAGCAGTTTATAAATATCATGTCATTCTGTTCTCATAACAACCTTGGGAGGTAGGTGCTATTATTATTCCCATATTACAGGTGGGGAAACTGAGGCATAGAGTGGTTTAAAGACCTGTCCAGGGTCATATAGCTAGGAAATTTCTGAGGCTAGATTTGAACTTAGGTCTTCCTGACTCCCAAGTTCAATCAGAATGCTGTCCTCTGGACTACCAGGTTAGGGGAGAATGAGAATTTTTTTCTCTTCTAAATTGGGTACTAGGAAAGTATTTGCATTCCTCCCCCAATCTTACCACTCCCAGTCAACTCCAGTGAACTCCCAACCCTGGTGGTTAAGGGAAGCAGGCACTGGTGACTTGAATTCTTAGTCCAGCTAGGCCTAGAGAGACCTTCAGTGTCCCAAAACACCAAGAAAATGGGAAGGGGACTGAGAGCTTGCACAAGCCTCCAGACCCATGGGATGTGCCCCCAAGGACAGAAAATTAAATGAATTTTATATTGGGCCAGAAGAGGCACCTGACCATGAAATAACCCTCAGAAGGAAGACAGAATGCTTCCATGAGGTCAGAGGTCAGTGGAATGAAAATGCACCCCAATCCATGGTCCTTCATTTGCTACTTGAGAGCAGGGTTGTCTGGCTCAGAGAGGGAAGCCCTGCATGGCTCGTGAAGTGAGTCAAAGACAGCGCCACTCAGTGATTAGCCATGTGACATGGGACTCAGGTTCCTCATCTGTAAAATGAAGAAGTTGGACCTGGAGGGCTTTTCAGTCCCTTCCAGCTCCAAATCTGTGGTTCTATGACTGTGCCCATCGTCACAAGACACACTTGTTGATCGACACATTTATGGTAGTTGCTCGGAGCAGCAGAAAGTTCTTTGTCAGAGAGCAGAGAAACTACGATAAGGGGAGTTATCCTCCCGGGAGCTATGGAGGATTGCAGGCTGAAGGAGGAAACATGCAGATGGCCAGAGGAACTGGGGAAAGAAAATTCAAACAAGTTAATGATGAAAACAGCAACTGGACACCTAGGGAAGGGGAGCCTACCAATGAAAGCCTACCTAGGGCACGACTTTTTAAGTTCTTGTGTTTGTACCAGTTTCTGGGGACGGTTCCCTCTAAAAGCATCATCAGGTGTTGCTAATAGAGGCACCATCAGTTCTTCCCAGAGTCTCATTTGTTCCTCTGACTAGCAAATAAATCTGTTATTCTGTTGAGACTTAAGAACTGGATATTTGCCTGGAGAACTGGAGACACTAACCTGAGGGAGTGAGACCAGGTAATGATCTAGGTGGAGCCACTGAGCCAGAAAAGGAAGAAATCCCTTTATGGGTATTTTAGTAAATAATTAAACATGGTGTTATCCTCCAGAGTTTGTCCTAATCAGGGACAAACATTAACCTTTATAGGTTGATCCCAAGAAAAAAACAAACAGAATTAGGTTAACAGGCACATTTATTAGAATTTCTCTAAGTTTGCTGATTATGCAGGCATGAGTGAGGCCCCACCTAGAAAACAGGATCTCTAAATTAGAGTTTTAGAGAGGAATTCTTATACAATTCCATTCGGGATCTGAAAAAGCTACTTCTGGCTTGTCTATGAAGGGGATGGTCCTCAACAATGGATGGAGCTAAATATCAAGCATCTAGGAGGTACTTCCAGGAGGACATACCAGGAAGATATTCTAGAAGGTATCTCAAGAACTTTGTGCCTCATCAGATATACTAAGACCTCCAAAAGTATGACATCCCTCCAGGATGTCAGCGCCACCCAGTGACTATTAATACAATGGAAAGATTTATATTTGTTGTTAGAGATCAACAATATGTCACATGATTACATGTAATATGCTGCCGAGAAGACAGGGAGCCTTTTGCCAATAAATGGCAAATGCTCTGAATTTCATGGTAGGGTCTAAAGACTTTCCTCTTTATTTTCCAGACAATTGTACAAAAGTAGAATTTTTCTTCCCCTAACCCTTAGCTTTTCTGAGACTTTCTTCTTTCCTACGCCTGAGAACAGTGTGATAAAATGGAAAATGAAATTGTTTTATCCCTGTTCTTTAGCTAAGTAGATCACAGGGCTTAAGCCAATGAACGAGCATTTGTTAAGTGTAGGATGGACGATGTGCCAGGCAAGGAGCATACAAAGAAAGGCCCAGGATCATCAGATATGATGCTGGAAGGAACCACAGTGGTCACCTCATCCATTTGACTCCTAGTCTCCATTTTACAGATGAGGAAAGTGAAGTAAGAGGAAAGAGATTATAAGGAACAAAGCTTGAATTTGGACCAGGTCTTCTTACTCCACCTCCATTGTTCTTTCTGCCATACCACACTGCAGTTAAGTCAAGGAAACTTGAGGGAATACAAATACAGGGAGAAAGAAAGCCCCTACCCTCAAGGAATTTACATTCTCATGGAGGAAGACAACACATAGAGGGAGCTGAAAAGTTGGACCCTGGGAGAGACAAATTCCCTGGGCAAGGTCTGGGAGGCAAAGTCCAGAGGGCCAGAACCAGAGCTGGGAGAGGAATGAAAGATGACTGGCTTGGGCCCTTCCTCAAAATTAAGATTCTTAAAAGAATTCTGTAATGGAGAAGGGAGTCGATGGAGAGGAATGTGAGAAGGTCATAGGTAACAGGAGAATTTACAGGATGAAAAGGCAGCTGAGACATAGTGGCCAGGTACAGAGAGTGGGGAACTGGGGGGGGGGGGGGGAGAAGGGTGGAAGGAGAGGGGGAAGGGGGGGGAAGAAAAGAGGAGAGAGAGGAAAGAAAGAGAGGAGAGGAGAGAGAAAAGGAAAAAGAAGAGAAGGGGAGAGAGAGAAAGAAGAGAGAAAAAAAGAAGACAAAGAAGGAGAGAAGAGAGAGAAGAGAAGGAGAGAGCAGGAAAGGACAGAGAGACAGACACACACACACAAACACAAACACACACACACACACACACACACACAGAGAGAGAGAGAAAGGAGAGAAAGAGATAGAGACAGAGAGAGAGGAGAGAACACATGGTTGGGTGTCAGAATCTGGGATTTTGTGTCTTGGTTACATAGCCTGAATTTCCCTTTCTGCTATCTCCCAGAAGCAAAGGAGCTCTTGAAGAGAAGAGTGCCTATACCTGAAGCAGATTTGGTCTGTCTCGGGGCTCACAGAGGTTTTGTGTCTTAGGCCTTCTTCACCTGACCTCTCCTCTGTTCCTTCTGGCCCTCAGAAGCCATAAATGAGGGACAGAAGGAACAGAGGAGAGGTCAGGTGAAGAAGGCCTGAGACACAATTGACCTGCAAACCTGCCCCAGCGCCAGTCCCTTTCTGAATACGTCCTAGTCACTACTTGTCTAACACCTGATTCTCCTCTTTGATCACGCATTTGAAGTCTTTGCATATAGGCAGGTAGCGTAGATAGCGTTGGATAGATAGTTGGACCTGGGGTCAGGAAGACATGAATTCTGATCCTGGTTGAGACCCTAAACAAGTCCCTTCCCTTCCATGAGCCTCAATTTCCTCACCTGTAAAAAGACTGTCAGGCCCCTGGGGTCCCTTTTGGTTCTAAATCTAGCTCCCATAGCTACTAAATGCATGACTTGGCCTGCTAAGGAACAGTTCTTTGGTGTTTGGCCCTGAATGCTGGGGTCAGGTCCCTCGATTGCTCAACACAATTCACGTGTCTTATTTCCTGGAATTCTGGTCACACACATACACATACACACACACACACACACACACACACACACACACACACACACACACACACAGCAAGAGATATCCACCCCCTCTGACTTTTTCCTCCCTCTGGCTAAATTCTAAGATAGAGAATAAGCAAACTGTGAGTTCCCTTCATGTTAGGGATTGGTTGAATGAATATCACCTAAAATATGGTTTGCCTTTTGGGTTTTCACTTCAGGGATAGCACTGGTTTTTGAGAACAGGGGAAGCTTGCAATCTTGGGAAAAGGAGACATGCCGATGATCTAGTCCTCCTGAGGGTTCCGATCTGATTTCATTCCATTTGAGACTCATCAGGAGAATAGGAGGAGGGATGGAAGTAAAAAACCAGTGGTGGCATTGGGGGGATCTTAACTCCAATTCCAATTGGTACTACTAACTCTGTGACTCTATCAAGTCAATTTTTCTCTTTAGGATCTCACTTTTCTCATCTGCCAAACCAATCGATATTTTTAAATGTTTCACTTTTTGGTTACAATTGAGTTCTCCCTCCCAACCCCTACACTACAGAAAACCAACATTTTATTAGATAGATAATCAGATAGACAGACATTTACATATGTGTGTGAAACTCTACATACTTCTATTTATCAGTTCTTTCTCTGGATGTAGATAGCATCTTCTTTCCTAGGTCCTTTGTGGTTGATTTGAATATTTATAAAACTCGAAATAACAAGTCTTTCACAGTTGTTCTTCAAACAATATTGTTGTTACTGTAAACAACATTCTTTTGGTTCTGCTCATTTCAGTCTAATTTTATAAAAGCCTTTCCATATTTTTCTAAAATCAACCTGTTCATCAGTTCTTGTAGCAGAATGATATTCCATCATAATCATAAACCACAACTTATTTACTCATTCCCCAACTGACAGGCATCCCCTCAATTTCCAGTTGCTTGTCATTAATATTTTAAAAATATTTTAAAAAATTTTCCTTTTTTCCTGATCACCTTGGGATACAGACCTAATAGTATTGCTGGATCAAGTGGGTATACACAGTTTTGTAATTCTTTGGGCATAATCCCAGATTGTTATACAAAATGCTTGGATCAATTTGCCAGGAATATATTAATGTCCCAATTTTTCTATAGCCCCTTCAACATTTGCCTCCTTCCCCTGCTATCATTTTTTCAAAGTTGTTTTAATTTGCATTTCTTTAATCTTAATGATTTAAAGCATTTTTATTTGACTTTTTTATGGCTTCGATTTCTTCTCAGATTTACAGGTTCATATCCTTTGACTATCAATTGGGAATGACTCATATTTTTATAAATTTGACAAATTGTATATGTTACCCAGCGATCCCACTTTTAAGATCATGTCTTACATGTTATTTCAAAAAAGGGTCTATTACTATTAAAAACACTCAAATTTGTAACAGCAAACAATTTGAAAGAATCAGTTTGTGCAACAATTATGGAGTGGTTAAATAAATTATGTAAATATAATGGGATATTATTATACTGTAATGTTGAGGAGGGGGGTTCTCATGTGTCACAGGGACCAAGTAATCATCTAATGCCAGCCTAGTCTAGGGAACAAGTAGCAATGTCCAAATGGACACTTGGATTTAAGAGCATCATCTGTGCTTATAGACTTGTTTCTTGTTAAAGTTCTTACCAGGTTCAAAAGTGGTTTAGTAGGTATGCTTATGCTCAGAAATCACCAAAAATGCAGTTTATAATTGACTCAATTCTGCCCCAGTCTGAACTGGGGAAGATCTCTTCTCCATTGGGCTAACTGCCTCTTTCAATCTCAAAGCATATATTTATAGACTTGGATAGAAATGATTGTTGATGGCCTTGTCCTTTGATAGCAGTATTGAACAGTATGTGGCCCAGGTGAATTATTAGATTTCTCAGAGCCCCAACAACAATTCTCTAAAATTAGAAATTGCTGAGCTAATACTGATCTGCATTGGTAAAAGGAATTTCTCTTTGGGAGTTCCCTATATCAGTAGGTAGACATTAAACTAAGGGACATCAAGCTGCAACATGCTTTGCAGCTGCAGGTTGAGCTCTCCCTTGTTTCTTAAATTCTCATTCTTTTCTCCATTGGTCTAAGAGAGAAATGGGTAGAAATGTGATCAGATAGATAAGAGGGATTGGCAAGCTCACTGAGTAGTACTACTACTACTACCAGGAGGAAGGGGAAGCAAAGACTGCAGACTGCTTCAGTTGTGACATCAACCACTCCTCTACTATATTGAACTGACAACCTCCATTTCTTGCTTCAGGTCACCTTAACCATGGAAGATGATGTAGAGGTTAATGAGAAACGTTGACATCCAAGGCCCTCCATAATCTGCTTTCTTAACCCTTTTTTCCCAGCCTTCATTCTCCTTAACATTCTAGTTAAATTGAACTATACTTTGCCCTCAAATGAGTTATGCGTTTTTTTCTGCCTTGTTACCTTGGCTGGGAATGTTCTCCATTCAGTCATTCTCTTTCCTCCTCTTCTTTGTATGGTGAATTCCTGACCATACTTCATTTTGAACTAGATCTGGGATTTTATTGATATAGGGAACTCCCAAAGAGAAAACTCCCTTTACCAATACAGATCAGCATTAGCTCGACAATTTCTAGTCTTAGAGAGTGATTGTTGGGGCTCTGAGAAATCAAATAATTCACCTGGATCACATAGCTGGTAAGTGTCATCGATCCAATTTAGACTACCGTCTCAAATATAGACTTCTCCATAAAGCCTTCTCCTTCAGTGGCCCTTCCCATCAGATGACTTTAGGTTTCCTTGTACTTTGTTTTGCACCTTAATTAATGAACTTACTACATAATATTGTAAACTATAGTTTTCAGGGTTTAATCTACTGGACCAGGAGTCTGCAAACAATGATCCACAGGACCCTGACTGTAAATTCCATGAGGACAAGACCATGTTTAATCTATGCTTCCCCATTCCTAGAAAAATACTCTGCATACATTAGGCACTTCATGTTTATAAAAGGTTACTCATGTTTCAGTTGTGAGTTCTGCTGGATGACCTCTGAAGTTTCATGAACCTTTTCCTGGACAACATCTATTCAATTCTGGGTAATGTAATTTTAGGAAGGATATGAATCAATTTGGAGAAAACTTAGGAGGTGTAAGTAAGATGGCAAGAGGATCTCACATCCTTGCAGGATGCAAGAATCTTTCAAGAGCTGAGAATGTTTAGGCCGGAAGAGAGAAAACTTGGTAGGGTAGAGCTTGCCAGTTGTCTTCAGATGTTGGAAGGGATAAAATATATTAAGCTGGGCACGGCCCCAAAGGGTACAGCTGTGAGCAATGGGTGGAAGTGGTAGAGAGGCAAATTGGACTTGATGGGAATGGGATAGAGAATGAATCTGCCATTTCATTGGGATGGAAGGGAGCTCCTACACTACCATCTCTGCAGCTGATAGAGCTTCCCAAAGCACTTAGAAGTGAGGAGACTTGCCCAGGGTCTCACAGCCAGGATTTGTTAGAGCGAGGACCTGACCACAGGCTCTGAGGCCAGTTCTATACACAGGTCATACAATCTTTTTAAGTCTGATGTAATGAAAAAAATCCCTAAAACTAAGAGTTCTCCCAAATCCAATGGGATGTTTTAGGAAATTATGAATATTCCTCACTAGAGGCTGGATGGCCACTGAGAGATATGGTAGAGAATTTGTAGACAGGCATGGAATGAACTAGGTGACCTCCCTTCCAACTGTGAACCATGGTGCCTTTATCAATATGGACCCTCTCCACATATACACAGTCCTCCAAAAAAAGATCCTTGAACTAAGTTGGGAGTCTGAAAGAGGGGCTATGACTTCGTTGATGAAGTAAGACCAGGCTCTCAACTTTCCTTCTCTTTGAGACAGAAATTCCACATCTCTGCATTCTCTTAGAGGTCCTTCATCCTGGCAATTCTTGGTACCTCTGAAGCATGTGGAAAGTTCTCTTCTTCCACAGGCACTGCCACGTCTTTGTTGTCATAAGGCCAATGGAACAGAGCGGAAACATCTGCAGTGGAGGATAGCTGAGTGTCAGCTTTGGGTTTGTTTTGGCTGTCATGGATGGAATACCCAAAGATGGTTTGGTAAAGGTGTGATGACAACAATTCAACAAAAATACTCCAACCTCACAATAGCATCCACACCCACCCATCCACATCCACCCCCACTCACCCACCCCACCCACACCCACACCCACACTCACCACTACTACCAGATAAGAGTACTCTCATTTTTCTACCTTGTAGTCAAAGATATATTTTAAGATTGGTCTTCTGAAACTTTCTATAAAAGAAGTCTGCACTGGAGCTTCAGATCACAGGGGAATTGAAGGAAACTTGAAGGTGTGTACATGAAAACAACTTTCACAAATCTTAATTTAATATCAGCTACTGTCCAAGTTTTAGAATTACTCATTATTCAATGGCAGCATTCAGTTCAAGTCAATGAACATTTATTAGATACTTCTGTATGGAAAGTACCATTTGGCAACCCTGGGTATACAACAAAAGCAAAAATGAAGCTCCTCCCGACAACAAGCTTATATAACAACAACAATAATATTGAAGACTAACATTCATATAGTGCTTTAAATATTTGCACAGTGTTTTATTTACTAGCTCATGTGATATTACCTTGTAGGCTACAACAGATGAACAGATAAAAATGGAACCAAACATTCACTAGAAGCAGGAAAAACCTGCTTGGAGGTTAGTACTGGGGGCTGTGTGTGTGTGTGTGTGTGTGTGTGTGTGTGTGTGTGTGTGTGTTCAGACTCACTAGCAAGCTTTATTGGAGACTTGACCTCAGTCTAGACTTCCTTTCAGTACACATATTCACATGTTCATTTTCTCATAGTTGAGACTTCTGGAACTTTTGTCCATCCTATATAAGACCAAGAACCCTCTCTACGATGTAGCCAATGAGCTTTAACCAGCTGCCACCCGAAGCCCTCCCTCATGGGGAAACCCACTCCCCCATGTAGCTGCTTACATCAAGCTTATGCCTGCATTTCTATAGCTCACAATTGTTTCTGTTCTCTGGAACAAGCAAAACAAGTTTGATCTTGTGAGAGTTACTCAGAAACTTGAAGAGAGCATAATGGACTCTTCCTGACCCATTTTTTTTTTAAATGGGGTTAAGTATTTTATTTCCTCTTCTGTTAATCTGGGCAGTTTGTATTTTTATAAATATTCATCCATTTGACTCATTATCAAATTTATTCACATACAGTTCAGGAAAATTGATTCAAATTATTTTTTGTTTATTTATTTTATATTATTTATATTACAATTTATAGTATTACAATAATCTTGTGAGAATAATCATAAATCCCCTCCCCCCACAAAAAAATGAACAACCTCAAGTAGTAAGAGAGAAAAAAAGTATACTTCAGTCTGTGTTCAGATTCCATGAGGAATCTGGCTCTGGGATGAGTTGCCTTCCCCATCTTAGCCATTAGAGAAGCTGCTTCAATATTTTTCCCACAGTTGCTATCACTAACTGTATTTCCTTCCACTCTATTCCTCCCCACTCTCATCTATTCCATTCTCTCTCTCCTTTCGCCCTGTCCCTGTTCAAAGGTGTGTTGTATCTGAGTATCCTCTCCCATGATCTTCCCTCTCTTCCATCACCCTCTCCCCTCCTTCCCTCCCCCCCCCCCAGTTCCCCCTTATTCCACCCCTTTCCTCTCATTTTTCTCTAGGGTAAGATAGATTTCTATACCCTATTAAGTGTTTATGTTATTTCCTCTCTGAGCCATTTCTGAAGAGAATGAAGGCTCACTCACCCCCCCCCCCCACCCCGGCCTTCCCCTGTTACACTCCATTGTAAAAGCTTTTTCATGAAACACATAAAATATCTTAGCCCCTTCTTCCTTTCCTTTCTCTTCCTTCTAGTACTTTTCTTTATCCCCCATTGACTCCATCTTTTTACTACATTATACCATTATATTCAGCTCCTTCCTGTGCCTTGTCTGTAAAAGCTCCTTTTAACTGCTCTTTTAAATGAGAAAGTTCATATAAGTTATCAATATCTTCTTCCCATGCAGGAATATCAACAGTTCAACATCATTAGGTTCCTCATAGTTAGTCCTTATCATCCACTCCCTCTATGGTTCACCTGAGTCTTGTGCTTGGAGAGTAAACTTTCTGTTCAGCTCTGGTTGTTCCAATAGGAAAGCTTGAAAGTCCCCTGTTTCATTGAAAGTCCATCTTTTCCCCTGAAAAAGGATGTTCAGTTTTTCTGGGTAGTTGATTCTCAGTTGTAAACCAAGATCCTTTGCCTTCCAGAATATCATATTCCAAGCCCCACAAGCCCTCAATGAAGATGCTGCCAGATCCTGTGTAATCCTGACTATAGAGCCACAGTAGTTGAATTGTTTGTTTCTGGCAGCTTTTAGTATTTTTTCTTTGACTTGGGAGTTTTGGAATTTGGCTATAATATTCCTAGAAGTTTTTCTTTTAGGATCTCTTTCAGGAGTGATTGATGTAATTCCTCAATTTCTATTTTACCCTCTGCTTCTAGGATTTCAGAGCAATTTTGCTGTATTATTGCTTGAAAAATAAAGTCTAGGCTCTTTTCCTGGTCATGACTTTCAGGTAGCCCAATAATTTTTAAATTATCTCTACTGGATCTGCTTTCAAGGTCAGTTGTTTTTCCAATGAGATATTTCACATTTTCTTCTAACTTTCATTTTTTTGGGTATAGTTTTATTTCTTCCTGAGTTCTTGCAGTCATTAGCTTCCTTTAGTTCCATTCTGCATTTGAAGGAGTTATTATCTTCAGAGGGCTTTTTTATCTCCTTTTCCAGCTGATCAATTCTGCTTTTTAAAGCATTCTTCTCATTTGCTGTTTGTATTGCTTTTTCCATTTGGCCTAAACAGGTTTTTAATATGTTATTTTCTTTAGTATTTTTTGTATTTCTTTCACCAAGTTGCTGACTTGGTTTTCATGATTTACCTGCATCACTATCATTTCTCCTTCCAATCTTTCCTCTACCTTCCTTAATTGCTTTTCAAAGTCGTTTTAGAGTTCATCCATAGCCTGAGCCTGTTTTCTATTTCTCTTGGAGATTTTGGATACAGAAGCTTCGATTTTGTCATCATCTGAGTATGTATGGGATCACAGTAATTTTCTATGGTCAGTTTTTTTTTTTTCTGTCATTTGCTCATTTCCTCAGCCTATGACTGATTTACCACACTTCCAAGGCTTTGGGGGGTTTTTTTGGGACACCCCATCAGGACCTTAATTCCTCCAAGGTCTTATAAGAGTCTCTGACTGCTCTCTTGCCTGTATTCAGGCCCTCCTCTCTGCCCTGGAGCTGTGAGGAGGGTCCCTACTCAGCTATGGTGGTATGGGGGCCCAGACTGCAACCTGGATCTGAGTGTGGACAAAGAACTGAATCCTGCCCCAGGGAGAGCAGAGAGACCTCTGAAGTCTCCCCTAACCCTCTTACCATCTATACGCTGAGAGCTCTGGATGTGCTGGGTGGCTCTGCCAACTCCCATTGAAGGTTTTCAACTCAGGGCTGCTCTGAGGCCATAGCTCTGCTTCACACTCACTCACCACACACTGGTGTGGCAGAATTCTCCCACCACCCCTTTGGGCTGTCCCCATGATCCCTGGGCCAAGAGATCTGGAAACTGCCCTCTTTGCCACAGACCCAAACGTCCTGCCTGGCTGTGCTGAGGCTTTGGCTACACTGCAGCTTTTTCCAATCCCCTTTCCTGCAGAACTGGGAAATTGTATCACTGTCTGTGGGTTCTGCCCCTCTATATTTTGGCTAGTCTCATAATTTGATGGCTTTTGGAATTTTGGGGGGAACGAGTTTCCAGGAATTCCTGCTCTCATGCTACCATCTTGGCTCTGCTTCCCTTCCTGTCCTATTTTTTCCCTCTCCTCTTTCCTAAAAGTACCACTTCCTTCCATGGCACAATCTCAAGACCCTTTACCATCCCTTATTCTTCCTTTAATCAAGTAGTAGTCAGGAAGACCCAAATTTGAATCCAACCTCAGACACCAGCTGTGTGACCCTGGGCAAATCATTTAACCTGTCTGTCCCAGTTTCCACATGTATAAAGAGTATAATAGTAACACCAACTCACAGAATTGTTGAGATCAAAGGTGATATCATATGTAAACCTCTTTGTAAACCTTCAGATGCAGATAAATAGCTATTAGCTATCTTCTGGCACACCATATTAAACACAAAACTCTAGAAAGCAGAGGTAGTGGCACTGCTACCCACAGTCTTATTTTTTTGGCTATGCCACACTGTCGATTCATGAAGTGCTTGCATTCGCCCCCCCTCCCCCTGGTTTTTCATAGATTATGTTGAGTGTTAATGACCCACTTAAAGAGGTGGTAATAGGAGAGTGTCTACCCCTTTACCATAAGCCATCGTGGTGAGCAGGGGCAGTGTGTCTAGGTGCTCCAAGTGCAGGATCTAGCTTTGAATGCGGGACCTGCCAGGGTTAATATGCCACCTAAAATGTTGGCCAAGTCACTCACTGTAACGTCTCTAGACCCGTTTCCTAATTTGCAAAATGAAGGAGAGTGGGCTAGACGGGAGTTTGGGGTCCCTTCCAGCTCCAGAACCACCAACTTGAAAGAATTGTATTTTATCTCTGAAATGAAGTTACTATAAATTACGACCCATTTGCCTCCCAATGTGAAGGCATTCAGGACCTGAGCCACAGAGCTGTTTGGCAGAAAGCTCTCCAAAGGGGACAGACATCAGAAGGTTGCAAATGACTAACTCTGGCATCTTGGAAGTTAGGGTGCAATTTTTTGGGGGGTGGGTTAGGGAGTCCAGGCTCTAATTTCATTGTAGTAGGGTACTTCTGGTGATAGCCATTAACGATGAAAGGGAGCAACTCTGTAACTTGGAAGTCTTAGTTAATTGTTTGGGGTACAGGTTAACTGATTTTGTTCAGGGTCACACAGAGAGCAGAGGTGGACTTGAATCCAGACCCTTTAACTGTTCTGTTGTATTGACTATGCTAAGATGCAACACAATCGTAAGATTTAAGATGCATTTCCTATACAACCTTACTCATGGGTGCAAATATAATTTTCTATTCACATCAGAAGTCAGGTAACTATCTGTCACAAGACTTTCTGGTGCCTGGATTTTTACAAAATGACGTCTTACTGGCCTACTGAAGTTTTCAGAGTACACCATGAAATGAAGAAAGCCATAAAAAACCTTTAAATGCACCCATTTGCTAGGCACAGCATTGTAAAATGAAACTGGACAGAAAAATGAATGATTACTTAGCGATAAAGGCTTCCCATAAATCCCTTTCACAAAGAGGGTTTGGACTAGAAATTCAAACAGAAGAAATTGTTAAGCTAGTTTTATTCCAATTTAGCTCAATGTTTCTCAATTTGCTTAGGACAAATTTTATGGCTTCAGAAACCTTTTACTACCCAAAGTCCTTACTGCTTACAATCAGCAAATAGAAAAACCCAATTACTTTCTCTGTCCTGCTTCTTTCATCTGGTAAATCTGGATAGAGAACTGAGAACTACAGCTTCAATGGAAGGCAGAACAAAGGACAATGAAGTATGGTGGAATCTGGGGTGGAGAGATCAGTTCAGCCACTTACTAGCTGGGTTTGGCTACAATTTCCTAATTCAGAAGAGAAGGGACACAAGTACATGATTTATCAGGTTTCCACCAGTTCTAATGTTATGGAAATTCAGTTCATTTAACCTAACACTTTTATTTCATTTAAAAAAAATTTAATGGCATTTTCATAACAACTTTGCAAATGTCAGAAACAATAAAGCAGCTATGTAGACCGGTGGACAACTAATCTTTATACAAAGTTCCCTAGGGGAAGCATATGAACCATTTAAAATGTATTATCTACATTTCATTATTTTTTAGGTATTTTCTTCATTTCCCATTTTTTAATCTGGTCCTGAAACACCAGGGAGGCCTCCATGAGTTTGACAATTCTGACATAGACTAGAAAAATCACTGCCTACTTTTAACATGGACTTGGAAAGTAAGGCTCTGCTCATACAACTGAGTTTAAAAGGATAAATCCATAAGGTTGCATTTTCAGGGTCTGAGTTTAACTGATCACCAGTCAGTAATAACTACACCTAATTATGGGGAATGTGTTTAATTGCACCAAAAAACTAAGCTAATATTAATCCCCTGAATAAACTATTGTTTTAAGAAGTTTATGGAAATTCTTGTATTTTAATTATGACACTATTTTATAAAATTAAAGATTCATGGAAATAACAAAGACATTGTGTGGTTCAACATGAGTTCCTTCCAGAACTATTTACTAATTGTTTCCCGGCTGATTTCACTGTCTTCTCTGTGAAATGCTTATTTACAAGGTTGTTCAAGAAAACCTTTATTCTTTTGGCTGAAAACAAGATTCCTTTAGAGTCCTTTTCTTTTAGAAAGATTTTATTTTGAATTTTACAATTTTCCCCCTAATCTTGCTTCCCCTCCCCTACCCCCACCCCCACAGAAGGTGTTCTATTTAGTCTTTACAATTGTTTTCATGACATACACTTATCTAAGTTGAATGTGATGAGAGAGAAATCATATCCTTAAGGAAGAAAAATAAAGTATAAGAGATAGCAAAATTACCTAATAAGATAATGGGTTTTTTAAAAAATTAAATATAATAGTCTTTGGTCTTTGTTCAAACTCCACAATTCTTTCCCTGAAAACACAGCCCAAAATTGTGCCTCACTGTTGCACTGATGGAATGTGCAAGTCCATCCAAGTTGATCATCACACACCCATGTTGCTGTTAGGGTGTACAATGTTTTTCTGGTTCTGCTCATCTCACTCAGCATCAGTTCATGCAAATCCCTCCAGGCTTCCCCTGAATTCCAATCCCTCCTGGTTTCTAATAGAACAATAGTGTTCCATGACATACATTAGTTAAACTATTCTTCAATTGAAGAACACTCACTTAATTTCCAATTCTTTTCCCCACAAACAGGGCTGCGATGAACATTTCTGTACAGGTGATATTTTTACCCGTTTTTCATAATCTCTTCAGGGTATAGACCCAGTAATGATATTGCTGGATCAAAGAGCATGCACATTTTTATTGCCTTTTGGGCATAATTTCATATTGCTCTCTAGAAACATTGGATGAGTTCACAGCTCCACCAACAATGCATTAGTGTCCCAGATTTCCCACATCCTTTCCAACATTGATCATTGTCCCTTCTGTTCCTATCTCTAGGATCTTTTTATCAGAAAGCTTTCCTTGTCTATTTAAAAGCTGTGGTCACCATATATTTCCATTATGAGAAGGCTAGGCATGATGTCATTTAATTCTCCCAGAAGAACAAATTTTACAGGGAAAGATGAGTAGGCAGCGTGTTGGCACTCCAGAGTATTCTAGCTGTAGTCAAAGGACCTGGCTATGCTATTTAAGACCTGTAGGCAAGTCACTGAACCAACCTGGGCCCATTTCATCATTTGTAAATTGATGGGAATTAGGTAAGGATTAAAAATCCCCCCATCTTTAAACCTATGATCTTTCTACACTTGACTTCCCCCAAGGGCTCAGGCCCTCCTTCTTTAAACTGTCATGTATTTTATCTGGCAAATATTTTCATAGATTGACAAAAGGCAGTGTGGTGTAGTGGAGAGAGCACTCAGAAGATCTGGGCTAGTTTGAATGCTAATTATATAAACTATTAGATCTAAATAGCTATATGACATTGGGCACATCATTTATCTCTAGAATGTTCTCTCATCTGTGAGCAGAGCTGAATTCAACAACCAAGAAATGATTCTAAGTACATGTAATCTTCCTTTAGAGAACCTCACTTCTTTGCTAACAGGAATTTTTCCCCTTTTGTTCATGTTACCAGTTGCACAGCTGGGGATTAAATAAATGCCTGGTGAGTGATTGCTCCTCTAACTTAATAAAGAAATATATTCGATGATGAGCCCCAGAGGCACAGAAGTTTCTTTCTTTTCCCTTCTGTCCTGTGTAATAGCAAGTTGGCTAGCTAGGGGCCAACTGTAGCTCTCTGCTGTACAGAAATGGGCATTTTGTTTACTTGCTTGTCTAGTTGAAGGATGACTGTTCAAGAAGTCACTTTTCATCTTACCCGACATCTGAAAACATTTTGATTTATGCCTCAATTAAGGTCTGGTGAAATTACTCTTCTAAAGTTAAGTTACCAAACTTAAAGGGGTCTAACTGCTACCTTGTCAAATGAATCAATAGAAATGTTTAGTAAAGTAGTCACTGTCACAGGACATAAGGAGTACACTGCCCCACAGAGAGTTTATTTTTAAGACAAAAAACAGGATTCAAGGCAGGCAAGCTACCACTGCCACACAAACCTAGAATTTTAAGGGTCCAGACCTTCAAAAGGCATGCACTAATAATGAAACCCACGATGCTAAATGGTTTGCTGAAGAGAACATGTAACAAACAGTCAGACACTGGAGCTGGAACCAGGCAGGTCTTGAATCACAGTCAAGCAGGTGCTGTTTATTCCAAGCTCTGCTACCACAGGGCCCCTGGATCCCTGGGTCAAGGTCTCAACTCAAGGTGTCACCCATCTCACTGGGTAACAAATTCCTAACTTCTTATTTTGTATGTCCAATTTAATATGGAGTACAAATACTACCATAGAATCACATCCCTTTTTAATGACTAGTATTTTTTTTCTCCTCAAGCATCAGAATTTGAAAATAAAGTTTTGGTGACCTAGAAGAGACTTCAAGAAATCAAACAGCTACTATCTGTTCCTTTCTCCCTAACTCCATCTTTGGGTGGAACCACACCTGAAAATAAAAGCCTTAACACAAAAAAAAAAAACAAAATCAAATTTAAAAAAACTACTTGAAAAATAATAAAATCTAAATATACTACAAAGTTATTATAAAACATCAAGAGAAAATTTGAAAGAAAAAGGACATAAGGGTTTTCTAAGACTCTGGTGGAAGCCTAAAGCCTAGGTTAAAAGAAGCTAGGAACTTTGGGAGGTCACATGGTTTTTAATGACATTTACCACTTTAAGAACTGATTAATTCATGGAATATAGAATCTGCAAGAACTAGAGCTTCTAAAGTAGGTGTTCTTATCCTTGGGTCCATGAGCTTGTTTTAAAAAATATTCTGAAAATTGCATTTCAATATAACTGGTTTCATTTGTACCTACATATTTTATTTCATGGACTTAAAAACATTAGTTTGAGAAGGGTTCCATAGGTTTCACTAGACTGTCAAAGACCCTAAGACCCAAAATAGACTAAGAATCCCTGTTCTAAAAGGTCTTAGTCAGAAGCAGTAAGGTTGTGGGGGAAGAGCTGCTACAGCACACATATGGTCTCAGCATGTCAATCATTCGCTAATGCTTAATGAAGCATTATTTCAGATTTACTTTTCAACACAGAGAGTCCCTGTGGAAGGAAAAGCCCAGGAATCATTCCTTCAGCAATCAATTCCAGTGTGGACTCTGCTAAACAGAAACTGAGAACAAGAGATACACAGACATAGTTCTCAAACTGCATCTATGTAGGCTGTTTGATCAAATTTTAAGTCTTTTGCTTGTGATTATTAAAAAAAGGATGCCAATACTAAACAGTTCAAAAAATAAACTTTAATTTTATACATACAGATGCTACAAAGATCAAGCCATCCAATAAAAATACAAATAAATTCTTTGATTTTTTTTTGTTTTTAAAGTCACATTTACCAAGGTTGAAATATAATTTATCCCAGAAATCCAACTTTCTGTCTCTTGGGTCCCAGATTTTCTTCTTTCTGTAAAATAGTCTGCAAGGAGGAATGTAATACCTTGCCAACTCGTTTCCCAGTCTGCAGAAGTGAGGACAGAGGGAGAAAAGTCATACATGTAAGACTGTTAAAGTATAAAATCATTAAGAAAAAATGGAGATAAATTGTTTACCCCTGTCTATTAATTTACATTCCCAATTGGTGTGGGCATTTTCACAAAACTTATTAACCAACTAGAAAGATATTGTTTTAATCTGAACAGAAAACCTTGCTGCCCCCTAACTTGGGTAAAAGCAGTGGTGAACATTTTCTTATGCTTTGCTGAGATGACCTCCCTCCTTCTTGAACATGAAAAGAAGGGCCAGATTCTTCTGTTAGTTGTTAAGAAGGCCACCAGGTCAGGGATTTCAGGAACAAATCAAGAGACAAAGAATCAGAGTTTGCACTAAAGCAAAAATCAAAACTAAAAGCAATGGGGCAGAAGGTACAAGAGACAGAGACCTGACTTCCTGAAAACTCCTTAACATTCCCATAAAAAGTAGAATGGACTGCCTTGGGGACAGTGGCCTTGGCCCTCCCTTGAGGCCTTCCTGAGACTGTTGTTGTGACTGCTACTGTGTATACTTTCTTCTCAAAAAAGAGGTAATGCCACAACAAGCACATGAATTGGATTTGAGTGAGGGAGTGCTGTCTCACTTTCTTCTCCAGAGCCACCTGGGTCAAGTAGGTCCATCAGGACAACTGGAGATGGCCCTGTATGTGAGGAGTCAGGGTTAAGTGACTTGCCCAAGATCTCACAACTAGTATGTGTCCGAGGTCTATTTTGAACTCAGGTCCTCCTGACTCCAGGACTAGGTCCCTATCCAATGCATTTAGGGATGCTCAATTCAGAGAAGGACTAAATGTCCTCTGAGTTACCTGATGCCTCAGAGACTCTTAACATACATAATAGTAAGAAAAGAATTGGAAAGATACAATTTATTTACAAAAGGTATCAATGCCATGTAACATGAGGTTTGACCTGAGACTAGAGGAAGCCATTAGAAGATTTTATATGGAATTTTGGATAAAGGAGCATAAAAGAACATGTGACGGGGACTGATATGTCGTCTAAGAAAAGAAGTTGGGGATAGGTGTGCCTCACAGTGAAAGGGAGTTCTTTGGGCAAAAATGCTTTTAGAAGAATTTTTCTTACAAAGATTGATGATTATTCCCTTTATGAAAATAGTATTCCTGTGAAAAAGTGAGACCAGGTTATAGGACCCTGCTATCTAAAATATGTCAAATATATATCCATTGCTAAGCCTTTGTGTGAGACAAAAGTTCAATAGACCAATGTGTGGTCAAATTAAATTTTCTTTTAAAATTTAAATGAACACAGGAAAAAAAGATAAAGAGAGTAACTGTAACATATCTGGAAACTTCTGAAGAGAAAAGGATATTATATGGAAGAAGAGAATGTGACTTAAATCTTTATATCCCTTGTTCTCATTAAATGACGATCCCTGGACATGCTGTTAGATCCCAAGTACAGCATTATTTCTCAGAGCCTCAATTTCCTGACCGCCATATGTTTGCTTCTGAAATGCTTCTTTCATATCCTCGATGAACTAAGGACACAGCCATCCTCAAGCATTTTGTGAGTTTTCTCCCTACATCATGTACTCACGTCGAAAAAAGGTAGCAGGGCAATTTAAGGCAAAATAGCAGGATTTAAGGAAGTCTTTAAGTCACTTAATCTAATTCCCTTATATTAAAGCTAGGAAAACTAAGGCCCAAAGTAATCTGCCACAGTCGTCCAGTTCATGTGCAACAAAGTTGGTACTAGAACCTGTGTCTCAATCCCAGGACAATGTTTTGTCTTTGGGGAAAAAATAAAATTCCTACTAGATTAGAAAACAGCCATCAAACACAGGTCAAATCTTGGGGACATCCAAAGGTCAAATCCTAATGATTCTCAGAGATGGAATACAAAGATGAAAGAGAAAGTAAGGGGCTAATCTCGTAAATAAACCAAGGATACAGTGCCATAAAAAAAAGACATGAAAATCAATGTTTTTTACCCCAAAGCTTCTGCCATACCTCCATCATCTCAAAGATGCTCTCTGGGTCCAAGCTTCCTTTTCCTACTTTCCTCATGCATGTCAGTACCCCCTTGCTGGTTGAGGAAACAAGAAGGCTGGCCAAAGAACAAGCCTCCTCCTGCAGAGTAGCATCCACCACATGCCTATAGCCAATCTGAAATATCAAGAACATTGAGCAAGTTGCTAAGGAAGGAAGGTTCAGGCAGAATTGACAATTATTTTTTTTTAGGGTTTTTTTTGTTTTTTTTGTTTTTTGGCAAGGCAAATGGGGTTAAGTGGCTTGCCCAAGGCCGGATTTGAACCCAGGTACTCCTGACTCCAAGGCCGGTGCTTTATCCACTACGCCACCTAGCCGCCCCCAGAATTGACAATTATTAAGTCCACATGCATAACATTAGATAAAATGATGGGGAGAAAATGGGGTCCTAGTCCCAGAAAGTTTACAAGCATCAGAATATCAAAGCAATGTGTTGTTCGGAATGGCAGTTGACTTGGTTCATTTTTGTAAGGCTCTGATGAGATCACAAGAAGAGGCTACTTGTTGAAACACCATATTGCAGTTTCTCCAGACTAACCAATTATATGAAGTTCTAGTCTGCCAAAAAGACAGATCTTTGCTGATTAATTGGATAACACAAAAGTTGACAGACTTAAGGGACACTTGGACAGGTTCCTTGTTTCTTGAGTTTTGAAATGAAGTTTAAGAAATATGAAATTGCAGGAAACGTGTTCCACTAACATACTGCTATTAGTATAGGATTCTATTTTCAGTTAGTTGTTACTATTAAAATAACTTCTACATTCTCAGAGAAATTTTCTCTACTTAACTAATGGAAGCAGTTTCTACACCAGAAAGGAAGGGAGAAAGGAAAGTTTCTGATTATTTAAAAAATGACAAAGGTAGAGAAAATGCAAATCACAAACTATATAGAAAAGTTGAACTTACTTTGCTTAAAGTGATGATGCAGGGCACACTCTCTACATTTAGTCTAATACAGTCATAAGGGTCATCAGAGAGTTCAATGTCCTTTGATCCTTCTTCATCCTCCAACACTCGGACCTTAGGGATGCTGAAAAAAAGAGGAAAACAAAAGATAAAACAGTGCTTTCAACATTTTTCTTTTGCACTTATTTAGCACTTAAACTCAGAATTTCAAAAGAAAAGTATTACTGAAGAAGCAACCATTGTTGAATCTATTTTTCTCACAAATACTGCTTGGGACACTCTCTTTGAACAGATCCCTGTCAAAAAGAACAGGGAGAGGGGAAAAGGTTGCCTGGATGGAAAGGAGCAGAAGGAAGAACTGGGAAGAGATGAGAGAGAAGCAGATGTGTATCTTGGAGGGGTGGCTAGATAAGAATGGGAAAGAATCCATACTAAAAAGCTTTGAATAATATGATTAGTTTCCAGAAGAAAATAAACTTTTCTTTGCCTGATGGAAACAACTTTAGGCTGTCCATTCAAAAAAATCCTTAGAAATAAAATAAATTTCAAAATATTTATGAAAATTCCAGTTCTTTATCCTGTTCATTAACTCTAGAATGTCACTAACTACCAAGTAATGTCTGGTTTTAATTTTCTATTCAGTTTTGCCAGATGGTGCCAACTCATTCAAAATTCAGATTAATTTCCTTAGTGATCTAAAAGGACTATTTTTTTTAATGGGAGTAGGAATTCTCAGGACCAACAATCATGAAATTCAAAGGAAAACATACCAGTTGGAGAGCCATTAGCTTTCTGGAAAAGACTTTATTAAATCATTTGGAAAGATGATGTTAATCTAAGATACATCTTTTAAAAAAAGCCCTTGTCCACATAATCTAGTAACAAAAAAAAATTTACATTAACATAATTTTCTGTTCTAAGTTATTTTATTGTAAATTTTCAGTTGCCTCTAAATTTATAAACTTGTTTGTTAATCAACCAATCAAAAAAAACATTTATTTGGGGGCAGTAGTGCAGTGGATAGAGCACTAACCCTGGAGACAAGAGGAGCTGAGTTCAAATTAGGCCTCAGACGCTTAATATTTACCTATGTGACCTTGGGCAAGTAATTTAATCCCACTGCTGTGCAAAAATCAATAAAACAACAAAACAAGTGACAACAAAAAAAATTTATTTGGCATATAAAGTTTAGAGAAAAAAATTAAACTCTATATAGTTGATTAATAAAAATATCTTCTGAATATGATGCCAATGATACCAAATGAAATTAAATGGTTTTTAAAATGTATATTTTTGGAGATGATGGCAACATAGAGTACTCATTATAATCTGGTTAGTTTTATATCAGGAATGCAGGATTGGTTCAATATTAGAAAATCCTTAAAGATAATTAACTATATTAATAACAAAAGATACTGTCCTTATCCCACTTTATAAAAGAGGAAAATGTGCTAAATAAAAACTTAGCAAAATATCCAAGGTCCCACAGGGGACATTTGAATTCAAGTCTCTGGACTTTAAGTCCACAACTCTCTCCACTGTGCCCCTTCCCCCACACTTCTGACAAGATCTAACATTTGTTTAAAAACAAAGCAGAAAAACAAATAAGTGAACTTTTCCTTAATATGGTAAGATAAACAGCATCTTTCTAAAACAAAAGGCAACATTAACTGTAATGAAGATAAATTAGAGTGGTTTCTAAAAGATAACAAGTAAAACAAGGATATCTAACACTAGCATTATTGTTTGGCATAGCTGTTGAAATACTACCTATTGCAGTAATACTAGAAAAATACATTGAAAGAATAAGCACAAGCAAAGTAAAAAACAAAATGCTTACTTTTCAGAGCTGATGGTTTACTTAGAAAGTCTGTCTAGAGGGTCAATTGAGATTAATTAAAACAATTAACTGAAACAATAACTTCATCCAAGTTTTGGTATAAAGAATTCACTTAAATCATCAGTCTTTCTGTATATTGCCATCAAAACCCAGAAGAAAAGGAGAAATTCCACTGACAACAATTAAAGCATGTATAAAATTCTTAGGCAGGTGCCACCCAGAACACATACAAAAACTACATGAATACAACTATAAAATATTCCTTAAACAAATCAAGAGATCTAAATAATTATACAAATATCAATTGCTCATGGGAAGGACACAATTAATTTACTTATTCAATGCCATTTCTTTGTTGTTTAGTCATTTTAGTTTTGTCTAACTCTTCATTATCCCATGGGATTTTCTTGGCAAAGATAATGATTTGCCATTTCCTCTCCAGCTCATTTTACAGGGTTAAGTGACTTACCCAAGTCACACAGCTAATAAGTGTCTATGATCAGAATTGAACAGAAAGATGAGTCTTCCTGACTCCCAAGTCTGGTGCTCCATCCACTGAGCCTCCTTGCTGCTCCACTTCCCTCACCATGCTAACCAAACACTAAAAGATTACTTAAGTTTGAAAAAAATTAATCAAGTTTATTTAGAGGAACAAAAGAAGAATATCAAAAGAATTACTGAAAAACATACGAAAGAGCCTAGAATCTCAAACTATACTAGAATGCAATAATCATCAAATCAAGAAATGTCAATTCATGAAACAGATTCTGTATACAAATTACAGAAACAAATGAACTACAGCACACACAGGATATATTGGGATATTGGGATAATCTCATTAAAGCAGTGGCTTTTTGCAGGTTTTAACTGAGATGTGAAGGAAGTCTAAGGAGAGAAAGTATTCTAGACAAAGGAGAAATGCATAGATTTGTCCTGTCCAATGGACCAAAAGGAAAGAGCACTGAATAAGAAGAGAGAAATAAGGTACAAGTAGATTGAAAAGGCAGGAAGGGGAAAGGTTAGGAAGAGCTTTAAAGACAGGATTTTTCATATTTGTTTCAGGAGGAAATAGGGAGTTACTGCAGTGTATCAAATAATAGGATGACATGTATTTGAGGACAATCACTTTGAAAGCTGAATGACCTGAACTGGAAAGAGCCTTGAGGCAGGCAGACCCACCAGCAGCTACTAAAGTAGTCTGGATGAGAGGTGGCAAGGGTCTGCTCCAGGGTGGTAGCAGTGAAAGAATAACTGAGAGGCTGTGGCACCAGACTGGATATGGCTAGAGAGAGGGGAGAAAGGCATTAAAGGTGATACTCATGTTATGAACAGAGAGATGATTTTTGAATCTGTGGGAGTTGATGAGATTACCAAGGGAGAAGAGAAGGTCTATTAGGTAGAAGGAGAACCAAGAGATAGCAGTGTCACAAAAACCTGGAGGGTCGACAGTGTAAATAGCTGAAACAAGGTGAAAAAAGATGAGTCTTGAGAAAAGGCCACTGGATTTGGCAATCTAGAAATCACTGCTTACTTTGGAGTCAATTTCAGTGGAATAATGAGATCAGAAACCAAAAGGCAGATTTAACAAGAGAATGAGTAGAAAGGATGAAGAAGAAAAGTCTTAGCCCATAAAGTGAATTCAACTTCAGGTGGAGAAGGAAATGGGTGGGTTTGTGGAATTGGATGATTACCTCTTTTTTTAAAAAAAATTTAAGGCAATAGGCCACTCAGCTAGGTAATTATTAAGTGTCTGAGGTTGGATTTGAACTCAGGTCCTCCTGACTCCAGGGCCAGTGCTCTATCCACTGCACCACCTAGTTGCCCCTTGGATGATTACCTCTTGTTCCCTTCATAATAGCACCATACCCTCTGGCAGTGAGTGGTCCCAGCCAAACCCTAGTTACATGCAGTTACCTAACAAATTAAGGGTACCTTCCCTTTGATCCTGGGCATGTGTTTCCTTGGGCAAGTCATTTCTCTTTGAGCCTCAGTTCCCTCATGATAATATCAAAAGTTCTACATCCATAATGCTAGGCTGAGTTTGGTGGATTTGTAAATCATCCTTGAAGAGATATCTAGCAGGCAATTCAGCTATATGGCACTGAAATTCAGGTGGAGGGACTGGGATAAGAGACACAGCTTGTGGAGGTAGAAAAATACAGAGAATGATCACTGAACCCAGGGCCTCACTAAGGTAGAATCAGGAAGTAGGATTTTTAACTGACATTTGAAGAAAGTTAAAAGGCAGAGATGAGGAGGAAAAGAATTTCACCAGAATGATGAGGTTAGAAATCAGACTGCAGAGTTAAAAAGAGTGAAAAGCAATGGAGTGGAGATAGCCACAAAAGGGAGAAAAATAGCTATCATCTAGTGAGCACAGAGGGATCAAATTGAGGAGATTTTTGAGGATGGGGAGACACAAGCAACTTTATAGGTAGCAGAAAAGCAGCAAGGAGACAAGGAGAGATTAAAGATAAGTGACAGCAGAGATGACGGAGTCTGCTGGAGAAAAAGGGATGCAATGGGATCATTGCTTGTAGAAGAATTTGCTGTACTTAGAGGGGCTACTTCATCATGTGAGATATGTGAAGATCATGGCAGAAGGCATCTGGGTGGTGAGATGAAGAGAAAGGGAAAAAAGGAGCTGTCAGCAAGTGGCCTCCATCTTTTCAGAAAAAAAAAAACCCAAAATCTTTTCAGCAAGTAAAATTCTCAGCTGAGATGTTGGGGAGGGGAGTGATGGGAGGTTTGAGAAGGGATGAGATGGTTTGGCAGAGCTGCTGTGAAGAGTGGGATATTGAGTTTATTAATTAGGGAAGTGTCCAAGGCTTGGCCTGCAGGAGTGAAGTTCCACTTGAGATGATGCCACATAAATTGGGAGTGGATGCAGTGGGCAGTTTTATGACAGCTCTACCGCTCTTCTTGGAATACACCTGGAGTACACTCTTCTGAGGGCTACTTTTTGAGGAGGACACTGGTACATGGGTCAGCACTGTTGAGCGTGACCAAAGGAGGCTCTGAGATCCTAAGATAGGGTAAAGGAACTGACTGGAGTTAATTATCCTGGAAAAGAGAAGACTCAGAGGGATGGGACAGCAGCTGCATTCAAATACTGAAAGGGTTGTTGTAATTTATGTAATAATGATATGGTAAAGAAAACATGGTAAACAACTTTAGGAAAAACTTAAAGACTCTCATCATTGCAATGACCAACCCCGGTTCCAAAGATCACTGTGCACATATATTATAAGGATCTCCCCCCACCCCCAGCCCAATTAGGAATGGGCAGCAGGAAGGAGAAGGTAATTAGTTAGCAATAGCACTGTTGAAAAATAAAGAGGGCATCAAAATATTTCTAGATGCATAGAAATGGAGGAAAACCAGAATGAAATACAAACAATGTAATAAGGATTTGTAATCAATCATCTTTTCTGTTCTGTTGTGTATATGGAAATTGGAATATTATTTGGTCTTTGTTAAATTCAGGAGGAAAGTACTAATGCTGAAAGGTCTCTTATGTAGAAGAGGGATGAATGTGGTTCTGTGAAGCTCTAAGCAAGAGGTCAGAGACCAGAGAGCTGCTTGGAGACCGGTGTCCGGGGCACAGTCTGATAGGGATTGCCAGTGGACGCTCCTTGGACTTCACAGATGATGAGATTCATCCCATCTCTGAAATTCTCTCATCCTAAGGCTAAGGAGAAAGGTCACATGGTCAGAGGGGGAAAAGCAGAGCCAAGCACCACCGAAGTTCAGAGAAGAGAAAGGATTTGGGAGGAAGAGTCCCCATGATGTGCTAGACACTGTGTTGAGAGCTGGGGACACAAGAAGGCAAGAGGTGGTCTTGAGGAGCACCGACCGCAGGATAAATTTGAGATACGTGGAACACACCAGAATGAAGGCTTCTTGTAGATGGTGGGATTTTAGCTGAGACCTAGAGAGCCCCAGGAGGGAGTATATTCCAAGAACGGGGCAGCCAGAGAGGCATGGGGACAGCAAGGAGGCCCAGAGGTAGAGTGCCAGGCCTGAAGTCAGGACCTGGGTTCAAATCCAATCTCAGACACTCACTAGTTCTGTGACCCTGGGCAAGCACTGTTTGCTTCAGTTGATCTGGAAAAGGAAATAGCAAACTCCAGGAGCTTTGCCAAGAATTCCCTATCAGGATCACAAAGTTGAGCATGCCCGAAATGTCTGAGCTACGAGGAAGCCAGAGTCAATAGGTACAAGAGTGGGGTGGGGGTCAAATAGAGCCCTAGGTATTTGATCCTAGAGGTGACAGACAGCTACTGGACAGTGTGTTTGTGTGTGTGTGTGGGGGGGGGGGGGGGGGATGTTGGGAGAGGAGTGTCAGACCTAAGCTTTAGGAAAAGCATTGAGTGTCTTTCAGATGTTGCAGACAGGTCAAGGCAGAGAAGGACTGAGAAAATGCCATTTAATTTAGCAAGAAACTTCCACTATAGATTTTTGAGAAAGAGGTATCAAGTAACAGTTTGGTCCATTAAATAAATTATAAGGATTTGAGGAGTGACTAGTGAAGTAGAGGACGCTTTTTAGGAAGGAAAGAGTCCTGACTGTATCAGGAGGCAGTGTAATTTGACAGGGAAATCGTGATGAGAGATTTCACAGGCCAAAGAATCTCAACTTTTAACAAAGCCACCCAGAACTATCTCTTCATTAAAATCAAGAGGATTTCTGGCTGATTCATTCCTTCATCTGAGCAATCACATTTTGCCATCCTGACCAAGATTATTTAGCCATCATCTACCCCCAGAGTCAAACAATCTGTTCTGTTGCATAGCCTCTCTTCTTGCTCCAAAGGCCAAGATACATCACTAAAGGGAAGGGGTTGTTTAGAAAGAAGGGGAATATGAGGCAGGCATTTTTTTGAGGCTAATTCAGCAACATATGGACATTTCCTCTCCTCTCCCAAAAGAACTGCTGCAGAGGCTGCTGCTGAATCTGGTCTGTCGACAATACCCCAAAAAGAGCTCAGAGCTCTGAACTAACATTCTTCTCCATTCTGTTTCCCACTCCCATCTTTGTTTCTCAGGAGGAAGGGGGTGGCCGTGGGTCACAGCAGAAATGAGCCTGAATGTTTAAAAAAGGAAATTCAAGGGGCAGCTGGGTGGCATAGTGGATAGAGCACTGGTCCTGGAGTCAGGAGGACCTAAGTTCAAATTTGGCCTCAGACACTTAATAACTACCTAGCTGTGTGACTGGGGCAAGTCACTTAACCCCACTGCCTTGCAAAAAAAAGTAAAGAACAAAAAAGAAAAGTGAATTCAAGGTGCTAAACCATGATGCTCACTTTCTGGAAAGTTTTCTCATTTACTAACTGATTCCAATTGGGTGATACATCTAACAGTTATTCACAAAATGTATTCTGATTTGCTTTTTTGTTGGTTTTGTTTGTTTGTTTTTTGGGGGGAGGTTGCAAGGCAATGGGCTTAAGTGACTTGCCCAAGGTCACACAGTCAGGTAAGTATTAAGTGTGTGAGGCCAAATTTGTACTCAGGTCCTCCTGACTCCAGGAGTGGTGCTCTATCTACTGTGACACTTAACTGACCTTGATTTGCTTTTTTCGAAGGAAAAAAGGGTTGGCCATAAAGCACTAAGGTGGCCCAGCAGGAAGGTGAGGAAAATCAAAGGAAAAGGCTCTACAATCAAGTAACTGTCATGTTTCTCAACTTGGAAAAGGTGAGAAATCTCCGCCCTACTTTGGGTGTCTGGTTTCTAGAAACTCACTCAGCCTAATTTGGGGACAAGAAGTCAGTTATTTACTAGATTTGACTACAATTGATTTTTCTTATGTAAAACCAGCACTATTCTACCTGCCTCTGGCTTATAAAATTCACTTTATTTTTTAAACAGGGATGCCCTGTGTGCCTTGGTAGACTGTCTTACTCTTTATGCCACTGTCATTTGCAGTAATTTCATAAATAAATCTTCTGTGTTTTCATATATGTTGCACAATAATCTCAAAGCCCTTAAAATTGCAAGCTGATGCATCCACAGGAATGATTTCGAAAACTTCACTTGCTCAATATCAAACTGATCACAAAGATAACAAAGAAACTATGGACAAACTGTTGTTTCTTTGTTTTTGAAACATTCCACTAAGCCAGCTGTTTCCTCTTAGCTAAATGACTGCAAGGAGTAAGGAGATGACTATCAAGTTGAGCAAAAAGGTCTAAGAAGAAAGAAATTGCAAAGGACCAAACTCTGGCTCCACGTTATTAAAAATTCCTCAATAATCAAGGCTACTCCAGAGTAAAACAAGGCTGCCTCGAGAGGTCTATCAAAGGTCTTCAAGAGGAACAGTAGAGATGGAACCAAAAATGCCCATCTGCCAGGCTGGTGGGGTTGGGCATTCGTTTTGGAGACCACCAGACCTCTGAAGTCCCTTACACCTCTCTGAAATGAATAGAATTGGGGAAATTCTAATTATTCAGTTAAAAGAAGAAATGATACAAAATTGATACCAATGTCTGAGTACTGTAGCAGGAAGGGGCCAAAGACACCCCCAGTGTCCAGCTGTTAAGAATCTATATTCTGTATCAACCATCTAACATCCCACTTTCTGTGGGTTACTACATGGCTACCAGATATTAGTCTTTCACAGACTATTTACAATATCCCAAGAACTCTCCTCACTGCTGGGGAAATAAGACAGAAAAATGAACACAGGCCCCATTCTAAAAGAGCTTCCATCCTTCTATGAGATGTACACAAATAAGTCCATACCAGATAATGTAAGTTAGAGACTCAGGAATGGTTCAGACAAAGAAATAGGTGAACTCACTTTAAGGCAATCTAAGGATTCTGGGAGATTGAGAGGAGGAGGAGGGAATGCTTTCTGGGGATGCTTTCTTGGCAAAGGCACAGAGATTAGAGATAGGACAGGAAGTTTGATAATAGTTAATAAGTCAACTCGACTGGAACATAAAATGAGTATAAGTAAATACAAGCTAAAGATGGAAAGGCAGCTTTAAATAACAGACACAAGATTTCATCCTTTATCTTAAAATAGGACAATGATGATTTTTAAACACAGATGTGACATGTTACATCTGTATCTTATAGAAAGATGATTCTGGCAGTTACCTGGAGGATGAAGTGTGAGACGACCACTAGTACAGGTAGAAAGGTAGGGAAGGAACATGCAAGGGAAGAGATTGGAAAGCAGGAGACTGATGATGAGGCTAGGGATAAGGGGTGATTAGAAAGTGAGAGGCAATATGAGTAGAAAGTTAGGAACTCTCAAAATAAGTCATAAAATTTGAAATGGTGATGAGAGAATGGAGAAAAAACAGACCAGGAGGATCCTGAGCTTGTGATCTGGGTGAATAGAAGGACAGAGTTATGCTCAATAGAGAGAAGACAAATTTTCCCAAGAGCCCAAATGCTTTACATTTTTCACAACCCATTTGGGGAGCACTTCAGATCTATTTTCATAAGTCTTATAAGTCTTACCTCGTATTGAAGAGAGCAGCTTTTACAGCAATGGAGATGGCATCAAATAAATTTCCACCACATTCCAATAACTGAGGGAGAGAAAGAGGAAAAAAGAGTACTTGATATAGTTTAGCATTCCTCAGACCATGCAAAAGGTGGAACCAATAAACTTTTGAAATGGAATAAACAAAATAAAAACTAGATTTTGTTCCTACCCTTGTCTTTAATTTCATTGAAGTTAGTGGGAAGTCAGCAAGCTCTACTGGAACTACTTATGAGATGAAGAAAAAGAGGTCTCATATTCATCTAGAGGCATTTCTTAAGCACTTCCTAATACTCCAGCACTGTGCCAGGTAGGAGGGATCCAAAATGAACACGTCCTCGCTGCCCTCAAGGCACTCTCCTGAGAGAGGCATCTGTATGAGTATGAGGATGCAACACAGATAAGAAAGTCTATTTGGAAGAAGGTCCAGAATGGAGGGGGAGAGGGGGCTCAGAGCCTAGCTCTGAACAGAACAAGAGGGAGGCAGAGAGGAAGAGCGACAGGAACCCATGGGGAACAGCCTGTGCCAAGGAACAGAAATGGGGTGGAATGCCCTGGAAGAGAAACAGCAAAGGCCTGGGTGGTTGTGCTGAAGAGGTGAGGAAGGTGACTAAAGTAAAACATCGGAAATATAGGTTGAAGGCAGAGTGGGAAGGGCTTGAAAAACCAAATGGAGGAATTGGCATGGATGCCAATGGAATTTTCTGAGCAGGGGAGTGGCCAGTGAGACCTGTGCTTTAGGACTATTGCTGGAGACTAGATGGAGGATGGAGTGGAACAGGGTTTCACTGACAAGACATGGTAACTGCCTGAAAGTGAGAGGCCTACTGAGTGGGAGAAGTAGACTCTGAAGTTGCAAATTTAGATGAATAGATGAACATCTGTCAAAAGAAACAGATGTTCAAAGAACAAGTTGGGAAGGGGGAAAGATAATGCATACTGTTAGGACAAGTTGTGCTTGAGAGGCTTATTGGCTAACAATTAAAAATACCCACTGAACACTGGATGATATAAGGGTGGAGATCAGAAGAAAGAATGGGAAAGTCAGAGAATTCTGATTAACTCATGTAAAAACTGTCAAATTAATCTTTTTCAAAGACTATGATGAAAACCACTCAATTTCTAACCCCTGAAATGGCTTTCATACTGCAATCAATCTGTAACTAAAATAAAGTGCCTACTATGCCAGCGCTCTCTGTGCTGAGAGCTGAGGATTCAAAGAGGTGAAAGATAGTCCCTGTCCCCTGAGGGCTTACAATCTAATGGGGGAGACAAATAAATAAATAAATCTGTATAAACAAGCTCTCTAGACAAGGAAATCACTAAGAGAGGCAAGGCACTGGAATTAAAGGGGTCAAGAAAGACTCCCTTTATGAGACAGGGCTTAGCTGGGACTCAAAGGAAGCCATGAGGCAGAGAGGAGAAGGAGCACATCCCAGGTTCAGGAGACTGAGAAGTGGCAGTCAGAGACGCAGGAGAGAGCAGGGTCCTGAAAACCTAGAAACAAGAGAGGATCAAGGAGGAGAGTGTCACCACCAATGTTAAAGGCTGCAGAGAGGACAAGGAGCATGAAGCCAGGAGAAGGAATCTGCTGGATCTGGCAACCCAGAGATCGGTGGTGCCTTCAGAAGAGAGTAATTTCTGAAACCAGAGGAGAGGCTTTAAGAAGAGGGAAGCGGAGGTACCTCCTGAAAATGAGCTTTTCAAATAGTTTAGTCACAAAAGACCTAGGACATCAGAGAGTGGTAGTGATACAAGAATCAAGGGAGAAGTTTTTTCAGGATGGGGAGAAATGGGCCTCTTTGGGGTCACAGAAAAGGAGCCAGTAAAAAACGATTGAAATTAAGTGAAAGAGTCTGGATGCAACAGTGATACCAGCATAGAGATGGCTTGAGCAAGTAGAGGGGGGCTACATCTTGCTAAGACCACCTCATCATCAGAAGGCATCTGAGGGATAGGAAATGAGGATAAGAGGAAAAGAGGGAGTTTATGGTGAATGGCTTCAATTTTTCCTGTAAAATATAAGGCAAGGATCTAGCTGGTAAGGGTCGGGGTGGGGTTAGGAAAGGAGAGCAGTGAGAGATTGGAGAAGGAGTGATGAGGCTTGGAAGAGTCGCTGTGGGGAGTGGTAGACTAAGATGATTAAGTAAAATTGCCTGGCAGCAGTGGGAGTGTGGGCTACATATTTCTTTGACTCCCTCTGAACTTCATTCTGCAAAAATGATATATACACTCCATATATGTCATGAGACCATTAGGAAGAAACTGCTCTACAAAACCTACTAGACAAGGGTGTTTGGGTAAATGCAATCAGCTTTCCACCAAAAATGTACATGTGACCCATTTTTAATTTAATCTGCATTATTGACATTGTTTCTTATCACTTTAAGTCCAGATAAACAACAAAACAATAAATCAAGCCCTGATTTGTAGAATTTGAAGATTTCTGAGTTGTAAACGTAACACTGTGGACAGGAAATGAACTATTATACTGGGTGAAGCCCCAATGTAAATTGTGAAAAGTTCAAAGCATCTGGGCTGTTAATAAACCGATCTTGAGTGTAGAATAGCCTTGTATATGAATATTTTTATAAAAATTTTCCTTTGTAAATGCTACAACCTAAAAAAATTGAGCAAAGAACTAAAAACAAAACAAGCAAAGACCTTACCACAGTGTTTGAGTTGATTGCATCTGAAATGAACACCATTTATTCAATCTTCTAAGACCATTAAAATGGAAAATTCATAAAGCTAAATCTACTTATGGCTTAATACACAAATTACCATCAATGCTTAAGGGAAGCATTTATTTTCATGAAGAGAAAAGACCATAACAAGCCCATTCTTGTTTTGAAAATAGAAATTACATTTATGACAAGTAAAAATTTACTTTGCTCTTAACATGTTTATAATATATGAAAAGTAGTGTGGTGAAGAGGACAGACAACAGGATTTGGATTCAGGAAGACATGGCTCAAAGTCCTGCCCATAATATACCACTGGATAAGTCACCTCTCTTAGTGTTCCAACCAATTCTCTGAAGCTCTAAGTGGCAGAGAAGGTGCTAATCTACAATAGGATGGGAAGGCCCTCCAGGAGTTCCTGACATTTATGAAGTCACAGGCCCAGTCCCAAAAGAAAGTACAAGTCAACAATATAATTAATCACTCGTGAAGGTTTAGAATAAAATTTGGGGACAACAGCATTTCAAACCCTCAAGCTTCTCAGGTCACACCACGTAGAGCCCAGAATGCTAAGTAATGAGCCAGGTCCCCTATGCAGAGCTGGGACTAAGACTGAGGCCTTGATTCACAAGGCAAGCTACTTTCCACTGCCTTTCCCTTTAAAAAAACAAATTCAAAAGTTCTTTGAAGGTAAACTATGCAAAGACAAATGAAAGTGAAGGAGCTCTTACCAAGGACAGACTTCTGCCAATTGCTAACTAAGTGATCAGACTGTTACCAAAGATTCCTGCCTTAGTAGATGGCTATTTACGAAGCAGGAATAAAAGGCTATCATTATACAAAGTCCTCGAAGACAATGACATAATACTTATCAGTGTCAAAGCCCTTTTGTCTATAAGAATAGTCACATCAATCTAAAATAAAACAAGAGAATGAAGGTCTCTATCATTAGGATTTTTCTTTTCAGACAAATAGAGTAGTGTATTCAAACACAGTAAAGGAAAAATTAGGGCAAAACTACACACACAAAGATGAAAAATGACAACTGACAGTTGGCTGTGGAGCTCCACTCCTACTTCTCTTCTAACTTCACTGGATAGAGCCTTATGCTAATAGTCCAGGTGTTGCTTTACTTTAAATCAGATTTCTTCTCCTGTTGGCACTGGCTCCCTAGAACCTGAATTTAATTTGTAATCATTGCCGGCTACAATTATTATTTTAATTAGGCTTCACTCAATTGTCTGGTGAAACAGCATATAAACAGACTAATATGTTACTCTTGGCACGGAGAGATAAATATGTACACTACGTTTATCTAACATTAGAAAAATCCAAAGGGGGATTTTAAATTTCATTTTCTCCTATTCCTTTAACCATTAGATTATTTAATAATATTCTGTATCAGTCAAACTGCAACAATATTAAAATCCAGTCATTTTTCCCTTATTTTGACATATAAAAATTAATTTGTTTCACTAGAAAAAACCCCAAACCCCATAACCCCATTGTTATATAATTATTTCTTTCTCATAAGTTTACATTTATTAATACAAAATCACCTTTATCTCACTAAACCTTTGATCTCAGACCTTTTGAGTTCAGTTTCAGAGAGGAGACAAAATAAATTCAATTCAATAAACATTTACTAAGATATCTGAGTGTACAAGAGTGTGAGATACAAAGCTTAGATGAGGCATGCTGTCATGAAGCCGATTACCTCTCCCAGAGAAGTAATTTCCATACAGTTACAAAGCACTTAATCCACATTATTTCATTTGATCCTCAAACAAGCCCTGTGAGAGAGGTGTTATCAGCCAGACATGTTCTCTAATCCTGGCCATCCCAATTTCAAAGCCCAGAAGCACAAGTGACTAGGAAAGAAGACCCAAGGAACATAGCAGAGCAGGCTGCCTCCAGATCGTTATTACATATGATGGTCTGCAACTCACCAACACATCCACATAGAGGATCCAGCAATGCTCCCCTGGACTGATGCAGAGCGATGTGAGGTCCACACTGCCATTGTTGTCGAATATCCGGTACAGTGTATTGGCAATCTCGGTGCCAAGGTCATCACCTCCTCGACCTTCAAATTCAGGAGTGGCATTGGCCGAGCTGTACCAGGGGACAAAAAAAGGGTAAATCTTTTCAAACTTGAGAACCAGGCTTAGTTCTAGAGGTAACTTAACCTAGTTGCTAAGAGGTCTCATTTGAATATACTCCAATAAGAAAAAGAATGCTTCTTCTGATTTCCTAATTTCAAAATATACAGGAAAGAATCCAATTAAGGGCCCCATTTTCTTCCTCAGATTCTCAGGGGTTCCTAATGACTTACACAGAACTCAAAGGAAGAAATAAGATAATCTACAGAGAGTGGAACCTGAGCTGGCAATTAGTTGTTTCTCTGGCAACCCTAGGAAATAGTGTCCAACTATTATAACTAACAATTACCTTATATGTCCCTCCCCTTACCCATATCCCTTCTGAGATGCACACACTTGTTTACAACTAATTGAAATGTCAGTTTTTTTTAAAAGATAAAATTCCTTTATCTGCCCCCATTTTACATGGGTAGGTACAAGAAGAGTCTTTCAAAATAGGTTGAAATATTTCATAACTTAGCTATTCTAAGTATATATCCCAAACCATTATCGACCACTGGAGTCAGAATTTAAAACTCTTGAGAGAAATATAGAGCAACCAAGCTATTCCATTTACTGCCTTCTGCCTTACTCAGTAATCAAGATTTGTAAAGAAACTCATTTATAACTAAATAACCATTAGGAATGAATGTTATCTTGCTTTGTCATAAAAAAAAAACCTTTGTAATTTAAACACTAATCAAGTCATTATGCAATGTCCTTAAGTTTCTCTACACACACACACACACACACACACACACACACACACACACACACATTCAATTTTACATGAATATACTGTGTAAAAAGAACACTCTGGTTTTAAAGTCAAATTAACAAATGGTTTATTATATGCTTACTACCTGTCTAGCCACATTCACAATAGCTAAATTGGGGGAAAGGAGGGAAAAGGAAAGGGGTTTTCAAGGTTTGGATGGTAATGCATTATCTCTTTTAGGACAGTAGAAAATTATCAAGTCCTTTCTCAAAATTATCTAAATCAGCATGTCATCAAAGAATTATTGAAATTCTGAATTCATCATACTAGAAGTCTGACCACACCTAGTTAATCTGCTTCCAAAAATAAATGGACAACATTCTCCAGGAGAGGAAAAACATAATGACTTAAGTTTTTTAAATAACTACCTAAAAAATACAAAAAGGCAACCCTTTCCATTTAGAATATATACTTTATTGTATCTTAATATTTCTCTCCAAGATGTCTAGAGTGAATGTGGGAGGATGTGAAGAAGGAAGGAAGAAAGGTTGAGTTGGTAGTTTTTAACACTCTGCAAAATCTATGGCACAGGTAGAGAGAAGAACCCTGTAATAAATATTCTGTTGGTCAAGTTCAAAGAGGATAAGCAGCATAGCTGTGAAACAAAATTCTTACACTTTAAAAAAAAAAACTCTACACAGTCTCATACATATTCCTCTTTTCCTATTCTGCTTCTAGAACTATACATATTTGTCAGTGTTTGTTAAGATGAGAAAAGAAAAGAGAGAACACTGGTAACTTTGGAGAAGGCAATTTCCTGAACACAGATAAATCAACAGAAGATAACATGAAGAAGGAGAAACCTGGTACATAGTAGGCACTATATAAATGCTCACTGAATAAATTATTCACCTGAGTGATTGAACCAAACCTTCTTTATTACTGGTAAATTTTCCAGCCAACTTTAGCTAGCTTGGAACATAAATTTCACTGAAAATGCAAATATTCATCCCACTACTAGGCATCTATCCAAAGGATATTAAAGACAGAAAAGTTCCATCTACACCGATGTATTTGCACTAACTGGGCAAAATTAGATGCCCATTGATTTGGGCATGACTAAACTAACAGTAGTATATGAATGCAATGGAATAATACTGATAAGTAAAAAACAATAAATATGGAGAATCTACTGTATGTGAAAAATGAAGTAAGCAAAATCAGGAAAATGCATCCAATTACTACAACATAAAACCAAAAAGACAAAAACAACATAAAATGAAGGACTGTACAACTATAATGACCACGTGTGACTCCCAAGAAATGGGACACTTAATCTCTCTTCCTTCTTTGAAGATGGGCGGACTATGGGTGAGGGACACTGTATATGAGGTCTGCCATGAGTGATGTGTTGGCTGTTTCTGTTGTTCCGTTTCCCCTTTTCCCATTACTTATTAAAACGAATAATTCTCTGGGGGAGGGTCATTATGACATAAATAAACATTTTTAAAATGAAATTAATTATAGTCTAGATTATAAAAAATATAAAAGCAACATTCCCTAATTCCAAAAATTATACTGTAGCTTTCTGTACTGAAACAAGCTTTGCTTTAAAACTTTTACGCCTCAGTGATCACAGAGCCCCATGTTCTACTACTGAATCCCACTGATTGATAACTTAAGCATCCTACAACATAAGGACAGAGGTTGAGAATCGGAAGGGACCTGGGAGGAGACCTGGCCTAGTACTTTCACTTGACAGAAGAGGAGGCTCCAAAAGGTGAAGGGATCTTCACAAGGTCACACAGCTACCAAGTAAGGAGGCTTTTGAACCCAGATTTCCTGATTCAAAATCCAGAACATTGAATCACTACATCATGCTGCCTTCTCAATGACAAGCCAGTAAACTTACTTGTCCAAAGCCTCAGCAAAAACTTGTGAAAATTAGAAAATTATGTTTTTGAATGCCATGAAGCACACATCATATAAAAACTTATTATCCTCAAAACGGAGGGTTTTTGTTTCAATTGCCTCAAAGGGTTCCCACCTGCAGAAATGTTGAAATGGAAATAAGAGATATTAATAATGTAGGAAAATGTAGCTTTACTTTACCTATCCATACTTTCCTGATTTTGCTACTCAACTTTCTCTACGCACATTTAACAAATTCCCATTTAAAAAATGTTCATTATTTAGCAATCTATAATCATCCCCTTGTGCCTTCTTGGAAAGTTGCTATATAAATTTAATAATCAAAAATAATAGCTTGTTTTGTGAGATCTACTGGCAGAAAAGAAGCTTTAATAGAAAATCAGATTAGAAACCACTGCTTAAAAACTGCTTTCTAAACTAATAAAACAGCTTCTGCCATCTTCATCCTATTGGTAAAATCATATGCCCATATTTAGGCAACCATCCATGACAAAAACATACACCAAATAAATAAATGCATAAAGATGTAGGGATATATGTACAAAATGTACTTATTTGTACATATGCATTTATACATCCATGAAAATGATATACTAAATAAAATACTAGTGAAAAGGGAATAGTAAGGTCAGCAGGAGTAGACTGGAACAACTCTATACCGATTCAAACAACTCTAATATACGGATTCTAAATTAATGCCTATCTCAGCTTAAAAAAAGATAATAGTCTCACAATAAATACACAGAACTAGCCTATGGACTAACTATGTCTTTCAAGTCAGACAATACCATACGAAGTGATTTGCTCTGGTAGCAGACTATTTACCAAAGGGTGAGAATCAGTTTTGTGAGGTAGATTCCTGTGGATGTGATAGAATAATAGTAAAATAATAATGAAAAAGAATAGTTGTAAAATGGAAAAATAAAAGTATAATGCAATGAAATTATGATAAACAATTTTGGAAGAAAGGGGGAATGCATCTATAAAAATCTGACCAAGAATGACATGAACAGAACTAGAAATACAAGTTACACAATCATAATGACAATAACGTAGGGGAAAATACCTGAAAACTTTTAGAACTCTGATTAATACAAAGCCATATCTCTGGAAATATAATAGGGGAAAGTGAAGAATTTATTCCAGGAAGCTTTATTCCTCCTGATGTAATATATTATTAGCCCCCTAAGCTCAAGACTAAAAAATGTTTTTTTAAGGTTCCAAAACACCAGATCTATAATTTCACCAGAACTCTGATTAAGGAAATTCATCATTCACTAAGCAGTTCCTTCAGTGTCTTGCAGAGGACTAAATGATGAAAGATGACTTTTAATAGCTAAATGGTCAATATTCCTGCTGGAACAGAATCTGGTGGATACTGAATACTAGTGCAAAGGGTTAGAGAATGTGGATGTGGTTAATTTACTGATCAGGTCTTATAGCCCTCCTCTGTCTTGGCATTTCTCCATGTGAAGAACAAGGCTGGATCTGTTTGTCCTCTACATAAAGAACAGGAGGATTTTAGGATAAAAAAATACATCAAATCATCTTTTTACTCCCAAGTCAGGAGGAAAATTAAAGGGGTGAACAAAATAGCAGCTCTTTGCCTCAGGCTAAATGTGCTTAACATTTAGAGTTGGCAAGGGCAATAGAGGAATAAGTTTGGCAGTAAAGCAATTAATTTTCCATCTTTTGCAAATTCTGTACCACTGGGAATTTAATCATTTGATCTTTAAATTTGCTGACAAGCAGCTAAACGTAAGAGAAAAATCATATTATCCTTACTATATCCATGTACTGCCCAACAGTTGCAATTTAAATTCAGAGATATTCTTCCTGAGTTTGAGTGTGGTTATAACCTTAAGTCATATGCAGACCAACAAGCTGTTAGAACTATCTAGCAAGTAAAGAATTGTATTTGTTCAATATAATTAATGACTCTGAAAAATCTGCCATGACAATTAGATAATCTCTCATCAATGTCTTTCAGAAATACTGATGGCAAAGAACAAATTTTAATTTAAATGATTCAGTTTCCTCTTCATCTCTCAGGATGACATGTATGACAGTATTTTCTACTTATATATGAATACATTTTTGAAAATTTTTGCACACTGATGCATTGTTTGAATTAGTCCAGTCATTCTGGAAAGGAATTTGGAACAATGTTCCAAAGTTATGAAACTGTATAGACCCTTAGACTTAAACTATACCAAGACTAGGCCTTTATTCCAAGGAGGCCAGAGAACAAGAAAAGAATTCATATGTTCAAAAATATTTATAGCACCTCTTTTCTTAAGAAATAATAACTGGAAATCAAAAGGGAGCCCACCTATCAGGGAATGGCTAAACACACTGTAAAATGTGGATGTGATGGAACAATAGTAAAATAATAATGAAAAGGAATAGGAGTATAATGGAATAATAATAGAATAATGCAACAAAATTGTGTCATAAGAAATTATGATAAATGATTCCAGAGGAAAGTGAGAATGCCTCTATAATCTGATTCAGAGTAATGTGAATAGAACTAGAAATACAAGTTATACAATCACAATGACAATAGCACTGTAGGAAAAAAAACCTTTGAAAACCTTTCGAACTCTGATTAATGCAATGATAAGATCCTGTCCACTCATCTACCAGAGAGGTGGAGAACTCAAAATCAATAGATAATAACAACAATGATAATATTTCTGTAGCCAGGCACTGTGCTAATAAATGTTATTTCAATTATTCAATGAGATAAGGACAACGTAGCAATCCATTTGGCAGGAATGTATATGTTTCTTTAAGAGTTATAGCCCCCCCCCCCAAACAGTTCTACTGGGATGGGGTGAGGAGACAGTAAGAAAGAGAGAAAATCCAACTTGTCCAAAGAAGTACCCAGAAAAACTAGTTCTTGTACTGAGAAGCAAAGATTCAGAGCAAGTAGCAAAAGGACCTTAGAGATCAACTAGTCCAACCCCTTCATTTTACAGATAACCTCCAGAAGTTACATGAATTTTTCAGGGCTAGTACATATGGGGGGGGGGGGGAGGATCTGAATTCAAATCCTCCTGAGTCCAAGGCCAGTACCCTATCCATTACGTTATGCTGCCTACAGTATTTTAAGCTTTACACATAATGCCTTTTATATACAGCTTACAACAGCCCAATGAAGTAAAAAGGACACATATTATGATTCCCATTTTACAGTGAGGAAACAGACCCAGAATGGTAAAGTGATGTGACCAATCAAGGTCATTTAGCTAGTTTAATGGAGGAGTTAGGCCTGGAATCCAGGCCACTTGAGTTGTAGCCATACATTATTACCAGAGTACAAAATTACAGTTTGTTACAGTGAAGAAAAACAAATGATCACTTTCTGTATCTGTCTTTTTAGAGGGGTGTGTTTAAACTGTACTAACCAGTCCACAAAGAATTCCAAGTAGCCTTCATTTGGTCTTTCCAACTTTGGAGTTCCCATTTCTGCTTTGACCCCCACCAGGATATCAGTATGCCCCTGTAAAAATACATTTGAATTGCAGATTACCTGAATTTGAAAGAGTCAACAGGGCAAGCAGCATATTTATTTATTTATTTATTCATTCATTCATTCATTCATTCATTTATGCAGCAGACATTATCTGTAAAGAAATGCACTAACAATGGAGGACAAGCAAAATTCAGATAAAATACAGTCCCCGCCCTCATAGAATTTACAAAGTCTAATAGGTACATGATACAAACAAGTAACAATAGTTTCCAATTTTACATTATCAAAGTGTTAAGTGAGGCTAAGGAGAAAGTCAGATCAGGGAAGGAGATAGTAAGAGCTATACATTAAAGAATAGGTAGAATCAACAGGTCGTCGAAAAAGATCAAAAGAACAAAGGCAGGCAAGTGCAGTGTGTTGAGGGGCTGGAGCATAGAGCATGAGGAAAATAAAATTACAGTTAGCATTGATAGAGTGATTTAGGGTTTGCAAACCATTCTGCACACAGTATTTCACCTAATCCCCATCTTACAGATGATGATACTGAGACTGAAAGAGGTTGAACTGTGCTGGGTAAGTCTAAAATAGATAATAACAGCCCCAATCTCACTGGCTTATTGTATCAAATGTCGGTAAGATGTTTTGCAAAGTTTAAAATAAATGTGAGTTAACATTTTTAGTAGATATCTGAAGAGGTGTTTACTAAGCCTAGACAGATCTTAAAATTTCTGGCCATGAGTTAATTCAAGAGACCTGATGGTGGGCCTCAAGAAATATGTCCTGATGACTAGGAAAGGCATTGACTCCCACGTCCCACCTTATCATGACAACATGAATCACTCACCAGCTTGATTCTCGCAGACCCACTGGTGTTGGACACAACATCAGTTTCCACTTCGGCACAGCGGTAATCTTCACAGCCTCGACCATCAACACGGAGATCTTCCTAAGTGTTATACACATTATCAAATGATATAAATCAGCTTTGCTCCAATATTGGACCAAATAAAATAAATCGAGCATGCACAGGTAGATATCTAAAGATGGCTAAATGAAATTTGGGAGTATAATTTTGAAGTAGGGGCTGGATCAACTAGCATCTCATAATTTCCAAACATTTTTACCTGTTTTCTCAGGTAATATCTGAAGTTGAGTAAGCTAAATATAGAGTTCTTTTTTCTTTCCTTGGGGAAGTCAAATTAACAAGAATTTTATTACACAAGGCTAATGAAAGCAATTTATCAAAAAGGTCAACAAAAAAGCCAACTAAATCACTTCTTTCATTAGTTTCATCCACTCCTCTTCAAGAAAGGAAAATCACTAAGTTGTACTATTTTAGAGGGGGTGTAGCTAAACCATGGAGCTTTAGAGTCAATGACTCTCTTAAGCCTGCTTGGCTTTACTATATTCCTTAGTCCTAGGAAGTCGAATTGCCATACTGCTTGCTCACCTCACAGGAGAGGCTGAGTCAAAGGATATACAGAGTTCAAACCAAAATTATCCCAGTGTAAGGTACAGTGTCTTATCTGAATCTTATCTGGAGCTGTGATTTCTTTTTTTTGTTTGTTTTTTTTGCAAGTCAAACAAGGTTAAGTGGCTTGCCCAAGGCCACACAGCTAGGTAATTCTTAAGTGTCTGAAACCGGATTTGAACCCAAGTACTCCTGACTCCAGGGCTGGTGCTTTATCCACTGCGCCACCTAGCAGCCCCCTGGAGCTGTGATTTCAATGATATGCTTGTTCCTTGTACTACTACAGATCTCAGTCATATCTTCTTTTAAAAAATGTTTTCATTGATACATTGTTCTTTTTAAGCCACCATCTCTAAATATTTCCCCTCCCATAAAAAGCAATTTTTTTACATAGATTAGTAAGAGGAGGGGGAAAAACAGTCTAGCAAAATTAACCAATATATCAATCAAATTTGACAGTATATTCATAACTCCACTTTTGTAGAGATGAGACCCACCCACCCCTATAAAATCTTGATTTTTTTTCTATAAATCCTCCAGAGCCTTCTTTGACTATTTCCTGGATATCAGTGTAACAAAACTTCTGATATTACAGGAAGTATGACTCATTCCTCATGATCTAAGTTGTCCAACAATGGTCAATCTCAAAATGTAGTGATTTCCCCTTGTCATCTAAAGGGACTTAAGTAGAAGCTTGAAAAATCTCCTTTTGAAGGACAGTATATTGAACAAAAGGATGATCTTTTAGATAACCCCCTAGGCCTCTTTCAACTCTTAATAACTTCAGATAGGTTGCAGGATGTAAAATAAATTTACACCAATCACCAGCATTGCCGAGAAAAGAAAGACAAATTCCACTTAAAATAAATACAGAATGTATAAAACATTTGAGAGTTTACCTGCCAAGATACAAATATGAACGATACACATACAAGATACTCTATAGAAACAGGGAAAGAATTAATTTTAGAAATATTAATTCCTCACAGTAAGCTGGCATGACATAAAACACATTAAATTAATGTTCTTATCTAAAGCAATAGCTAACATTTACAGAGTGCTCTGAGGTTTGTAAAGCATTAAAAATTTTTCATTTTATCATCATAAGACCTCTGACATACAGGTAAGTGGGAGACAGGAATTATTATTAGTTACATTTTACAAATGAAAAAACTGAAGCAGAGGAAGGTTCAGTGACTTCCTGAGATTACACAGGGAAGTGTCTAAGGCCAGATCTGAACTGAGCCTTCCTGACTTCAGGAAAACTCAGTACTTATCTACTATGCCACTTTTTCAGAGCCATACTAATAAAATTACCACAATATTTTATTGTTCATTCACATCTGACTTTTTGTGACCTCATTTGGGATTTTCTTGGCAAAGATACTGGAGTGATTTAGGGTCACTTCCTTTTCCAGTTCATTTTACAGCTGAGGAAACTAAGGCAAATAGGGTTAAATGACTTGCCCAGGGTCACACAGCTAATAAATGTCTGAGACTGGATTTGAAAGCAGGAAGAGGAGTCTTCCTGACTTCGTCCTTCACTGAGTCACCTACTTGCCCCCCCACCCACCCAAGGATTTAAAAAAAAATTAAAACTAAAGGAAACTTTGCAAAATCAGAAAAAAAGAAAAATAAAATTGTTTAGGAGGGACAAAATGTCCAGAATCTTAAGGAAATCTGAAGAAATGTACCAAATTTTAAACTAAACTACAAAAACAATAATCCTTAAAATAATTTTGGTACTGTTAAAGAAATGAGAGGTCTATCAATGGAAATAGAAAAGCCAGCGATCACAGTGGTTCAGAGTTGAATAAACTTCAAGGACCTCAATTAGTGAGAATTCACTATTTGACAATGCCGGGAAAAGTTAAAGGCAATCTGGCACAAAATCGATATAGATCCAATAGTCACAGTATATACCAAAACAAGCTCCAAATGGATATGAAATCTAGATATAAAAGTTACTTTTTAAACAAATTAAGAGGAACAAGGTAAAAATGTTATCTTTCAGCTGTGAATAGTAGAACTCATAAACAAACAAAGGAACATAGAAATAAACAAGTTTAATGACTCAAAATTTTTGCACAAATAAATCCAAAAAGTTTGATTCTTTGTTAACAAATTAACTTTGCAGCAAATTTTTCAGATAAAGGTATCATTCATTTCCAAGAAATATAAGGAGCTCATTCAGATATAGAATATTCCCTAATTGATAAATGGTTGTAGGATATGAAGTAGTGAAAGAAATTCAAGATATCAAAAGCCATATGAAAAAAAATTCCAAGCCATTAATAGAGAAACGCAAATTAAAACAACTCTTAACCTTTCATTTTATATCCACCAGAATGACAAAGCTGACTAAAAAGGATATTATAACTGATCTGAGTGCAAAGATCAGTTCTTATACCTCCGCAATAGCTGGTGTCTCTGCCTCAAATCTCTCCTTACTTCCAGTTCATCCTAAACTCAGCTGTCAAATAAATAGAGATTTGACTGTCACTCACCTAAACTACAGTGGCTCCCATGAGCTCCAGGATCAAACAGAAAGTTCTCTGTGGCATTCAAAGCCTTTCCTAACTTCTCTAGTCTTCTTCCACCTCACCCCAAAACTCCACACCCTTCAATCCAGAGTCACTGGGCTCTTTTCTATTCCTTGGACAAGACCCATCTCTAGACTCTAGGCAGTTTCACAGGCAAGTCTCTCAGGTCTTCTCATCTCTGCCTCCTGGCTTCTTTAATGCTGACCCTTTCCCTCTTTTCACTATTTCCAATTTCTTCTGCCTATAATCTTGTTTTGGTTTGTTGCCTCCCTCATTTGAGTGGAAGCTCCTTGAGAAAGGGGGCTATTTTTTGCCTTTCTTTGTATTCCCAAGGCCTAGTACTTAGTAGGTGCTTATTAAAGGCTTAGGGACTGATTCTAGAGGACTGATGATGAAGAATTCGAACCCTATTTCCGGAAGTGGGCAAAGTGGGAATCTGTCTTGCTTGACTATGTGTATATACTACAACTAAAAGATTGTATTTCTTTTATTCCCCCAAGTGGGAGGACAAAAAAAACTTGATAAATAAAAAAAAATTTTAGTGGGGAAAAAAGGTTCTATGATGGGAGTAATCATATATAATATCAAACAGCATATATATCTAGCTACCCAAATAAGTTACATAAGGGGATCAATTCTAGGTTCTGGGAATTTAAATGTCCTGAAGCCTCCAAATATTTTGAAAAAAATTTGTTGGATTAAAGCAACTTAATAAAACACATGACTGCCCTCTGACATCCATATTAAGGCACATTACATGATTTAGGATATTAACTTTGAAGTGCAGATTAAGATCTTATTTTTTAACAGAAGTGCCCTATTTTAGAATCATTCTGTTCTGATTATACACAAATAAATGTGGCTATGTTTTGTAAATTCAATATTAACTTAGGATATTAACTTTGAAGTACAGATAAGGAACAAGATCTGAATTTTTAAAAGTGCCCTAATTTTAGAAGCATACCGTGTTCTGTAATATATACAAGTAAATGAGGCTGTGCTTTGTAAATTCAATATTGGTTAAAAGAATGACAGTAAGCTAAGCACTCACTGAACCCTTATAATTCTGAGGATAAATCTTGTTTCTAGATAACTTTGCTTTGACTGAAGTTAAGCAATTCTAACAATGAACTTTCTTTCAAAAAACATATATAAACCCATAGAATTAGAAGGTCCTGGAAAATGAAAACTGGCCAAACCAGTTTTTATCTGAACTTCTGTGACTCTTGCCATGGACTACAAAACATATTCCCACAAAAATATAACTTACAAGGCAATATAGGTGATACAGGTTGTCTTCCAAGTTGAATATCACAGACTGGACAATGAACAGTTTTCATCCACTTCAACATTTTTCCTATCTATTTACCAAACTCTTTTGAGTGACAATATGACTTACTTGGGAGGCTCTACTATGTTCCAGAGATAGATGAAACCAGTTCAATATCTTCTTTAAATAGGAATATCTGGAAGACCTTAACCACCTTCAGAGACTGAATCTCTCTTAGAGCTCAATTTTCTTGCTAACCCTCTACAGTGCTATTTAGACAACCTTCCTGATTTATTACTCATATGGTATTAATTAACATGGTATTAAAAACCACCCCTGTCATTATCTCTTTTGAGTTACCTTGAATGGTTTTGACATGCCTGGAAGACACCTTATTGGAAGGCAAGGGTGGTTCTTCACTTGTATCATGGATCTCTTTGGAGGTTTGGTGACATGTGTAGATCCCTTTTAAAAATATTTTAGAATATATAATGATACAGCCATTCCCCAGTTGACAAATTGTCAAAGGATATGCAAAGGCAATTTACAGCTGAGGAAATCAAAACTATCCATAGTCATATGAAAAACTGCTCTAAATCATTACTGATTAGAAAAATGCAAATTAAAACATCTCTGATAACACCTCACACCTCTCAGATTGGCCAATATGACCAGAAAAGACAATGATCAATGTTGGAAAGGATGTAGGAAATCTGGGACACTAAATGTTGTGAATTGTTGGGGGAGTTGTGAACTCATCCAACCTTTGATCCAGAAATACCACTACTGGGTCTATGCCCTGAAGAAATCATGAAAAAGGGTAAAAACATCACTTGTACAAAAACATTCATAGCAGTCCTGTTTGTGGTGGCAAAGAACTGGAAATCGAGGGAATGCTCATCAATTGGGGAATGGCAAAACAAGATGTGGTATAAGTATGTTATGGAACACTATTGTTCTATTAGAAACCAGGAGGGATGGGATTTCAGAGAAGCCTGGAAAGATTTGTATGAACTGATGCTGAGTGAGATGAGCAGAATCAGAAGAACATTGTACACCATAACAGCAACATGGGGGGTGATGATCAACCTTAAGGGACTTGCTCATTCCATCAGTGAAATAATCAGGGACAATTTTTAGGGTATCTAGATACCCTAAAAGGATCTTAGGGTATTTAGATAACCCTAAATTGGAGAATACCATCTGTATCCAGAGAAGAATTATGAAGTTTAAACAAAGACCAAAGACTATTACCTTCAATTTAAAAAAAGTTGTCTTATGTAATATATAATTTTGCTATCTCTAATATTTTATTTTTTCCTCAAGGATATGACTTTTCTTTCAACACTTTCAATTTTGATCAATGTATAGCACAGAAACAATGTAAAGACTATCAGACTGCCTTCTGTTGGGGGAAAGAAGGGAGGATGGGGAAAAATGTGTAAAATTCAAAACCACCAAAAAATGATAGGTAGAAACTACTATTGTATATAATTGGAAAAAAATAAAATGTTTATATAATAAAAATAATAATATATGATACATAGGGTTATAAAGGAAAGCAATTATATTGAAACAGTTACCCAAATATCTATGTATTTTTAAATTATATGGACCCAAGATTAAGAACCTTTGATTTGAGGCAATATTTTGGTCTACTGAGTCAAATACTTTTTTTTACAAAAACTAGCTAACAAACAGTAAGCACATTGGGATAATTTATTCTCTATACCTTTTATCCCATCCAGTGACTTAAAAATCAAATGTTATTGAATACTGTTTGTGAAAAGTTGCCTGTTATCTTTGCTTTTCCTTCTTAGATGTTCTCTTGATTGTATAGATTATTCTTATAATTTTGTAGAGATGGCAAAATAGACATCTAGGTTAGTAGTTATTCCTATTAGTTTAATGCTAATTAAATCATTTGGTAACCTCACCTCTTTCAGAGAACTTGAACTGATTCCTCAATGCCCCCTAAATTGTGTCACCTCCAGTAAGTATCTCCTCCTCTCATATGTACTTGGTCTAGCTTGGTGAACTTGCCCATCTATTTTTTCTTTAGCACAATTTTGGTAGCACATTGAGAAGTGTAATGCTACTTTCTAAGTGACTGATTTCACTGACTAATAAAGAAAATTGATTACAAACATTTTTACAGAATTTTTCTATTTTTACCTGTTTATTGTTCTTCCAATTTTATCCTTAAAAGCCCCCTCAGGATGACATATTTTGAAGGACATAAGTAATAACTTGGCAATTTTTTAAGAGGAAAAAGGAATGATTCAAGGAGGAAAAAACCCTCCCTTTCAGTGAAGTGGAGAAAATGAAAAATATGGTTGCACTACAGAAAAAAGGAAAAATTATAGCTGGAAATCAAGGGGAGCCTTCCCATCACGTGGGACACCCCTGAGGTAGAAAGCTACTACAACCCAACATGAGATGCATGAATGACACAAGAAATGAAACTTTCCCTGAGATCAATGAACACAGAATTATTGGACAAGAGAAAATGCAAAACTGGAATGATTTGGATCATTTGGGAAAGTTGATTTAAATAAGTAGGAAGTCTAATGCTGGAGAGGCATCACCACCATCATCTTCATACCATTATCATAGCCCTTTGAGTTTTACAAAGCATTTCATATATTCTATCTCATTTGATCTTAACAACAAATTTGGAAGAGATATATATATATATATATATATATCTATATATCTATATCTATATATCTATATATCTATATATCTATATATCTATATATCTATATATCTATATCTCTATATCTATATATCTATATCTATATCTATATCTATATATATATATATATATATATATATATATATATATAGGTTGTTTAGTCATTTTTCAGTCATGTCCTACTCTATAACCCCCATTTGGGGTTTTCCTGGCAAAGGTACAGGAGGAGCTTGCTATTGCTTCCTTCTCCAGCTCATTTTACAGATGAGGAAACGGAGGCAAACAGAATTAAGTTACATGCTCAGGGTCACGCAGCTAGGAAGTATCTGAGGCTGGATTTGAACTCAGGAAGAAAAGTCTTCCTGACTTCAGGCCCTGCTCAGTAAGCTTATATTGAAGCCACCTTACTGCCTGATGTTATATAGTTGTTCTAATTAGACTAACCAGTTATTTCTGTATAGAGATCCTATTTAATATAGGGAGACAATTATCTTTTGAAAGAGTTTGATGATGTTATCTGGATTTTTTAAGCCTCTTTGGCAAAGGAATGAATGAAAAAGCACTGATTCAGTGGTTGGCCTGTGCTGCTAAGTCGGGGATACAAAGAGAACAGGAGTCCAGATGCTAAAGGAGAGACAGCAGTCAGAGGAGGTGTCAGTGGAGCATCCGAAGACAAGAACTGAAGGCTCCTGAGACTTTAGTAACAGGGCAGAGTGGGACGTCCTTTCTGTTGGCCAAGCTATCCTCATTTCTGTTGGTGAATCACTTGAAAGGGTTAGGCCCTCTGGGGTGAGAATTTTCTTTTCTGGATCTATAGCTAATGAAGAAAGAGCTTGCAGCCTCTACACAAGCATTAACTGGGTAGCACTTCCACAAGGGTCACTCTTCTGGCCAATGGCTTTTGAGTTTGGGCTGGAAGCAGGGCAGGAAGCTTAGGAGACTCTGCTATTTATGTTGTTCTTGGCCCTGTTTGTCATGGATGACAGTTACTAGTATTGAGGTTGGTGGATCCCTCTGCTCCCCTGAATAATAGCTTCAGGAATCAGGCTAGAAAAAGGACCTCTATGATGCTGAGTGAGATGAGCAGAACCAGAAAAACACTGTACACCAGAACAACAACATGGGGGGTGATGGTCAACCTTAATGGACTTGCTTATTTCATAAGTGCAACAATCAGGGACAATTTTGGGGTATCAGTGATGGAGAATACCATCTGTATCCAGAGAGAGAGAATTGTAGAGTTTGAACAAAGACCAAAGACTAATACCTTTGATTTAAAAAAACTTATTATATAATCTTGCTATCTGATATTCTATTTTTTTTAAGGATAAGATTTCTCTCTCAACACATTCAATTTATATTAATGTACAGCATGGAAACAATGTAAAGACTAACAAGACTGCCTTCTGTGGGGGTGGGGTAGGGAAGATTTGGGGGAAAATTGTAAAATTCAAAAATAAATAAATTAAAAAGAAAAAGCAAAGGACCTCTGATCTGGGGAATGCTTTTGGGTGAAAGGTCTGGGCTATGTCCATGAAGGACTGAGCAAGGTGATGGTGGCCAGCCACATGTCACCCTTCCCAAGATGCCTCGCTGTGGGCTCTGAATGCTGGGAACAGTTAATATTGACAGGGACCCTGGGTCTGGGATCTAAAACCTGAGGCACCTGAAAAGCCTCCTGATCCAACTTTCTCATTTTAGAGGAGCGTGAACTCCTGGGACCCATGGAGGTTAAAGGTCTTGCCCAAGGTCACATAAGCAGCAAATAAGAGAAGTAGGATTATGAACCAGGTCCCTTGGACTCTAGAATTAGCGGATCACTGTCCTTTTCTTCCTTTATCAACGACATACAGACACAACATCATAGCAGGACACTGAATCATGTAAAGTCATCTAAGAAAAGTTCTCACTCTGTTCTTACCCAATAATCTCACTGCTGGGGTATGCCCCCCCCAATAGATAAAAGACAGAGGCTAAGAATATATCAAAATAGTCATAATAGCAAAAAAACAAAAAATGGAAACTGCTTTATCACTAGGGATAAGCTGAAAAAAAGTTCTTTGAATGTAATGAAATTCTGACATAAAAAATGACCAAAAAAAAGGAAAAATTCAAAGAAATACAGGAAGACGGACAAACTGCCAGATCACCTTTGTAGGTCCTAACTCCAGGGTTCTATGCCAGACCCTCTTCTTTCTCTACACTCTTTCTCTTGGTGCTCTCATTAACTCTTCATGCTTCCTCAGTCTCCTCCTCAGCTATCAAATCTGGTCAATTATATCTCCAAGACCTCAGAATGGCGAACTCCAGTAAGCCCCTCAGGATCATTTCTGTTCTGGACTCTTGTAAAAGTTTTCTAATGGTCTCCCTGCCCTCTCTAACCCATCCTTCTCAAAGTTGCCCCAAGTGATGATGTTAAAATGGAGGTCTTGTCTCTGCCCTTCCCCTGCTCCAGAGGTTCCAAAATGAAAACAACCACCACTACCACTTCCGTTTGGTCTTCCAAGTCCTTCCCAGTCTGGCTTCAGGTTGTCACTGCAGACTGATTTCTTATTCCTAACATCCTGTCCAAGATTTCCTGTCTCCATGTTCTTCCAAGATGCTGCCCAGGCTGAGCACACAACACTGGAGACACTCGGCCTTTCTGAAGCCTTTGCGATAGTGAATGAGAGGACCTTCCTTAGCTATTGGTGTCCTCTGCCTGCTCTGCACCAAAACCCTTTCTTTTTCTTTATTTATCCATTATAAATTGTTTCCCTCTAGTAGATGTTAAGCTACTTAGGTGACAGGGACTGTTTCATGTTTGTCTTGGTATCCCCAACACTCACACACAGTCAGAACTTAACTTACAATGGATACTTCAGCTGAGCTAGATGACTACTGAGGTTCTTTCCAAATTCTGTGATTCCAACTATTCTAATGCAAATACAAGACTAAATGCCAGCCAGAAGATAATGAAACCCACTTCCCTATCCATGAGGAAGAAATAATAGAGTAGGGTTTCATAATGGGGCATAAACCATCAGATGCAGATGTTCTATGGTTAGATTTTCTTTTTGTTGATGTTACAAGAGAGAAATGAGAGTAATGTTATACAAGGAAGTGAAAGTATTAAAAAAAAAGAAGAATAAAACTTTAAAATTATTTCCCAAGGGCAGTTAGGTAAAGCAGTGATTAGAGCATCATCCCCCAGGAAGACTGAGTTCAAATCCAGTCTCAGATACTTACTAGCTGTGTGACCCTGGACAAGTCAATTAACCCAATGTCTATCTCCCACCCCCCAAAAAAGCAATTTTAGAGAAGATTCTGGGAACCAGAGTTGTGTAGAACAATATTTCTTCTGGGACAACTGGATCTGGGAAGATCCAGTATTCCTTCTGGAATGAAGATCCCTGGACTGAGGTTCCACTGGTGGAGTGAAGGGGAAACACCTCCAGATTAGCTCCCTGAAATATCAAGAGGCAAGGCTAGGGGAACTTGGGTTTGGAGGCAGCCTCCACCTCAGCTACAAGAATTTTCACCTCCCAGACACTTTGAGGAGTGGGGGGGGGGGGAGGGGAAAGGGAAAGTGGTAGAAACCTGTGGAATTCATAAACTTGCAAATGGATGAATATTGAAAATTACCTTTGCATGTAACTGGGGGGAAAATAAACTCTGGATTCAAAAAAATAAAGAAATAATAAAATATAGAGAATAAAAATATAGAAGAGAAAGCAAAACACCTCCCAAGAAAAACAATAGATTTGGAGAACAAATCAAGAAGAGAAAACGTAAGAATATTCAGACTACTATGATCAAAAAAAGAAATCCTGATACAATAATACAAGAAATAAGTAAAGGAAACTGTCTTGAAGTGTTAGAAGAAGAGAAAGCTGAAATAGAAAAAAAAAATCATCCTCTGAAAGGGAAGCTGGGAGAAAAACTGATAGGAATAGCATAGCTAAATTCTAGAATTCAGTTTAAGGGGAAAATATTAAGAGCAACAAGAAAAAAACCAATTCAAATATGGGGGAATCACAGTTATAATTACACAAGACCTAGCAGCAGTTACTTTAAAAGACTGCAGGGCTTGGAACACAATATACTGAAGAGCAAAAAAAACTGGGGTTGGAGTCAAAAATATCATACCCAGCAAAGTTAAACCTAATCCTGAATGGAAAAAAAAAATGAACATTCAATGAATCACAAAGAATTATCAGGATTCTGATGTAAAAAGATCTGAACTTCATTAGAAAATTTGATATTTATGTATGTCCATGAATACATATGTATATATGCATACATATATGTGGATATATGTATATTAAAAAGTTTATGGAATATGTGTGAGTATATATGTATGTGAGTGTATGTGTATTTATATATGCATATATAGTCAAGCTCAATTATAGACCTCTTAGGGGGGAAGGAGAGGGGGAAAAAACAGTGCACAGAAGAGAACAGAAAAAAATCTACAAGGAAGCGAAGACTGACAATTTTCAACACAAAGTGTAATGTTTACTATATAGGCTTTCTTGAAATTGAAATTTGTTTTAAAAAATTTTAAATAAAGAAATTATGGAACAGAAAAGAAAATTAACCCCAATTCCATACTTCAAAAAAGCTCTTATAAGCTTTGTTGTCAAGATATAATTTCAAATTTAGTGTTTTAGAAAAGTTTAATTAGCGCCAAATTTCTCTCATGGAACTTCTGTCCCCATTATATGGAACATTAAGGTTCATATAATGCATTGTTTCTGGAAATGTTCTTCTACAGTCAAGGCCATTAAAAAAATAGCCACTACAGAATCAAGGGACATGTTTTTGTCATGACTAGAGAGATATAGGAAAGCACAGGTCATGGGGGGTTAACAATCTTTTGTTTTTTTTAAACACCATAGGTCTTGCCAGGGATTAAAATACTGAAGTGTAGAATGGACATCTGAACCAAGATGACTGAGCAATCTTCGGTGTTGGCCAAATGAAGAAAAGAAACTAAGAGGCAATACAAACAGATAGAATCTCATACACCCAAACCAAAAAGCATCCTGTGGAATATTCCCAATAAAACCTTCTTAAGGTTAATGTTCCTAGTGAAGTCCTCTCAGGGTTAAGAAACATTAAGACGAGAACAGACTATGGTTCTTAGGCTCCTCCGGGAGAGACCTTGCATTCTAAGTGAGCCTCCTGTCTTAGCACAAAGACGAATTTTACTACCTGGGAGAACGGTGGACTATTCCCATGGGAAAAGCCTGCGCTCCAAAGCAGCTCATCAGCCTCCTCTTGTTTGATGACAAGTACTCAATAGGAGAGTAGTAGATTTTTCTTAGACCTTTTATACTCGGGCATTATTTCATTGAGATAGACGCACAAGGTCATCAGAAAGCTTTTCTGAGACTGTCACCATCTGGACGGTGAGGTCATGTTTTATGAAACTATTCTATTCTCGTCTTTGTTCCTGGGTATGTTTTTGGCATACAGATGGGAACCGCGCAAAGCCCCCCGCCGGGCCGGGTGGGAGGGGGCGGTCAGTTAGGCCGCGGCGGCCGGCGCTCCACTGTGAGTCTCGGGAGTGGGATTCAGTTTAAGGGGAAAATATTGAGAGCAACAAGGAAGAAAACCAATTCAAATATGGGGAATCACGGTTATAATTACACAATCATATATTCGAGAGAAGCAAATGGAAAGGTTCTTTGGCTGGGCCGGTCCCCACGGCTTGTGTTTCGTGTTTTGGCCGCGCGCCGCCCCGCTCCCGCCCCGGCCCCCGGGCGGCGGCGCGCGTTTCTAGGAGCGGGGGTGACCGCGGCCGTGTCCGGGGCCCGCGCCAGCCGGACCTGAGCGGGGCGCCGCGGGGCGGCCACCGGCCCTGGAGTCTGGGGAGCCGGGTTCCAATCCGGCCTCGGACACTCGAGAATGACGCAGGCGTGTGGCCGAACCCCGCTGCCTCGCCAAAGCAACAAAAGCCCCGATGAGCCGGGCAGGGGCCGCGGCCGCGAGGGTCCCAGGGGGCCCGGGTCCCGCCGCCCCGGCCCGGCCACGCGAAGGGGAGGCCCCGCCCCTCCGCCGCGGGGTGCGCGCGCAGAACGGCCGGGGCCGAGCGGTGCGCACGCGCGGGGGGCGGGGGCAGGCTGCGGGGAGCGCGCCGGGCCGCCGGCGGGGGGGGCTCGCCCCCGGCCCGTTACCTGCACGCCGTGCACGATGTAAACCTTCTCCGCCTCGCTCAGCGCCACGGAGGCCATGATGCCGCCGCCGCCGCCGCCGCCGCCGCCGCCCGGCCCTCCGCTCGGCGCTCCGGACGTCGCCCGCCCCGCACGACTGTGGCGTCATCGGGCCGCGCCGGCCGCCCCGGGGGCCGCTCCCCGCCGCGTCATCAGCGAGCGGCGGCCGCTCCCGCCGCCGCCGCCGCCCGCCTGGGAGCCCGAGGGGCCGCCGCCGCGCCCCGCCCCGGAGTCTGGGTGAGTCCGGGGGCCGCGGCCCCCAGCGCGGAGGCGGGGGGCGCCGCCCGGCCCGGCCCGGCCCCGCGCCTCTGCTGCCCCGCCGCCCGCGGCCCGGCGCCCGCCCGGCACGCCGCCGCCCGCCCGGGCCGGGCCGCCCCCCTGGCGCCCGGCCCCGGGAGCCGCTGCCCCCCGGGAAGTCACCGGGCTTCCGGCCTGTGCGGGCGGCGCCGCGGACCCGCCCCCCCGCGGGACGAGAAAGTGGGGGTAACCGCGCGGGGAGGGGCGCCCCTACGTGCGGAAGGAAAGTTTGCTGGGAGGGGCCGCGGCGCCCCAGCCCGCACCTCTGCAGCTGTTTGCACCCCCGATGCCCGGGCAGCGGGCGGCCAAGGGCGGACTCCGGCACTCCAGCGCCACATTGCCCCCTTGGGCTTGTGCGACTTGAAGTTTTAAAAAACATCACCGCCTCGGACAAAGCCAAGCTTGGCGAGTCCCTCAGTGTCGGCGGAAGGAGCCCGTGCCACCCTGGCAGCTTGGAAGCCGCTGGTGCCACTTTGGTGACCAGATCTCCGGGTCTCGCGGCCCCCTCGGGGTGCCGCCTTGTAGCAAGCACGTTGACGAGCTAGGTGGGCAGCCGGGCCCAGGGTGCCACAATGACGGGAGAGCGGGCCACCTTCGTCTGCCAGGCTCTCTTGTGGAACTGGGCACGGGGGCTGAGGGATGCGGACAAGCCGGCCCAGCTTCTGTCCGAGGGAAGGCTCCCCGACGGTTAATTCTTTGCGAGTGGAACGGGAAGGTTTTATAGCGGCGGCTGGACGACCAGCCTTGCTGGCCCTTCCTCCAGTGACCCCCCTTTCCCTCTTCCCCCTCCCTTACTGGTAAAATGCTAGGCACCCCGAAGCCCGGGCGCCTGGCTGATCCAGGGAAGCTCTTTGGCCAAGGTCTCCCTTCCCCCTGCTTTGACTCCACTCCTCACTCCCCGAATCTGTTAAGATGGGTGCGGATGCTCCGCTGCTTAGGTGCACAGATTTTAGGGGAGACTGGTTTGTGGAAGGAACTAGGGAATCCCTCCTTGCTTGCAGCTCACTTCCTGATCTTTTAGTGGGAGGGGACACGCTGCAGGAAGAAGCTGGCCTGGGCCCTCAGTCCTGCCCTGGGCCTGCATGGAGCCTGGGGACAGTTCTCTTTCTGGGGGCAAATGGAATAATTCAGTGAGGGGCACCAGCGGCGCTCCCTGAAAGCTTGGGGCTCGCTTGTCTTCTGAGGGAGGAGGGAGCTTCCCAGGACCCAGGACGGCCAGGAGGGACCCGCCGCAGCGCCACCAGCCAGAGGGCCCGTGCTCTTAGTTCTAGCCTTTGTCCGGGTAGATGGGCAGCTTTAGGCAGTGACCCCTGGAAAAGGAAGCCTGGGCTTTGCTGCTGGGGTGCCTGAGGCCGCACTGTCTTTGACAGGCACAAGACCTTCAAGGTAAGGGGAGGGTCACTCTGGGAATCCATTTTTCTTAGTGATCCAGACTGAGTAGAAGTTTTCAAAGCTATTTGTCAAAGAGTGGATTTTAAAGAGCAATTATAGAAAAGGAAGAGAGTTTTCATAATTCACACCTTCACAGAATCCCCCTTTTTCTTCAAAGTAAAATGGCCCTTTCCTCCCAAATTTTTGAGTATGGAATGCTCTCCAGTAAAATTCCCCATGAGACCACTTTAATAGGCTGTGGGCTAAGGAAACCTCCCCCCACCCCACCCCAGGGCTCAGTAGATGTCTTATTTGTAGAATCTGGGTCTCCATAAACTCTGTGTCACTGTTTGAGGGAAACTAGACATTGTTCTCTACTGCCTCCTGGAAGAGGAAGAGGCATCTTCTCCCAACTCCTCCCATACAAAGTGGTGTGCAGGCCCCCCCCATGAGTGGATTTTTGTAGTCAAATGACCTAAAATGCAATCCAGGCAGCACTACCTCCAACCATGTGACCTTAGCTTTAGCTTCACTGTGGTTTAGTTTCCTCATCTGTAAAACGAGTGAGTGGGAGTACATCAACTGGTGAGTCAATACTCATTTATTAGGTTCCCGCTATAGACCAGACACCCAACTAAGTATTAGGGGCACAAAGACAGTTCCTGTCCCCAAGGATATCGGATATCGATATCTGATAGGAAGAGATAGCCTGCAAAAGTGCAAATAAGGTTATCGAAGGATAAAGATAAAGAAGAGGGAAGGTGACCTCCAGGGTCCGTAGCCTGCAGATAGGTATGTAGGGCTTTGTTTTGTGGAGAGGTATGTTACTGAAAAACCAAAGGTAACTTTGTGTGGTCAGTGGGACATAAGACTGGTTTAAGATTGATACTTAGAACAGAGCAAGTGGAGATGTTTGAAAGTACAATTGTCAGGCTGAGATGTCTGCTGGATTGGAGATGGGAAATGGAGACTAGTCATTGAGCAGACATGCTCAACCTGGGCTCAGACTTTTTAAAAAATATATTTTGATAATTGCATTATAATTGGTTTCCTTTCTAATGCTAACATTCTAACTAAAGGACTTCACCAAACTGACAGATTGTTGATCCAAGACAAAAAAAGAGGTACAGAGCCCCTGTCGTAGAGCCAAGGAGTCAAGTGTGTAGCTTCCTGCAGCCTACAATACTGGTCAAGTGTAGCCTGAACCAGATTAAAGTGTAATTGGGAAATATTAAATACAATAAATAAATAAAAATACAAAATAACAATAATATGACTGCACAGATCCTCATGTAGAGTTTACATATTTTTCTATTGTTTCTATTTGACACCATTGCTTCAGAAGAAAATTTTTAGGGTATTATAATTATGTCTTTTAAATCTATAGACTATCAAAAGAATATAATTTAGTGCTTGCTGAGCAGCTTGATCAAATGATCTCAAAAGCTGACATTTTACAGCAATTTGTTGAATTTACTTCAGTGGATCCCTGACCTTGTTATACTTGATTTTTTTTTTAGTTGTACAAATTGTTGTTGGCTTCCTTTCCTGCCTGCCCTGCATGTACAGTTCTTTTCTGTGGCTTCATATAAATTCTTACATTATGGAAGCCTTCTTTAAACTCTTTTTGTGGCCATAAGTATGGATTTAGAGTTGGAAGGGACCTTAGAAATCATTTAGTGCCATGTTATTGTTTTTTACAGGTGAAGAAACTGAGCTCCATCAGGGTAAATGGTTTGCTTAAGGCCAATTAGTAGGTGACTCAGTTGAGATTCAGACCAAGTGGCTTATCCCTTAGTCCTTACCATGACCAGCTCATCTTTTTCATTATATATTTTCATGATGACATTCTTTATGCTGCTTTTAAGTGATGCTTTGTTGTTTTTTGCAAGGCAATGGGGTTAAGTGACTTGCCCAAGGTCACACAGATAGGTAATTGTTAAGTGTCTGAGATCAAATTTGAACCCAGGTCTTCCTGACTCTAGGGCTCTATCTACTGCATCACATAGCTGCCCCTACTTTGTTTTTTAAGTAAGTTTTTATTCATAACCTCTGTTTGGGTTTTTTTGTTTTGGGGGATTTTGTGAGGCAAATGGGGTTAAGTGACTTACCCAAGGCCACACAGCTAGGTCATTATTAAGTGTTTGAAACCAGATTTGAACCCAGGTACTCCTGACTCCAAGGCCTGTGCTTTATCCACCTAGCCGCGCCCCCCCCCCCCCCCCCCCCCGTTTGGGTTTTTTAAAAACATCTCATTTATCCCTAGCATCTTTTCCCTTTCCCCCAGATATCATTTTTTTAAAAAAGGAAAAACAAGGGGTGGCCAGGTGGCGCAGTGGATAGAGCACCAGCCCTGGAGTCAGGAGGATCTGAGTTCAAATGTGACCTCAGGCACTTAATCATTATCTAGCTGTGTGGCCTTGGGCAAGTCACTTAACCCCATTGCCTTGCAAAAACCTTTAAAAAAAAGGAAAAAGTCAGCACAACTGATTGGTACAATGTCTAAGCCTAAAAACATGTGTAGTGGGCTTCCCACTTCCATAAAGGGCTAGATTAGAGCATCCTCTTTTCACTCAAATCATACTTGATCTTTATGATTGTTATGTTCACTTTTGATTGTTTTTTGGTATTCTATTGTTCTTTCCATTTCCATTTTTGTAATTATTGTGAAACTTGTTTTCTTGACTCTGCTGACTTCATTCTATATCAGTTCATATAGATCTTTTCCTTACTTCACTATATTTATTACATCCATCATTTCTGAAAGTATAATAATATTCTGTACCACAATTTGTTTAGCCATTTACTAATTGATGAGCTTGTACTTTATTTCCATTTCTTTGTTTTCACAAAAAGTGCTGTTATATTTTGGTTTATATGGGGACTTATTCTTATAGGTGACTTCCTTGGGGCATAAACCCGTTAATGAAGACTACAGTTCAGAAAGTATAGACATTTCAGACACTTTATTTGCATAATTCCAAATTACTGTCTAAAATGGTTGGATCATTTCACAACTCTGACAATGTATTAATAATGTGCCTATCATTCTACCTATAACTTGTCACATTTTACCATCTTTGACAGTTTGCAAACCCTGAGATCTCAGGGTTGTTTTGATTTGCATTTCTCTTATTAGTAATTTGGAATCCGTGATTTTGGATTCTTTCAGGTGGTTTTGAATACTTAGTGATTTTTCTTTTGAGAACTGTTTGTTCATATCCTTTGACCACTTAGCTATTGGAGAATCAAATGACTGATGCCTTGTATAATCCTTTCTGTTGCCTTATGAGTGATCCTCAAAGTCAAGAAAAGAAGTTGTTTTTTTTTTACATAAAAAGATTGACAGCATTTCTGAGTAATGTTATGAAGGGCTTATCCCATGTAGTGAACTTTTGCATGTTTGAAAGCTAGAAGCAATAATATCATATGTTCTGCTTTTGTGTTCTGTTTTAATAAATATGTTCATTTTTAAATCAACTACCAAAAACTGTTCTTTTGAGGCTTTTAGTAATCATTACAATTGAGCACAATACATTTTTGACTGACAGGTGTGATTGATACTTAATTGACTGATAATATTTCAAGCATTATTAGTAGGAAGTAAATTCATAACTTTTTAAGAGAAACAATTAAAATATCCTATGCTGCCTACAGAATAAAGCCATAATTGGAAAAAGATCCAGTATTAAACTTATTCATTCCTGTACTGGTATGGGATGAGTTTCTTGGACATATACTTAGCTAGCCAACTGCAATTTTAATAATGAATCAGCAAGCATTAATTAAGCATCAACTATGTATTAGGTACTGTTCTAGACAATTGGTTAAACAATCCCTGCCCTCACAGAACTGCTATTTTTTTAAATTAAAGATAACAGTCTTTGATCTTTGTTCAAACTCCACAATTCTTTATGCATTACTAAAATATTCTTGTTTAAGAGTAAACATAATACCCCCTCCCCCACAAAAATATAGAACCTCATGAGAAATAAAGTAAAAGAAAGAGGGGGGAAAAATGTGTTTCAGCCTGTGTTCTTGATACCATCCACTCTTTCTCAGGTAGATCACATTCTTTATCAAAAGTCCATCACAGAAGTTACTTCAGTATTTTTCCACAGTTGCTGTTGCTCATTATAATTCCCTCCATTCATTCCTCACCACTACCATCTATTATATTTTCTCTCTCCTTTCACACTGTCCCTCTTCTAAAATGTGCTGTGGGGCAGCTGAGTGGTGCAGTGGACAGAGCATGGGCCCTGGGGCCAAAAGGCCCCCAAGCCCATATACCACCCCAGAGACCCAGCAAGCATGGCTCCATGGTCCCAGACCGGTCACCCAATTCCAGCACCTTGCAAAAAGTAAAAGAGATAATGTGTTATATCTGACTATTCTCTCCTATGATCTACCCTGTCCTCTTATCACCCACATTCCCCCCTTCCCCCTGTCCCCTTCCCTCCTTTTTACTCTAGATGTCTATACTCTATTGAATGTGTATGCTGTTTCTTTCAGCCATTTCTGATGAGAGTGAAGGTTCCCTCATTCCCCCTCACCTTCCCCTTCTATATCATTGCAGAAGCTCATTGCAATATATATATATATATATATATCTTTAATATGAAGTATCTTAGCCTATTCCACCTCTCCTTTCTCTTATTCACAATACATTTCCCTTTTAGCCATTGACTCCATTTTTACAATATATCTTCAAATTCAGCTCTCTCTAGTGCTTCATCTATAAAAGCTCCTTCTACCTGTTCTATTAAATGAGAAGGTTCATATAAGTATTATCAATATCATTTTTCTATGCAAGAATACATGCAATTCATCATCATTAAGTCCCTCATAATTTACCCTTTTCTTCCTCTCTCTATGCTTCACCTGAGTCCTGTACTTGAAGCTCAAACTTTCTGTTCAGCTCTGGTCATTTCAACAGGAATTCTGAAATTCCCCTGTTTCATTGAAAGTTCTTCTTTTCCCCTGGAAGAGAATGTTCAGTTTTGCTGGGTAGTTGATTCTTGGTTACATTCCAAGCTTTTTTGCCTTCTGGAATATTATATTCCAAACCCTTAATGTAGTTGCTGCTAAGTCCTGTGTGATCCTGACTGCAGCTCCACAATATTTGAATTGTGTCCTTCTGGCTGCTTGTAATATTTTTCTCTTTGACTTGGGAGTTCTGGAACTTGGCTATAATATTCCTGGGGGTTGGGGTTTTTTGGCTCCCTTTCTGGGGGAGGTCAGTGGATTTTCCACATTTTGGGGGCACTGTGTGCCTAACTCCTGCGATGTGGAAGGGATAATTATATTTACCAATTTGTGTTATTTATTTGTGATCCTTATTTTATTTAACTTCTTGAATGCAGGAACTCAGTTATTCTTGTTACTGTTTAATCCTAGCCAAATGTATTGCCTATCCTCAAAACTTAGGCATTGTTTGTGGAATGAGTAATAAACTCTTATCCCTACTTGAAAAACTGAAGTTGCTTTATTTCTCATTTTCTAGCAGAACTTTTCTTTTTTCTCCTCCTTCTTATCTCTTAAGTGTTTATATTATTCTTACCAGTGTTTCTTGAATTCAGAAGTCTGAGCTCCTCAGTTAAGTTGTAGGTTTCCATTACTCTTTGTACATTGAACGTGTCTTCCAGTCACATCTCTTATTTTCTTGCCTTTCTCCCTTGATTATGTATTAAGAGTGAAGGAGATAGAACATTTGGCTTGAAGTCAAGAAGACCTGAGTTTAAATATAGCCTCAGAAACATCCTAACTGTGTCATCCTTGACAAGAAAATCCTCATGTGATGTCCACAAAGTCATGAAGAGTCGGACATGACTGAATGACTGAATAGCCACAAGAGATCCTCATCAAATAATGGAGGAGGCTAGATTTCTTTTTGACTCTTGGGTTATGTCCTACTGAATGGAGATTCTTATCAGCCAGGAGTCAGGATGGTATCCAGACAACAAAGGACAGGTCTCCTGTCACAAAACCTGGATCAGAGTCCCTTCCTCCTGGTTAACTAACTGGCTGTGTGAGCTAGGACTAACAGGATCGTGTCCAAGAAACCATTATGTTGGGACAGTTATTGGCTACCAGCTATTACCAAGTGGCTACCATGTCTAGTCCACTACTAGCCTATGCAGGGGCTGCCACGAGGCAGGGTTCCTGCCTACAGGGTTACCTGCTATCCAGTTAGGGAGAGGAAGGGCATGTTTGAAACAATTAGTGAACAAGAGAATATTAACAAAATGTTAAATAGTGCAGTACGGATAATTAGTGGATAGGATAATATATAATAAGGAGATAATTATGCCTCACAGGCAGACAGCAGGTGGGAAAGGTGACAACAGAGACTGTCCTATTATCAGGCAGAGATCTGGAAAAATCTTTGTCCTACCTAAGAGTTAGTTAATTAAAGCAATAATAGACTATTACAGAATTGCTTAAGGCAGTGCAGAACCTGTAAAAGCACAGTTTATGAACACTTTATTTCACATCTTAATGGCCTCAGGCCAGACAACATCCCTAGCTCTGTCTCATTTTCTCCCTATGTCATAGGAAAATGTGCCAAAATAGAATATAATTGAAATTGTTTTCTTTGCAAAATTATTTCAAGTAAATATTCTGTAATATTCTGCTTTGTATAAAATTTTTACTACATGTATCCTGATTTAATTGTCAATTGTCTTCCTAAAGAATCTATTATTAAATTAAAACTTTCTGAAGATGTTTTATGAAAATATTAGTACAATTATTGTAAATGTGTGAACTATTCATATATTCTAATTTTTAGAATTGTCTTTATTTTTAAAAATGTGCCTGTAAAACAAGTCAAAGTAGAAAAAGAATGATTGTGTAAATTAATAACACAGTGAGAGGAAATGTCTTGTGATGTCCACTGTTCCTAACCTTCTTTGCATTTTTTATAATTAGTCTTCCTTATCTGAAATCCCAATGTAGTATTCTAGAAGTGGTAGTATTATCCTAATAGCTCGTCAAATAAAAAGTGTTATATAAGTGCATATCACATTTATTCATCCCTATGAATGAAAAGTATTAGGAGAAAGTCTGTCGTTTTATAATTTGTCCAAATCCAGAATCTTCTGGTGCCCTGGGAGTGACTGAAGCCTATGTATTTTTCATGCTATGTGAGGCACTGTCTGTCTCCTATTCAAGGTCAGTAGAGATATGATGTAAATTGGGTGGTATTAATTTCCTAGCCTTAGGAGGATGGACCTGGTGGTACAATTAGAGGATAGTTTTAAGGAAACCGACTGTGGTTTTGATGATGCTCTAAATTTGTGAAGCTTTAATGACCTAAAAATATGCTTTTCTAAGCCAAGCATTGACATAGTTACAAATTATCTGGAGAGGTAAATATCTTAGGACAAGCTTCTTTTTTCTCTTCTCTTTGTCTTTCTGTCTTTGTCTTTCTGCCTTTGTGTCTGTCTGTCTGTCTGTCTGTCTGTCTCTCTCTCTCTCTCCCCCTCCCCTTTGCTTCTCTTTGCCCCCTCCCCCATTCTTCCATTTGCTGCACATGCCTTCTTTCTCTTTGCCTATAGGGTGAAAGCTTCTTCAGGACAGAGACTGTAGACTCTTGCCTTGCTTTTATTTAACTCCTCTTTTTTTGGCCCAGTATCTAGCACACAGTAAGACTTCCATTCTGTGTTGATTGTTTTCTTTGTCACAAAAGTAGCAGCAAAAATCAAATAAGAGCATATTTTAAGCTAAATTGTAAGCTTTAAAAATTGAGAAGGCTCAGGAAATTATAGGTGATGAATTTCCTTTAAGATTTATTAGCGGGGGGGGGGGGCAGCGGCTAGGTGGCGCAGTGGATAAAGCACTGGCCCTGGAGTCAGGAGTACCTGGGTTCAAATCCACTCTCAGACACTTAATAATTACCTAGCTGTGTGGCCTTGGGCAAGCCACTTAACCCCATTGCCTTGCAAAAACCTAAAAAAAAAAATATCAGCAAAGAATATTAAAGGGGAATTAGGGATGGGTCAGGTAAGCTAGAGAATAAGTCACCAAAAATAAATTAGGCTTGGGACAGCTATGTGGCACAGTGGATAGAGCACCCACCCTGGAGTCAGGAGGTCCTGAATTCAAATGTGACCTCAGACACTTAATAATTAGCTAGCTGTATGATCTTCGGCAAGTTACTTAAGCCCATTGCCTTGCAAAAAAATAGAATAAAATAAATTAGACGTATCTCTTGGATAAGCCAAAGATGGAGATACAAGAGGACTATAGTGTAAATGCCTTTGGAACACTCCTGGAGGAGAGGCTCTCTATACCTTTGGGATCCTGAGAGATAGTATAAAGGTAAAGAAAAAAGTACTGAATTGATAGTCAAAAAATCTGAGTTCAGATCCTATCTCCAAGTAAACTTGAGACAGTCTGTTAACCTTCATAGTCCACAGTTTCCTTATCTTTAAATTAAAATATTGGATTGGTAGGATGATGCAATTGTGGAGTACCAGAAGGCCATCTGGGATGAGAAGGTTTCCTGATTGATTGTGAGTAAATCCAAGAAAGGTACCTGAAGAATGAGTTTCATTATTCTAGAGAGCCTTGCTCGAGCACCCAATCCTTTATTTGCTCCCTCACTTTTTACCATACTTTGTAGCCCACAAATATACATTTTCTAAGAACCACCCCCCACCCCAATTCCTAAGAGCAGTAATTACAAAGGAATCAGTAGTAAGTTTCAGGGAATCAATTTTTCTAAAATAGTCCTGCTACTGTCTACCCCCCAAGATTTCTAAACTATTCTCCTTCCCTAGGTAACATTTTCCTTAATATAGACTCTTGATGATTTCCCTTAGAATCTCAGGGCATCTTGCTCCTGATGACTCTAAAAAGATAAAAACTATACTTTTGCATAAAGCAAATAATTTGAAATTACTCAAAGACTTGATCAGTTTGGAATGGATGCTAGTTTTGGGTTTGTTTTTTTTTTCCGGATTGCAATCTTATTCTCAACCAATCAAAAAATTATCTGATCATTGTTGAGTTTTTGTTGTCTCATCCACAATTTCCCTCTTACACCTCTGTGGAAAAATTCCACAAATACTCAACAATTAAGTTTAGGCAGTACTCATCCCAGGGAAAGAATATCAGGCAAACCATGATACATTAACATTAATAGGTTGGCTAAATCAATCTCAAAGAGACAGACATATACTAAATACACTGATTCTTTAAACAGATTAGAGATCATCTACTCTTTACTCCCAAGAAAAGCAGATGTATAAATGTTAAATTAGGTGGTTATACAGCCAGTGAGTGACAGAAACTAAAAATTTTTTATTTTTAAGAGCATTTTCAAAGATTTCTTGAGGAAGGTGAACTAAGAGATCACTAACATCTCTTGCAACTCTGAAATTTTATGATTCTGCATTCATCAGATGTGATAAATAAAGTATCTTCATTTGGATCTTCTCAAAATTTAAAGAGCTCTGGTCCAAATGACCTCACCATGACCTTCAATAGTGCCTTACTTTTTGTGAGCTCAGGTGCAACTCTCGGTTGGGAATCCATATTAAGTTTACATGTGTTCTTTCTCAGGAAATACAATATACATTTCACTTGGCCAGTCTAGCAAAAAAACTCTCCAATAGAAATGGAATTTAAGAAATGAGTGTCAGGATGGCCAACACAGTCATAGCTTCTTTCTTCTACTGACCCATATGCTATGACAGAATCATTTTGGATTTTAGATGGACAGATTCCAATTGTGAGGTTGTCTGGCTTTTGGTTAGCCAGATTTAGATTGACCAGTACATTAAATAAATTCTAAGAGAATCTCTGATGGAAGATATTCAACTAAAGTCATTTATTTGTGACTATTTAGCAAAGGAATTGTTAAATAATTCATACTAGGTCATAAAATGACTTGAAAACACCATTTGAAAGAAACTGCTTATTAAGTAAATCAAACTGCATAAATATGGTTACTGTAGTGTTGTGTCTTCTCTTAGGGAAATTAGAAAATTATGTCTTTGTTTAATCACATAAAACTATTTTTTGAAAGTATTATCTAATAGATATATGACTTGATCAAGATTATATGGAGTTGCATCAATCCAAGGGAAACATTTAGAGGGTGAGGAACTTTTTTGTTATCTATTAATGGGCCTTATTCTAATTTGAATGTGTTCAGTCCTCTGTACTAATCAGTGAGATAGAAGTATGCTTCTTGCAAACTAGGATTGCACTGTCCTAGTCTGGATCTCCAGGGGGCCAGGGCAGCACCTCCCCCAGAGAAATCGTGGAGGATCACAGGACCTGAGAGGCCTTTGAGGCCCACTTCCTCATCTTAAGAAACATGTCATAGAGAGACAGTGGCACAGAAAAATTAAAATGATTTGAATTATAATTAAATTCTACAAGTATTTAATTTATCTAGCATTTAAAGCACAAGAGGCAAAGAAGACCAGGCTATAATCCCTGCCTTCAAGGTGCCTAAAGTCTACTAGAGGAGACAAGACCCATTTGTGTATGAGGCACCCTACAAATGGATACTACTAGCCATAGGAAGAAAGCACAATTAACATGCTATTTGTTGCAGTATATTTTGCCAGTCCCTCCGACCTAAACCATGTTTGAGGAAAATAGAGGCATGAATAATCCAATACAGTGCATTATTGGAATGTGCTTTTCTGTTTTATATTTGAATATAATTATGTTTTATGTTTGGGATATGGTAAAATCTGATGTAAAGAAGAGATAGAAAACAATATTTTCCAATCCTGATTTGTAAAACTTTATTCCATTAATCCACTCCATACTGAGAAAATAGTGTTCTTTGTTTGAGTTTGAATCCTAGCTCTGCTGCTTAATACCTGTGTGACTTTGAGCAAATCTGGGGCTCTCTTTTCTCTACTACCTAATATGAGGGCTGAAATGTTTGACCAGAGCGTCCTTCCAAAAGAGTATTTGTCCAGTTTTCTCATATCCCAAACATCAGTTTGAAAAGTCTCATGCAAACCTTCCTGACCAAAGGAAGGAGTTTTATTCAGTAAATGTTTGTGTACTGTACAGCTGTGACAGTTTGTAAATCAGCTATTTAACAAGATTTCCCTACTGCTTTTACAGTCTGCGGGTATTATAGATGTTAAGGAAGTCAGGACCTAAGCAGGGTGCTCTTAAGTTCTAACCATCACATTTAAAAAGCAAAATTTGAAATGTGGTCTGTCTCCTAACCTCTATGGACTCAGTCACTGAAGTGATGGTAATAGGTTATACTTATTTGCTATGGTGGCAAAGGCTTTTCTTGTTCTATAAATAGCAAGTGAGTGGTTGAACCTGGACTCAGACCTAGATTTTCTTAATTTCAAGTTTAGAGTTTATTCTAAAGAACTAGAAGCACAATGGATGCCCCTCAGAACTGACTAAACAAATAGGAGCATTTCACAGTCATAGGTTTGTATTGTGCTGTAAGAAACAAATATGAAGATGTCTGAGAAACTGAGAAGGCTTGTATGAATTGATGCAGGTGGAGAGTCACAGAATTGGTACACTTCACACATTTACCACAATAACCTGGTCACTGAATTTAGTCTTTCAGTGTTATTTTCTTTTCATTTGCTGTGGTCATCATTTTTCCCCTTCCCCAGTTGATAGGCATCATTTTGCTTATATTTCTTTGCTGTTGTGAAAAGACGCTGCTCCAAGTATTTTGGCATTTGTTAGAACTTTTCTTCTGTATTTTACTTCCTTTGTATATAAAACTGGCAGTGTCATCCCTGGTTCCCAGAGTATATACTGTTTAGCAATATTTCTAGTGTAATCTTTTCCAATTTAATTCTGTCAGCAAGGCTTTATTAATTAGTGTTTCTGTCTTCCAACTGCCCTTGCGACAGTGATCTTTTTTGGCTTGTGCTTTGTCACTTTGATGGGTATGAAGTAAAACTTCACAATTATTTTCATTTGCATTTCTTTTATTGTTAATAGACTTAAATCGTCCTTTCAAATAGTTTTCCAGCCAAAAGGACATTGGCTTCAGAGAATCTAGGTTCAGACTTGACTTTGGTCAAGCCACATAACTTTTCTGGGTCTCTCAGTTCCTTCCTTGGTTAGGTAAGGGGATTAGCCCAGATGACCTCCAGGGTCCCATTTGATTCTAAATCAATGGTCTTCTGAACCATATTGATTATTTCCATTTCTTATATTGAAAACTTTCTATTCATTTAATTTCTTATTTAGTGGGGGCAGAGTCTAAAATTTTATGATTCTTTGACTATATCTGCTCTGCCAAGAACGTGCTTTTGAGTGTTGAAGAGCTTGAATTGGTCCCGTGAATAGGCCACTCTTACAAAAGGCCTATTCAGGCCAAATAGGCTACTTACTGTTTGCACCAAGTAGTTCATGGAAGTGGGAATGATGTAACTTTGGAAAAGGTGGAAAGCATTTGTGTTACTGTGGATCGTACAACCAGTTAGTATATCAGAGTGAAGGAGAATATTCTTAAGCTTTAAACCTTTCCTTTTGCCTCTAAAGGTGTATATTCAAGAACTTAAATTTTTTTAAACTTTTAAGTGACCATTTTTACTAGTCAAATTTTCATAGGATATTGGAGGTTTTCATTGCTTTCAGATTTTATTTCTTTTGCTGTTATTTCAAAACAAAAAAGTGAAGAAACATAAGTTGTCCTGAAGAAAATCCCCAATATTCAAGGAAGATAATCCCAATTAATTATCTATTTGATTACCTTCATGTCCAGATAAATTAGAATTCAGATCATTTATTCTTTTTCATGGCCTAGAAACTTGTGAGAACTCTATTATTTTAATTTTCCTAATCTAGAATTCAAAGGATCCTAAAGGTATGTAGATCATAGATGCATTTGTAAAATTATTAAAATTTAAATCATTAATGATTTCTGTCTGTGACAGAGATAATTTTTATTTTCTATAGCACGAGTTTAAATGTGATTACTTCAATTTGTAATTTCATTCATATGGTTCTTCTCTCCCTTAATGCATTGTAGATAATTTGGATGAGTGAAGGTTGGGGCGGGGAGTATTATTCTTTTAGACACAATTATAAGTGATTATTTAAGTATTCTAAATCATTCTAACTTTGGTAAAGAATATTTAAAAAATAATAGAGTCTGGCAGGTGAAATATAAGAAAAATACTAGTGAAGTGTTCTCCAGTCATCATTAAAGTACTACATTATCTACTTATAAATAAGCACATGAAGCCTGTTTCAAAATGAATTTTATGTGTTAAGATATCTGTCACCAGTTACTGGAGTCTGCTAAAGAATTACCCATTTTAAATGGGTAGTTCATGATTATTACTAAGGACATCAATTCTATAGGAACACATTGTGTTCCTATAGAATTGCTCCCCATTTAGAAGTCCCCAGTTTAAATTTCAAGAGAAGATTTAGATGATTGACCGAAAGTCTCTCCAGGTTACTTAATGTTTTCCTAAAATCTTAAGAACTTGACTCCTAATAGCTAATTTAAAAGGTTATTAGATGTGCTAATATCCCTAAGGGAAGATTCACATTTCCAGAGATTCTAGCATAATTGATAAAGCACAAAGATCCTGAATTAGGAGGAACCTTCCTTTTAAGAGAAGCTAACCCTCCTGGCATGTCCTCCTAGTGAGGTGTCTGATATCCAGCCTTCATCCTAGGTTGGAAGCCACTCCCTTCTTTTGATGGACAAGCCTGAAGTAGCTTTTCACATCCTGCCTTCTGAAAGTAGAAAGTACAAAAACCCTTTGTTAAAGGGGTTTGGGGATTTGGTTCTGGTCAGAGTTCCCCATACACACTGGTGTAATCTGCAAACTTAGAGAAATATTAATAATTGTGGATGTCTATGACAGAGATAATTTTTATTTTCTATAGCACAAGTTTAAATGTGATTACTTCAGTTTGTAATTTCATTCATATGGGTCTTCTCTCCCTTAATGCATTGTAGATAATTTGGATGAGTGAAGGTTTGGGGGGGGTATTATTCTTTTAGACACAAACTTAGAGAAATATTAATAATTGTGGATGTTAACCTTATCCTCTTTTGCTCTTTCTTAAGGATTAGGACAAATTCTGATAGGTCAGCATTTACTTAATTTAATTATTTTTAAGACCAAAACTCAATGAGGACGCTTCTTCAATAGTTTTGGGTTTTTTTAGGAAAAATTGTCTCATCAGTTCTAAAGCTCATTAGTTTGTTTATCCAAGCTTCAATTACTTGTTTCCCTTGTCAAATTGTCAGTGCTTTTGAAATATATGTATGTATGAGAGAGAGAGAGAGAGAGAGAGAGAGAGAAATACGTAAACTGTAGAAGTAAAGAAGAGCAAGGTATTTCAGAAAGACATTTTGAAATCAATAAGAATGTCAAAAACACTGTGAAATTTCTGAATTGCATTCTGCCCCATATCTTGTGTGATGTTGGGTAAATGACTTCACTTCTCTTCGCTTCTGTTTCTTCATTTGTAAACTTGAGAAAATTAGTCAAGGAATATTATTATATCTCTTATAGCTCTAAATCTCATCATTTTCTAAATCTTCCTTGGTGAAGGATATTCCAGTATCCGTTAGTCTGCTTAGCTCATGTCAATTGTAGAATTATTACATTTGGAGAAGGAAAAAAAAGAATTTCAAGATTATAAGTCATTATAATGGAACTGTTGACCCCATGAGTAATTGTAGATGGACTATATAATTTTTCATATACTTCCACTTAGATTCTTCATGTTACCAATAGCATGCATTTGACAAGATTCAAATGGACCATTGAAATTCATTGGTCCATTTAAGAACTGAACCCATGAACTTAACACTTTCTTTAAAAAAAATTTTTTAATTAATTTCCCCAGTTATATGTAAAGATAGTTTTCAACATTCAGTTTTATAAAATTTTCTCCCTCCCACCTTTCTCTCTCCACCCTAAAATGGCAAGCAATTTGATATAGGTCATACATGCACAATCATGTACTCATATTTCCATATTAGTCATACTGTGAAAGAATCAGAACAAAAGGGAGAAACCATGAGAAAGAAAAAACAAAACACATTTTAAAAAATGAACGTAGTCTGCTTTGATCCGCATTCAGACTCCATGGTTCTTTCTCTAGATAGGGTGGCATTTCACTTGCCACTACTTTCAAACTAAGTAAGCTAATCCAAAATTATAAGGCTCAACACAAAATAAAATTAATACTGTGGTCATAAATGATGTGGTTGTAAATTTTGGCAACTGGCCAAAATGTCAGTCCATCAATTCTTTTTTTAAGGGCCCACTTGTTCTAGACCTTGTGCTAAATGCTAAAAATAGAAACAAAGATAAAAAAAATAGTCCCTACTCTGAAGGAACTCACAATTTCAATGGGTGAGGCACCGTGCAAATCACTATGTGCATACAAGCTATATCTAGGATAATTGGAAATGCTCGTCTTAGGGAAGGTGCTAGAACTAAGAGGTTGAGGAAGGGCTTCCTATGTCAGGTGGGGTCTGAGCTGGGACTTGAAGGAGGCCCAGGAAACTAGAAGGTAAAAGGGAGAAGGGAGAGCATTTGATGAGTGGGGACTAACCTGTGCATGCATCTGGAGTAAGGAGATGGGAAGAAAAAGGAGGCCAGTGTTGTTACTGAATTAAAGGGTAGGTTTTGGGGTGCAGGGGCTAAGAATGCTGAAAAAGGTGGAACCTGTTAAACAGAGATGCCTCTATTCGATCTTGGAGGTGCTAGGGAGTTACTGGAGTTTCTGAATTAAGGAAGTGATATAATTAGATCTGTGCTTAGTGGAAGACGAATTGGTAGAGGGAGAGACTTTGTGGTAGGGAGCCAGGTATTTAAGGACCAGGGTGGGTGCAGGATTAGAGATGTGATGAAGGTGGAAATCAGAAAGCTCTCAGAAAAGATTGTTTATGGCAGATGGGAGGGTAGAGGACTGGACTATGATACCTCAGTTTTGAGCCTGGGGACTGAGAGGATGGATACTGGTGTCCCTGTCAGTAATAGAGAATTTTGGAAGGAAAAAAAGGGGAGGAAGAGATAATTCAGATTTAGAATGTGAAATAATATTAATGAGACAGATGTGTATTGATAAATATATCTGTGTGGGTGTGTTTAAATGAAATTATATACTTTGTTCAGCACATAAATTATATGTGGATTTCGTGAAGCTATCTTTGGCCTGATCCACAACTGGTTAAAAAAATTAATAAAATTAGCTCTTTCTTCATCTTCATCTTCTCTTCTAAAATTTGAAAAATAAAAAAACCAAATTACATTTACAAAACTTCCACAGAGATCAGAGCACCTTGAAGTCAAGAGGACTAGAATTCAAATCTGACTTCAGCTTCTTCACTAGCTGTGTGATCTTGGGCAAATCACTTAACCCTGATTGGCTCGTATCCAGTCCTCCTGATTCAAATCTGACCACTGGACCCAGATGGCTCTGGAAGGAGAGAGTGAGGCTGGTCACTTAGCACAACCCCCCTCACTCAAATCCAATTCACATGCAATTATGTTAGCAACAACCTTTGGGAAACTTGTGATCTAATATTTTGGATTTCCCCTGTTTACTGCTATTAAAGACTCCAGTATAATCTAGAGGGACAGGGAGATCATTCACTTTTCTGAACTTCACTGTGTTCATTTGTTGAATGGACACAGAAGATATCTGGTAAAGAAGGTTATTCTTTTTTTAGTTTTTGCAAGGCATTGGGGTTAAGTGACTTGCTCAAGGTCACATAGCTAGGTACCCTACCACCTAGCTGCCCCAAGGGAAGTTATTCTTGAGAGGAGGAGCAGGTTTTGAAAATGGACATCTATATGGGGTGGCTAGGTGGCATAGTGGATAGAGCACTGGCCTGGAGTCAGGAGGACCTGAGTTCAAATCCAGTCTCAGACACTTAATAATTACCTAGTCGTGTGGCCTTGGGGAAGCCACTTAACCCCATTGCCTAGTTAAAAAAAAAAAAAAAAACTAAAACTAAACAAAAAAACTAAAAAAAAGAAAATGGACATATATGACTGTATTATATTTCATTATAATATTTGCCCTCATCTCATCCCTCTTGCAAATCTGACAGGAAACCATAACAATGGAAAGCTCAGCACCAACAAAATGTAAATTTGAATTGAAGTGAGGAGATAGCAAAAAAGAAATGAGAGATATCAGACTTGGTGAAGGTGAAATGGGAATGAATGGAAAAAAGGGTGTTTTCCCTTGCTTAGATCTAGAAGTGACTGGCTTATGCCCAGCACCTAAGCAGCATTCTCTTTATTCTCCTTCTGTTCTGTGACATCAAGTGACCATCACTGGACTTTGCTGCTTTCTAACTGTCCTTTTTTGTAATTATTAACTATTTATTGAATCCCCATTAGGTTTTTGTAAAGAATGCAATGCAATGCTGAATTTCTCTAATTGTAAAGGAGGGAAATTATTCCTAAATTTAAAAATAAAGATTATTGTGGAGACCTGGTGTGTATTTTTTTAAGTAATAAGTTATTGTTACTAAACTTGCTTTGCTCAGATATTTAGCTAAGTAACCTTTAAGCATTTTTTAAAAAGTATCTCTAGTTTTAGTTTGAAATCTTTTTAAACTAAAATATGGCTGTTACACTACTTTTCATTTCCACATGTAATATTGATCTTTAAGTCACTCCAATTTTGCCTCTAATTACATTCTTGTACATGAAAACATACACAAAATACAAACCCTCAAGCCAGCAGTACCCATTCAGGTTCTGATTCATTTGTAAGATTCTAGAAAATCTTTGACAATTTTTCAGCATAGTTAGGGTAGAAGACATTTAGGCTCAATCAAAATGTGGTAAAATTATCTAGAGGTTTTACTTCAAGCAGTCATAATTGTCATTAACAATTCAGAAGTAACTGAAACAGCTGCCTCAAAGTTCATTTATTTACTTTATTCTATAGAAGTATCTCAGGCCCCCACTCAGAGACTACTTATTTTTTTTCACAGTTTAGATTCACAGTTAGTTAATTATTTCACATTTTAAACCTGAATTCATTATCTCCTCCTCTTTTTCCCCAACCTCTTTCCTTCCAAAATTCCCTTTTACTGACAAGGACACTACTGTCCTCTCAGACCCCCAGGCTCAAAACCAAGGTATCATAGTCTAGTCCTCATTCTGACACCCCTCCACCCCACACCATAACCAATCTTTTCTGAGAGCTTTCTAATTTCCATCTTCATCACATCTCTGACACTGTACCCACTATGGTCCTGGAATAATTGACTCCCTACCAGTGTCTCTTCCCATACCAGTTCATTTCCCACAAAGCACAGGTCAGATTATGTCACTTCCCTAAAGCAGAAACTCCAATAACTCTCTAGCACCTTTTAATTCAATTCAGTTATTTGGTTTTTTTAGGGCATGGATGGAAGGCTTCATATAATCTTGAAGGAATTATAGTGATCTGTACATCAGTGACCCTTTCAGGGCATTACTATAGTTAACTTATTGTAACATTGATTTAGATGTTTAGGAAGTGGCAATAATTTGTGTATTCTTTTATCCATTTCCCATTTTTAGATGGCAACAATTTGTTTAAATAGATGTTTTGAGTTACTTTAATTGCCTAGTATAATTTTCCATTTTGATGCTTCTAATTTGATGTTGATTTTGAGCCAAAGATCTATCAGGTCATTGGTCTGATTTTGATACAGACAGCTGATCAGGAAAAACTAAGATTGGCATATAGTCATCTATCAAAATATGTTTACTTTTTGTAATTATTTCTTACTGCTTGCCATGTTCACTGCTCTATCTTCTTGAAGAGAATTTACAATACACAAAAGATACTGTATCTACAAGGCTTTTTTCTTATGTCTGGGTTAGGTTTACCATTTTATTTTTTTTATTTCACATGTTTATTAACTTAATTTTTTTTTAATTGAGGGAAAAATCTATGTATTCTTCAGCAAATCTTTTGGGTACACTTTATCTTTCTAAAACGAAATACATTCAAACTCATTCAAGAATTTTGCCTAGTTCTTTGTAGCCACTTTTCCCTCTGTGAAGTTTACAACTTAGGTCAACATTAAAATTAACTGGGGCGGCTAGGTGGCGCAGTGGATAAAGCAGCGGCCTTGGAGTCAGGGGTACCTGGGTTCAAATCCGGTCTCAGACACTTAATAATTACCTAGCCATATGGCCTTGGGCAAGCCACTTTACCCCATTGCCTTGCAAAAACCTGAAAAAAAAAGATTAAAATTAACTGTACTACTGGGTAATCTAACATTTTGTTGTTTCTGTCATTCATTCAGTAGTATCTGACTCTTCATTTTCTTCGCAAAGATACTAGAGCTCCAGCTCATTTTTACAAAGGAGGAAACTGAGACAAACAGGCATAGATGCATACGGTTGACTTTAAACTTGAGGCACACAGACTTTCTAGCCAAGAACTCTGACTAGTGATTTCACATGTTACTAACTTAAATTTTAATTGAGGAAAAATCTTTGTATTCTTCAGCAAATCTTTTGTATATCATTTATCTTTCTAAGACCAAAAATATCTCAAAGAAAAGTCAAGGCGTTTTGCTGGGATAAAAAGAGTAGTTGAGTTGGCATCCAGAGTCCCGAGTTGGAGTTGTAGCTCGTAGCTCTGCCACTATCTGGCCATGGGGTCATCTTTTTATTAGGGGGGCCTGTTTTCTCCCCTTCAAGTGAAGCCCAGGATGCTTGCATAGACTGCCTCACAGGATTGCACAATTAAGTTTGACAGCCTTTAAATGCTCTTATGCCTGGTACTTTATTGAATCATATAAGATAATGTAACCTTAAAGAGCTCCATAAACACATACTTGATTACTGGACTCCTAGAAGGACTCTTGTCCTTGGACGTGATACCTTTTGGGCCTGCTTATAAGGCTAAATCATAAAGCTCATTCAAGAACTCTGCTCTCATTATAAGTGGCCACTTTTCCTCTGTGGGGTTTACAGTTTAGATCAGGACTGAAATTAACTATGCCGTTGGGTAATCAGATAGTCAGCAGGCATTTATTAAGTACCTATTTGTTGTGTGTGAGACAGTGGGTTAGAATGAAACATTCTGGGCTTCCATTGAACACATCAAAGTCTGTATTATATGTATATAAATTAAAGACAGGGTCATTTTAGAATAAATGTTCCTTTTCTTTGCTGCCAAGCCTTCTGAACTTTCTCTCTTAAAAGTGTCAAGAAGGAGAAAACAATACATATACAGCAAAATAAATAACCTTTTTGTTCAGTGTTTGTTACATATTTGTTTCTTATCAAAACTGTTCATTTATGATAAAACTACAAATCCCCATCGGGATTAGAACTTGCCTTTGTAGTCCAGTTTTAAATGACAGTAATCTTATATAGTGGGCAGCTAATAAAAATCAATTTATGAAAATGGCAAGTTGTACTGCCTTTTAAAGAATAGAATGGAGGTATTTTAACTACATTAGTAGGAAATGAATTTGAGCGGCTTTTTCCTGCATGGTAAGAAATGCATCCACTTACATGGTTTTTGAAAAGATCATCTTTTCTTATTTTCTTTATAAGATGACATGGCTTATCATTAAGTGCCTACTATGTGACAAGCACTTTTCTAGGTGAGTGGAATTGAAAGGAAGAAATGAATAGTTCTTGCCAAAAGGAATTTAATTCTGAGGCGGGAAATAGCATGTACCAAGTAAATACCCAGGCCTTTCAGGCAGAGGCAGTGGTAGCTGGGGGTCATGGGTAATAAAGAACAGACTCATTTAGGAGGTGGCTCTGAAACCCAGAAATAACAAGGAAATGATTATCAGGCCCAGGGTATAGACCAGCCTTTGCAGAAACAAAAGTGTGAGATGAATGTCAAGTCTGAGAGACTGAAGAGTGTGTGCCTGAGGAGGAATGAAGCATATAACATTGTAGAGTTAGGGTAGAGTCAGTTAGGAAGGCCTCTAAATGCTGATCCTCAAGGTAATAGGGAGCTATTGCAGTTTCTGATTAGGAGAATGACATAGTTATCAAATGTGTTCCTTAGGGAAATCCCTTTAGGAGATGAGTAGGGAATAGATCAGAGAAGGGGAGAGATATGAGGGAGTCCAATGAGGAAGTAAGAAGTAATGAAGGTCATGTGATTAGAAAGAAATGGATATATGCAAGATATATATATTGTGAAGTATATGCCAACTTCTTATATGTGATGGAGGTGAGTTAGAGGAAGAAGCTCAGGATGATGCCAAGGTTACATATCTGGATGTGTCAGAAATAGGAATATTCAGAAGAATGGATTTGAGAAGAAAGATAGGGAGCTCTATTGAAGTATTGACTTTGAGGTTCTTCCAGGAATTCCAGTTTGAAATTACTATGAGGCAGTTTGGTGATCCAGGACTGGAGCTTCAGTTTATGTTCTCTTTATTCTCTTTCAGATGCAAGAATGGACATAAAAGCCTATGATGTTTTCTCCGGTCCACCGCTTCAGAGATATTGAGAGGAAACCTGAATACCTCCACCCAGAGAAGTGTATCCCTCCTCCTCGCCTGGGTTCTCTGGGAACCATGTGGTTTATTCGCGATGGCTGTGGTATTGCATGTGCTGTCATCACCTGGCTCCTGGTCATATACGCAGATTTTGTGGTCCTCTTTGTCATGCTGATTCCATCAAGAAATTATATTTATAGTACTATCAATGGAGTAATATTCAACAGTCTTGCTTTCCTGGCTCTGGCTTCTCACTTCCGGGCTATGCTGACAGATCCAGTAAGTATTATCTTGGTCTTTTTTAAAGAGTGAAGTCTTTACATCTGTAGCCTTCAAAACCTACAAAAGTCCCTTCGTGGTGTATATTATTGAATCTCAGTTTGGTTCATAAAATGTAAGCAACTTCTAGGCCCCATCTCATGGTCTCTAAGATCTATTCTATCTCTAAGTCTGTGGTCATATGAACCCACTTCATTATTTGGAATTTAAATCTTAGTAATTCCAAGGACAGGAAGTAAAACTTGTCAACAGAGTCTTCATTGATTGACTTAAGAAAAAAGGAAAGAATTTGTAACATGACTTGAGTAGTTTCTCAGTGTTTGTGTATTGATGGTTCAGGAATGTTCTAATCAGTCAAAAACTTATTCAGCAAATGCTATGTAGAAAGCACCATCCTAGATATGGAGAACAAAAATTAAAAAAGATGCAATTATTGCTTTTAGAAAACTTCTAATCTTCTAAGGGAAGATAGGCTTCAATACAATTATGTATACTAGGCAGCTGACTGCTGTAATGAATGGTGTTGGATTTGGCAACAGGAAAACATGGTTTCAGGTCCTGTCTTGGACACTTCCTTAGCTACGTGATCCTGGGCAAGTCACTTTACTTCTTTCTGCATATACAGTTTCTCCTGTAAAATGGAGATAATAGCACCTGTTACCCATGGTAGGTGTGAGGCTCACATGAGTTGACTGACATCTATCTATCTGTTAGGTGTTCTGTAACCCTTTAAATTTTGTGTAAATGTTGGAAGGTGATGAGGAGCTATCTTGTGTGAGGGCAGGGCTGGGTTGGGGATGATGTCATAAAAAAAGTCCTAGGTGAGTATTAGAAGGAAGTCAGAGATGAAGAGTAAATGCTTTCTGGTTATGGGGAATTATTTGTAAATATATAGAGGCTGAAGAGAGAAGAGGGAGCTTGGGGGAAAACTGTCAGTGTGTGAATAGGGAGTGATGTGACACTGGAAAGGGAGGTGAGAACCAGATAACAGACCAAGGAGTTTATGCTAGTGAGTTTTAACAGAAAGGTTTGGAGCAAAGGAATGATACAGGCACCCCAGCATAGGACAGAGGTCATCCAGCCAGTTAGGAAGTTCTCTGAGTAGTCTGTACAAGAACTGAGGAGGGCTTCAAAATAGAATAGAAGCTTATGTGAGTAGGGCATGTGGACTCATGGGAAAGATTGTTCTTCCATATTCTCCAAAAGGATGCTTGAGCCCTGATGGGGGGAGGTTTCACTTATATCTTTGTATTTTTGGTGCTTGGCATGTGGGTGCTTATTAATGGTCAGTGATTAACTGTTTAAAATACAAATGATAAGAATTGGCAAAGGATAGAATGTGAAAGATAAGAGTATAAAAGTCAGAAGACTCCACGGTTCAGAACTTGGTTGGCCATAAGGGTTCCAGTGACATCAGTGAAAATAGGAGGCAGGGGAGAGGAAAGGAAGTGATGTGCTCAATTTTGGACATCCCAAGTTGGAGATGCTGTTGGACTTCTAGGTTTGGGTGTCCAATAGGAAGAGATATGGGATTGATTCAAAGGGAAGGATTTGGGCTGAACATAGCGACTTGGAAATCATCTGTATAGGGATGATTTGAAATTGTGGGGGTGGATAAAGTCACCAAGAAAAAAGACTAAAGAGAAGGAGGCCAGGGACAGAACCTTAGAGCATACCCATTGTGTAAGTATTTGATATGAGAGGCAGCATGATATATCGGATAAAGAGCTGTCCTTGGAAGTAGAAAGACCAAGGCTCAAGTCCTGTCTATGACAAATACTGACCATGAGATTCAAGACAAGTCACAGAAGCACTTGAAGTGCTCTAGGCTAAGGATCAGCAAACTCCAACCAGCACCTGTCAACTGGTTTTGTCCTGCCCACAAGCTAGTTTTTAGACTTGTACAACTCTCTATACAGTGATTTGGCTTTGCTGACTAGGCAATTCTCTAAGACTGGAGGTGGCAGAGAGAGTGTCATCCTGTATTGAAGGAGGAACTTGCTTCAATCTCTGAGTTCTCTCTATCAGGAAATCACAGGTCCAGTCCCTCACTCTGTTATAATTAGGTATGCTAACCTGGGGTTGGGGTGGGGAAAGAGGCAGAGCATAAGGAGAGCTTTATAAAAATAGTTGATCTAAGGCAGTCTTTAGTCTAGTTGGGGGAATGAAGTATGTGCATAAAATGAGAGCTAAATACCTATTATAAATACTAATTAAAGCCCATTATAAACACCATTCTTCGAAAGGATAGAAAAGGGTCTGATCACTGCCAAGTGGGCTGACCAAGGTTGACCCCACTGCCTTCTTCTGATCAGGGCGCAGTACAGCTGTCACTTTTGGCACCCCTACCACCTGGCACATTTTAGGTATTTTATAAGCACTTGTTGATTTGTTGCTAAATGAGCAATAGGGAAGATAGATAGTTTAGGAATTAGAAAATCCCAGCAGTCATTTAGTACCTAAAAATCAAATCTTCTTTGCTTGAAGACCTCCATCTACTGAGGTAGCCGATTGCCTTTTCAGTTTTTGTCAAAGTCCTGTTACAGAGTACAGAGGTACTAACCAATGTGCTCGGGCCTTCTCCTGAGTTTTCTCAGTCTCGTCTGTAGAGTAGTGCAGTCGTCCTCTATCCGGGACCAGCCAGGATCGTTAATCATGCATTTCACTAGTAATGTTTTTTCTGTTCCTTCTTGCACATGTGTTTTTCTATTACCCTTTTAGTTCACCCACAGTACTGACTCTTCAGGTATTGTAGTTTCTTAAGATTTGAAACCACATTCTATCACCAGGAGAACTTTGGAATTTTAAACAGTGAGGTTTTGTTTTGTTTTGTTTTATTTTGTCTTCAAAAGCAGGGGGATTATTAGATGCACTAAGCAATTTCTTAAATGACATGCAGCCTACTTTTCCGTTCTAGACCCAAGTATTGTCCATATGGTACATACAGATAGATTAATTCAATGGACTAGTCATCCATCTGCATGTCATACAAAGTCTGAAAATAGATATTGTGCATTCATTTAGTATTGTTTTGTCTGAATTGTTACATCAGTCTCTTTTGGGTAGCTGTGGTTCTCACTGAGAAGGCCTTAGAGTATTCCAGGGCTTGGGTCACAAAACCACTACCACTTGTATCGCCTGTTATATGACTTTGAACTAAGTATGGGGTTTCAAATGTAAAAACCATTCTTGTCTTGAGGCTGTTAAAAAAAAATAACAGCCCATAGATTCGAATTTGCTAACTTATGTTCTAGGTTAGGGCTTCAGGCAGACAATACAGTATCAGTGTCATCTGCCTGCAGGAACTTCTGGAGAATCTCATCTTTCTTGGAAAATCCCTTTCCCATTTGGATTTTGTTCAGAACATTCTTCATGATAGTGGCAAACATTTGGCAGACATTTACCTTGAATTTAAGAAAGTAAAATCACTATAAAAGTCTCTCAGGAAGTCTTCCCAGAGTTTACAAGGATAGGTAGGATCCAGTTTGGCCCACCAGCTTGAAAACTGAAAAATATCAACTTCCCTGAGCCTCTAGGGGAATGGATTGCAACACTGAAGCCTCTTCTTGCCCTGAAAAGCTAGAAGAGCTTGCTTTAGCCCTTGGTGCCTCTTGGCAACTGTCTCTGCTACTTGCCATGGGGAAAACAAAGGCTCTAACACTGATGAGTTAGCTATATTTATCAAACTGTGGGAATGACTATTTTATTTTTTTTTCCCACCCTAGAATTAAATCCTTGAGTTGTATCTGTTCATTATCTTGTATGGAAACAGAATGCAAATTCTTTGACAAAGATCTCTCAGAGTGATGGCATGGTTTTTAATTTTAAAAAGGGAATTATTAATGACTATATGCAAACAAATTTTGTCTTTCTATTAGACCCTGTGGAAAATACATTAGTTGTTGTGTACCAAGTTGGCTTTTTTGTAAATGCAATATTTCCTAAATAACTCAAGATGATAAATTTTCTTTATGTCCCTATAACAGTATCTTTGCTGTGACTTAATTACAATGTTAACTTTTCTAAAATGAAGTGTAATCTCTTCTAGTCTATAAAATGTTGCATACCAGCATGCATTGTGTATTTAGAGAAATTCTGGGTGATCCTATTTTATGAGGAAAGAAAGTATGTAGTGATTTTTCCAAACAACAGAAAATATGAAATCATTTTCTTCAATGTCAGTTTTATTCATACTAAAAACAGATTTTGATTTTGTTGTGCATTTCAATACTTCTGTTATTTTGTCAGCCAGCATCATTTACTGAAAATAAATCTGTGCTCCTACTTAGATTGAATTAAGAAATAGAGTGGTAACAAGATAGCATTGATTGATTGAAAAGGTATTTTTAAAAAGACTTGCTATGTATCCTGTTCAGTCAGGAACTCTGAAGGATATGAAAGAAACTTCTAGTCCTTATGTCATTTATATTTCTTTTAGGAAAATAAACTTTTTTTTTAGGTTTTTGCAAGGCAAATGGGGTTAAAGTGGCTTGCCCAAGGCCGCACAGCTAGGTAATTATTAAGTGTCTGAGACTGGGTTTGAACCCAGGTACTCCTGACTCCAGGGCCGGTGCTTTATCCACTACGCCACCTAGCCGCCCTGGAAAGTAAACTTTTAAACATTGTAGAGTTTAAGTGCTAAACTGCTTGGTATTTTTGACATCAATTCACAAGATTTCTGAGATGAACTTTCCAAAAACGTTACTCAGGTGAAATACCTATTCCATTGTATTGTTCTTAAATATCAAATGATGATGGAAGACATTGTCACTTTTATTATTTTTTACAATATATATAATATTTTCCCCTAATTACATGTTAAAAATGATTTGTAAACAATTTTTTTAATTTCTAAGTTCTCTTCCTCCCCCTCCACCCTCTCTGAGACAGTAAAGCCATCAGATATAGTTTGTACATGTGCAATCATGTAAAACATTTTCATAGTAGTCATTTTGTACAAGAAGACTCAAATAAAAAAAAGAATTGAAGAAAATGAAAAATAGCATGCTTCAATATGTTTTCAGATAGTGTCAGTTCTTTTTTTGGAGGCAGATAGCATATTTTTATCATGAGTCCTTTGAGATTATCCTGGATTATTGTATTGCTGAGAATAACCAAGTCCTTCACAGTTCTTCATTGTACAGTGTTACCATTACTGTGTACCTTATTCTCCTGGTTCTACTTACTTCATTGTCACCTTTTATTATGACAAGAAGCTTCTTAACCCTTCGCCCAGACTCCCAGATTAGGTTAAAATCCCTTTCTGATGTTATTAAGTCTCTTCCTAATTTGGGAGTCCTAAAGAAATTCTTGGCTTAAGAAGATCTTATGACAAAAAAGGAAAAACAATGTTGGAGAGATTGTGAAAGGATTGGGACATTAGTGTACTATTGGTGGAGTTGTAAATGAATCCAACCATTCTGGAGAGCAATATGAAACTATGCCCAAAGAGCAATAAAACTTATCATACCCTTTGACCCAGTAATACCAATACAAGATCTATATCCAGTAGAAATTTATAAAAAAAATAGGAAAAGTGCCACGTGTTTCAAAATATTGATAGCATTTCTTTTTGTAGTGGCAGAGAATTGGAAATCGAGGGGATACCCATCAATTGGGGAATAGCCGAACAAGTTATAGTACATTAAAACTATGGAATATTATTATTCTATAAGAAACCAGAAATGGTTGGATTGTAGAGAAGCATGAAAAGAATTACAGGATCTGATGCTGAACAAAGGGAGCAGAACTAAGAGAACATTGTACATAGTAACAACATTGTGAGTTGATCAACCTTGACAGAAGCAACTCCTCAGCAGTTCAGAGACCTCAGACAACCCTGGGAGACGAGCTATGGACAATGTTATCCACATCCAGAGGGGAAAAAAAACCCAAAAAGCTACAGAATCTGAATGAACATTAAGTTCACTTTTTAAAAATTTCTCTTATGTTTTTCCTTCCTATCTCATGATTTTTTTTCCTTTTCCCTTAGTCCTAATTTCTCATACAGAAAATGATTAATCTGTAAATATGTTAAACACAAATGTATATGAACAACATTCACCAGACTGTTCATCTTTCAGGGGAGGGGGGTGAGAAGGGAAGATGGACGGAACTTACATAACTTATAAATCTGCATATGTATTTGGGTAAATGTTGAAAAACTTTAATAACATGTAATTGGAAAAATAAAATACCAGTTGGGGAAAAAAGAATAGATCTTTCCATCAGAAAGTAAATCCATATTTATACATTTCATTAAATCAGTCTAATCTAAGGAACAGAGTGAAGTAAATGAGGTTAATTTAATAAATATTAACTTATATGGAGAATTAAAGGAGAAAGAAACAAGTATTTATATAGAACCTACTGCACCCCAGGTATTGTGCTAGACACTTTACCAGTGTTAATTCATCTGATCCTCCCAGTAACCCCTCAAGGCAGCCCACTATTGTTATCCCTACTTTACAGTTGAGAAAACTGAGGCAAAAAGAGATTCAATGACTTTCCTCAGCCATCCAGTTAGTAAGTGACTGAGTCCAGATTTGAACTCTAGTCTTCATTTCTCCAGGCCCAGTGTTCTATCCACTATGCTACCTAGATGATAAACATGAGGGTAGCATGAAGCAGTGTTATATAGTCCATATGGAATCCAGGGTCCTAGACACAAATCCCACCTCTGCTTCTTAGCTGCTTATATGACATTGGATAGCTTCATGCCTCTGCTCCTTAGCTGTCATATTTGTAGAATGGACTAGATGGTTCTACTTCATCTATGCTATAGTCTTCCCTTTTGCAAATGATTAAATTTAATATTGGGGATGGATCCAGTTTGGCAAAGTAGCAGAAAAAAATAGAGCAAGTCTTCCCTAATCACTAGCTCCTCCAAAACAGGCCCAGAAAATGCTCCAGACTGAATACTGATCGAGAAATTAAAAAATGAAAATAAAAACAGCTGAACAAGAAAAATAGTAGCTAAGAATCTCACATAACAAGAAAGATTAATATGAAAACATAAAAATGTAGGAGGAAATATAAGGTATCTGACAGACAGCTGCCCTGAAAAAACAGATCAAGGAGAGAGAATTTAAGAATCATTGGAATATCTGAAAGCCATGACCCCAATATAAGAGCTTTTAGACATTGAACTTCAAAAAATTGTAAAAGAAGACCAGAGGGTGAAGAAGAAAAATAAAGAATCTACTAATTACATTCTGAAAAAAAAAATTCAGAATGAAGTTTCCCTCATTAATAAAACAGTATAGCCAAAATCCATAATTTCCATGTCAAAGAATAAAGTACTTCAAGCAACCAAAAAAGACAGAATTCAAGTACCATCTTCCAAGATCACACATGATTTAAGTAGGGTAGTGCTTGGAATATGATATTCCACAAGGCAAAGAATATAGACTTAAAACAAAGAAGACTTTACCCAGCAAAACTGAGTATAACCTACAAAAGTTTAAAAAAAAAAACCTTTAATGAAATAGAGAATTTCCAGGCAATTGCTGAAGCATAGAAACTTTGAAATGCAAACATAGGAGTCAATAGAAAAAGAAAATAAGAAATCATGATTAAAAAATCATAAAAGACTAAACAAAGATAAACTATTTAGATTTTAATAAGCAAATACATGTAATCTCTCTAAATTTTATCAGGGATCATAGAGGTAGTGTAGTTAGAGGTCTCAGAAGTAGTTCTGTTATGTCTTGATAATTTTACAGAAAGAATGAAAAGGTAGAGGAAGAGAAATATACTAGTCAGGGAAAAGGAAAAGAAGTTTAGGGGAAATTTTCTCACAATATCAGAAGTCAAATAGAACAGAAACTGGGGAGTAACACTTGAACCACACATATCTGAACTTGTCAGAAAAGGGAAGAATAGAGGTGGCTAGGTGGCACAGTGGATAGAGCACCAGCCCTGGATCAGGAGTACCTGGTTCAAGTCCAGCCTCAGACACTTAATAATGACCTAGCTGTGTGGCCTTGGGCAATCCATTTAACCCCATTTGCCTTGCAAAAACCTTAAAAAATAGAAGGGGGGGGCTAGGTGGCGCAGTGTACCTGGGTTCAAATCCTGTCTCAGACACTTAATAATTAACTAGCCGGGTGGCCTTGGGCAAGCCACTTAACCCCATTGCCTTGCAAAAAACCTAAAAAAAAAAAATAGAAAAGGGAAGAATATGCACTTGCAGAGACCTTTGGGATATAGAACAAAAGGAAAAAGAGGGAAGCGAAGGGAGGGAGAATAAAACAGGGAGGGCATGTTAAAAGAGGGATTAATCCTAAATAAAGCAAACTAAAAATGCACAAGAAAATTTATACCATTTTTACAGTGACACAGAATTGGAAACTGAAAGAAGTGTCCATCAGGTCAAAAATATAGCAATAAATTGCATGATGAAACACTTTTGTGCTTCCAGAAATGAAGAAAGGGTGGTTTCAGAGAAACCCTTTATTGGAGTATCTGAAAGGCTGGATGAACTGATGCTGACTTTAGTGGGGGAAGCCAGGAGACCAGTTTACACAATGACACAAAGGCAGGCAACTTTGAAAGACATGGCCAATATGATTCCAGAGAACCATTGATTCATGACCAGGGGATTATAGGCACACGCCACTGTATCTGGCTGCCTAATGTGAGTCCATGAGTGTGGAACTCCCAGCACCCCAGGCATCCAATGAATGGTTTAAAGCATTGCCTGAGAGTCTGACTGCGATTGCCTAGCCAGGATGTGGTAGAGGCAAGACTTGAAAGAAGGTCTAACTCCAAAACCAGCTTCTCTCCACAGCACCACAACTCATGGGTGTGGACCAAAAAATGTGTGATATTAAAACATTCTGGACCAAAGACTTCAGGACTGACTTCATCTTTGTCTCTAGGGCTGTGCTTTTAGGAATTGTATATTTTTTGATTCTGGTAAACATTTTAAGCATCATTCAGTTGTACCAACCTAGTCTTCTTCAGTGAAAACTAAATGAAAATAAAGTTGAAACTTTTAGAAACAGAATATGAATTATGTTGCTTTCTGTTAAATTTTTATAAGCCACTGTTAATTATATGAGTCATAATTATTATGAGCTATTGAGTAGTTAATTTATTGTAAACCACTGG